>NC_081346.1:39620164-39640255 GCF_029784015.1 Lycium ferocissimum
AAAAAAGAGAAATTTATAATTTGAGAAAAAAAGGGGTAGGGGGGGAAACCCGAAAATAAGAAAGGTAAAACAGACCCCCTCTCCCAAGAGAAACAATTTCTGGGCCTAGTCAAAGCAGGTTCCTTCAAAAAAGAAAAGCATCTGACCGAGGTACCTAGTTCTAGTAAAAAGAGAAAATCTAGAAAGGACGAAGAGAACTTGAGAAAAGCGAATCTAAGAGGTCAAAAGTGTTAGCAAGGGGTGAGTGTTTGATCCGGAGGTACTTTGGGCACCAAGGATTTGACGCATTTAACGAGAGTCCAGAGCTCAAAGTTGGGATCATCTTAAAACTGCGGCATTAGCCCATGAGAAGGAAGTAGCATATTTTTGTAACCCGTTATAGATACGTCAATGGCCATACCTTGGTTTGCATGGTTGGAAAAGTTGAGTTTACATTAGATGAAGCTCAGTTGGGAAAAATTCTAAACGTCTCAACTGAAGGAATAAAAAAAAAACTGGGAAATGACAAGGACATCAAGGCCTCAAACGACTTCAAAAGTATCATAGTACGAATAGGAGAGCGGGTGACCACTGAAACTCTGTACAAGAAATAGATAAAGCCACAATATCAGCTTCTTTTCGAGCTAGTCAACAAAGTGGTATTGTCTAGGAGGATCGAAAATAGGTGCATAGCATCTAAGAAGGACATGTTCCTAATGGAATTCTAGATGGAGGACATTTGGTCGGGCCTACCCTATCATGATCGAGCACATGAGCAAAATTGTAGACACAAAAGGATGGCGAAGAATGGTCTCCCCTATGGCTTCCTTCGACTAAAGTTTTTGATCAATTCAAGGTAATCCTTTGGAAAGGTCACCAAAGGAATTAAAAACAAATGTTTCCTTGGGGCAATCTTAGCGAGGTAATGTAATGTTATAAAGGAAAGGAGCAGGATGCACCTCCTCCCCGCTATTTCTAGTCTCATTGAGGTAAACAGAAGATCTTAAGTCAAGTGGAGAGGTGCATGTGGTAAGAATGCTCTATTAAAAATAAATTGCTAAGTTGAAGCTAGAGGACTGGTTCGAGTGATGTCTGACAATGAGGTTTGATTGAGAGAAGATAATGTAAAATGGAAGAAGAGGTTGAAAACTTCGTGGAGCAAATCTTGGATGCTACTGCACGCTCGTATACAGGTTGGACATGATGCTTAAAGCTTTCAACCCTATCAAAGCTGCAAATCCATGACTCAATCCCCTTAGTTCACTTTCGTTGTTAACCCTCGTCCTTGTTTTGCAAATACTCTTTTTGGTCTGACTAATGACATCGGCACTATGGCAAGTTTATTGTGTATATTTGTGGCACAAATTGACTACTAAGCTCTTTTGAAATTTTATGAATGGCACTCTCTCGTTTTGCTGCAGATCTTCTCCTCGTATTGTTTTGGTTGCATTTGTTAGTGTTCCTCTGAGTCTGCCCCTGTGGCCTGAGTTAATATCTTTGAACTTCTTTAAGTTTGTGCTAATCTTGTGTCTCTTTTCGATGATGCTAAAAAGGGGAAATTGAGTTGTGTGTGAGTTGTTGTGGGTTATGCTGTGCTTATTTGTTTGATAGCAACCTGGTTCAAGCTCTCCAACCATGGTTAAAAAAAAATGTGATTGAGGACATGTCATAGTGGTGTTCCTCGGATACAAACCGGTTGAATCTTGACCGCCTACCCGAGCTGGTGCTATGTAAGCAAAGGTCCTCAGGGGGAATATCCGTACAAGTTTGTTATCATAAAAAAGGGGGAAATTGATAAGTTATAGCATTTCATACTTTTAATGATTTGACAAGCAGCCAAAGACAAGTCCCCCTCCAGGTTCCCCGAAAGATCGCACGACGCCATCAGTTTGTAAAAATTTCTTGCCGTTGTTCGAAATGCAGAAACTGCATATGTACCGTACGTGTGCTAAAACTAAAAGCCCTTGAAAAGAATCACCATCCATTGCGTCACGTTTCTACGTGCTACTACATATTGGTTCCATATATATATATATACACAATATGTTGGGATTATTTGACCTAACACTAGAAAACCTAAAAGTTCAGACTTATACAAGTGCAGCCGCCACCTTTCTCAAGGTGCTCTAAAAAGCCTCAAAGGCTCAAGACTGATACTGGGCGAAGATGTTTTAGTCTAGAGTTGTCTGTCTTTATGATCTCTATATTATAAACTTTGCACTTCGTTAAGAAAGAGTTTCGTAGTATTTTGTCTTTATCAAGCTTTTGTTGTAAACACTTGGCTAGAGTTAGTCATAGTGATGTAAGGGTTCGGCTAGTTAGGCGAATTAGTTTTGTGGTTGATTAGAGTTAGTCGAAGGTACTTTAATAGAGTTATTGTAAGAGGAGGATTATGATCTAATTCCTAGGTTTAAAAGCATGTAATCCGAAACATTGCTCGAGTTAGTGAAGATGAAAATCCCATCTTTAGTAGGTCGTGGTTTTAATCATCGAAAGAGTTTTTCACGTAAATATCTTGCCTCATTTACTTGTCATTATTATATGTGAAAATAGTTTAGGGACCAGGTCCCTTGGTTTGTTTTGGTGGTAGGGTCTTACAAAAAATCAACCGAAGAGAAATTTTTAATTTTCAAATAGAAATTGTTTCAAATTCCTTGATGGGAAATGTGCCCTAGTTGTACAAGTAACTGACTCCCCTTGCCATTTCTGGGTGCTCTTCTACTTTCCTTTTTCTTTAGAGCAAAAGAGTAAGTATATATTCCCTCTGTCTCAAAATATTTGTCGTCCTTACTAAAAATATATGTCTCAAAATATTTATCGTTTTATTTATCCAACATAAAATTAAGAAGCTTTTTCCCATTTTACCCGTGTATTAATTACATTAATTGGCTGATTTTGTGAGTTCACATACCAACATTGAAGATGTTTCATCATTAATGGAGTAAATATTTATCGAGGAGAGAGAAAATGATGAAATATGTTAAGAGGGTAAAATAGTCAAAATGCTACCCTTATAAATGCTTTCTTAATGGGTATGTAAATGAAAAATGCAACAAATATTTTGAGATTGAGGGAGTAGCAATTAATTAGTCATGGTTTAACTTGGAACAACTATTCACCACCTTGACCACAAATTCAATGACTCTGCCAGCACCAGAAATCACTTGGTATTCTTCAACATCAATCGGTTAAACCTCGACTTGGTTTTACCAAACTTCACAGGGTACATGGATGAGTCACCATATTCGAGTTCATAAGCGGTGACGATTACCCTATAAAGACTCACTTTCACTACGGCTTCAGTGGAATAATAGCCGAACTACAAATAACATCAACTCTGAAATACAGGGCAGTACTATGATAGTATCTCATACCAAGCCTCCCTTCCCGGGGCCTTCGCACACACACCCCTCCCCCAACCTGATTTACATGACTATAATAAGTAAAAGATTACCAAGATATTGACAAAGAGAATGCATTGACCCTAGACAATGAGAATGAAAGGACCTGCACTGCTGCTAGCTTATCTTCCTAACTTAAAAGAAAAACGTCCACTTACATGTTACAGCTAATGACCATTATCTTCTGACACGATGTGCTCCAAAAGCTATCAAAATTCTAGCGCAAAGAACGGCTAAAAGTAATTACAAAAGAAAAAAGGAAAATCTAAAATCGAGCTCAGAAAGAAGACTTTGAACAGCATCTTGAAAATACATGTCCAGCTGCTAGCCTTGCAACTCCATAAGATCCACTCCTGATATTTTCATACTGAGATAATGTTACGGATCATAACGTGCCTGAACTTGCCCAACTACCATAGCTTTTAACTGTCAATGAATGTACACAGTTCTTCCAGTGTCTGGTCCCATGAAGTCCTCAAAGCAGAACTGCCCGCCATGATTCAAGAAGCATTTTCTGAAGAAGTAACCTCAATCTTGTTGGAGTCAGTATTGATGTTTGCCTTCGACTTATCACCAGATTCGTCGTTCTTCTTTGCAGTCATAAATCGACCCCCACATCCTCTAGCTCTTCTTAGTGCGTGCAAATGCCGAGATTCATGCAAGTAGGGCTGCAAGATCAGTTTGCACGGTAAGACCCCCATGGTCTTGGTGCTCGAAACACAGCCTCAAAAAGAGATTACAAGTCTTAATAGGGCAGGCACCGTATTAACAAACTATATTATTAGACATAATCGATTAATCGTAAAGTTATTTACTAGGAAATAAACCACATTGTTGATCAAGCCCAAGATATTCCTGATATATAATGCTTCCAGCTCAGAGAAATTTCAAGCCTTATACAATCCTATTTCTTCAGTTGCATTTCTCAACTGTTTGGACATTGTACAACTAAAAAAGTTAATGCATGGACCGTCAAAAGAATAGAGGCAGAGGAACACTTGTGACTACATTCATGTGGCTGAAAAGGGGAAGCACAAAAAGCGAAAGTCAGAAGTGTTTAGAAAGTACAGAAAAGTTAGGTACAATTGCACTTGTTCCTATTTAGTCCTCCAATATCTAAGAAACATATTAGAAAAAACCTTAGATAGGTGTTCTAGACCTCTTCACATCCAAACCTACCAAGAGTCAGTACAATCCTTTTTATGTCCTGTCTTCAGATCCTAGTCTGGTAAGGAGATAATCCATTTCTTTCTCAAAATCAATGGTGATCCTGAAAAAGAGCTAACTCCTGATTGGATTGTCTTAAAGCAAACTCAAACTTGATTGCAACTAGGAGCAAAGCCAATATCGATCAAGTTTTCTCAACAAATTGCTATACATCTTTGAACATCACATTTTATTAAATCAGTATTACTTTTAGTTTACATGATCCATATTTTTATCACTTTTAACTCCATCTATTGTTTCTAGTGTGTCGTGTTGGGATGATAGACAATAGCCTATAAGAAGTTGATGGAACAATTAGTCCAATAGCACGTTTACTCGTGTTTGAATCAAGTTTAGTGTGAATTTAGCCTGACAATTTAGGTCATAGCACATTAGACCTGCAACTTCTTTTAATGCTCCATATAAAGGTAACGAAGAGATTAATCTCCATATAAAGATAACCAACGAGTGTATTCTCTACTAATGGTAGACAATTCCTTTTGAGGCACCACAAACATCCTGATCTTGAAGACATCTAATTGACATTGGCCCAAAAAATCATGATAACTGTTGTCTCTTAGATTGGAGTTTGATCCCGATTTTGTCAATATACCATTTTTAATGTTTAACACCTTATGGTGTAGCAAAAACCTCGGTTCGATGTATCATGGTATTAAAACCTAAGAATTTTATCTGTACCAAGAGAGTATTGGGGCATAAACTGGCACAAGAACTTAAACCATAAACCTAAGAACTGCTTTTTGACAATTTCTCAAGTGACGTTTTTATTCTGTGCTAGTTATTGTCACGATACCGTACATTAGAAACAAAATGTTGGGCTTTAACATAACTGTTATGTACTGACCTCAAAATAAAAGGACTCAAATAGAATTCTACAGGTTGGTAAAACTGGTAAGCTAATGAACTGGGAAATATATATCAGCCATTGAACCAATAAGCTGCCAAATGGCCTGAAATGCAGGCCTGTTGAAGCAACTGACCCTGCAGTAAAATGACACCAGAATGCATTTTGTACAAAGTACCTTCCTAGCTTTCAGAAGTTTATTTTCTGATTCAGCTTTTGCACGAGATTGTCGACGCCTCAAGATGCCATGATACTGTTTTGCATTAACGAAAACAGGTTCTTCTGCAGCATCTGATGGCAGAGGAACACCAGCTTGTTGAATTCCCATCAACTGAAGTTGAACCTGACAAACCATGGGTCAGTTAATTATAAACTTTGTGGACAATTCACTAGATTCCAAATGAAAAATGTAATTAGTCAGAAAATCTACACCATTGACTGTGCTGGATACGGTTGTGCAGGGTAAGGCTGCACGTCATAGGGTACAAAGATGCTCCTGCAGTAAGGATCTGGGTAAGGATAAGCTGTTTGCGCCTGAAATACATGAAAAATGACAATAGATTCTTACCCATTTTATTTGAAAAAACATAACCCATGATGATTGAGGAGTTAGTTTTAAAATAGTAGTGGTAAATGAATGTGCTAACTAATGGATGGCATTATGACATTTACAGTAAAAGGCAAACATCATATCATAGTTCACATTTTAACTGTTTGAATTTTTGAAAATCTTGGAACTACTAATTATTGGCCAAAATACTTCAAGAATTTCAAAAAAAAAAAAAAAGTTGGAGAAGATTAGATGCTTATTAATTTGACATAGTACGAAAAAAATGTAAATTTGATCTCTAGAATTTACATTCCTGCACTATTAGTTTCAATGCTTCCCAGCAAAACTTATTTCAATCTGCATTTCAAGATGAAAAAGGTATTGGAAAATTGCTTCCAATTATGGTAGCCGATTTGTAGAGTTCAGAGGATCATGTGATTTTAAATAATATATGCAAAGACACACTATATATACTTACTTTGTTTCTCTTTGTTTCCATTTTAATGACCTAAATATACAACATTTATGTGCATATCAACTAAACAAAACTAGATGAAGAAGGCACATAACAACTAACTGCCTGAAGATAATACTCCCTGAACCAACATCAATACATTCACATGCCTCATTTTTTGAGTTCTTGAACCAGATTTAACAAGAACTCTAATACTGAAAAAAGATAGCAGTTATAGAACTTAAAGAATCACATAGGGGGTTGTGGTTGGGGAGAGGGGGGGGGGAGAGTTGGGGCTGCATCCCCAGCAAAAATACCATAGCATTTGCATTTCGAGCAGGCATCAAGTAGTGCATGTCTGGTGGCACAGTCCCAGGAATGGACAATTCAGCTGCAGGGGATGAAGACTGGCTTTGCACCTCTGACTGCTCTCGTGGCTGTTCATTCTCGCTATTATCTGAAATTTATATAACAAACACATGGAAACATTATATTATCCACATATAATACAAGTTCATGTATGATAGGCTAAAGAACAAAAGGTGATTTTCACACAAGGAAGAAAAACTCTCATGAACAGAAATCTCTATCAACAATTGAAATTATGAGTTAGTTGATCAGTGAGGAGAGATAAAATCGAGTGGATCAGCAGAAAAAGTAGTTTAGTGACATGCATCGATCGGTACTACTACCAAGGTGGATCCAAGTTCGGTAACCAATTGGTTAAACTGGAACTTTGCTGTCTTGATCCCTTCTTGTTGATTTATTCCTTTTTCCTTTTCTGATCATTTCCATTCCTCTGATCAGGATACAAGTAAACTTCTTCTTTCCCTTCCATTGACATATTTTATATAGAGAAAATGGACAGGAAGAGAATAATCTGAGGTATGGAAGGATTTTTTACTTGGAACCAAAATTCTATCCATTCATTTATGAAGAAAAAATAGGAAGAAGAAAAAGATCAACCATCCATAAGCGCTTTTGACTCTTAAGTTTTACAATGTTTGATAATCAAGACCAAGGACAAGACAAATTGCTCTCTCTCACTTTCTCTCTCACAGTCTCATAGTCTATAATTCTTTTCAATCTTTCTGAGGTATTTTCTAATTTTGTTGAAGTTGATAATTGCTTATCAAAACATATTGTTTTGAAGTTGGAATGTTCTTAAATGTTCAAAAATCATTGTTAAGAACTTCATCTCATCTTAATAATCTGGGAATGATGGTATTACTATGCTGTAAACTTGCTTCTAATAACATTCCTGCTCCTGGTTTACTATGATTAGTAGCTTTTGGGGCTAATGTCGATTTCATTGATCTACCTAAGCTTTCTATGATGTAT
Source organism: Lycium ferocissimum (assembly GCF_029784015.1). Taxonomy (NCBI): domain Eukaryota; kingdom Viridiplantae; phylum Streptophyta; class Magnoliopsida; order Solanales; family Solanaceae; genus Lycium; species Lycium ferocissimum. The sequence continues at coordinate 39,627,961 of NC_081346.1, forward strand.
GAACCAAGCCTTATGTGATGGAGGATATTGATTATTCTACCATACTTGTCTTTATTTAATTTGGCCCAGGTAAACTGATCTAGTAGAGGAAAGCAGTTGATGGGTCAGAACAATTTTCCAGGAGACTAAAAAGCTTCAATCAAGAACAGTCAAGAAATAAAAGGGACATTCCATTAGGCCAAAGCCACGCTGACGATATCCAGTCAGTGAGCACGAAAGTACTGAGCAGTAGAGGCTCCACACAAAAGAGAGAATTAACTGAAGCGGCCTCTCTCCATATTAACACAAATCAGCATAATTCTGGAAAGGAATCAAGTTGACCTTGTCAAGTGTTGGAAACTTCATAGCACTTATATTAGCCCTCCAGCACAAGTGATTTGGAGTTCTGTCCGGTTGCCGAAACTAATTGAAGCATTGTTCAATCTCCATTGCAGTTTGTTAGGTTGTACAATCACGTGTTTCTTTCAATTTTTCTTTAGGGCATTACTATTTTCAGTCCTAGTTCATTTGTAACTCTGACCTAGTAGTTGTCACTATCATCCTAGTTCATTTATCAAAAGAAAGCTATAACAATCATCCAATGAAATAATTTACCTTTAAGTTTAACATACTAATTTACTACTAAATGTACTTGCCCCAAAGCAGAAAAGATGAGTCAAACATTTCCTGCAACATATTTGTCCCCTTATGACTTCATTCTAATGGAGGAATGGAATAAACCAAACAGAACTTTTCACTCATTTGAAAGAAACCTTCTACAATTAGTGAGACTTCAGAAGATGTTCAATTGTAAATCACATCAAATAAACTAATGGCATGGCAAGTGTTTCCACGAAGCAAAACAAAAGAAATGTAAAATCGGAGGAAACAAAGAGGGGACAGGCTCAAATTTTCTCTATGGTTGTATAAGAAAGCAACATGATATGATAAAGTGATGTTCTTGTAGGGAATGTTTGTTCTTAAATGAGGGCAAGGCTGTTGATGTGACTTGCTGCTGTTGATGTCACTTGCTAATTAAAGACATACCATATCATTGTACCACCCAGTTACAGTCCCAATTAGATTGATAGAATTAATGGAAAGGGGTCAAATATACCCTTTTACTATCAAAAATAGTTTTAATATATCCCTCTTTATACTTTCGGTCTAAATACACCCTTTCCGTTATACTTTCGATCCAATTATACCCCTCTCACTGTACTTCGTCACAAATTTGCCTTTAATTCTAATGGAGGGACACGTGTCAAACTCAGAATCAAATGACCCACCCCAAATTTTAAATAGCTGATTTCATTAGAGTTAATCATATGCTAACATGAAAAACATACCATAATTACAGATTTGAAAGCTACAAAGCTATTCAATCAGGCAAATAATACATTAGAAACCTACCTGAATGATCATGTACCGAGGACGCCATGACGCAGCTTCTCACAAGCTCTCCCAAATTGAAAGACGTACCTGATGATGCAACTAACAAAAGTTGGATCAGCAAATAACAGCATAAGCTATAATCGCTAATATTTATGCATGAGCCAAACAAATGCACACACAATTAAACCTCAGGTTTTAGATAACTGAAACCACAAGTAGAGTGAGAAAGCATAAATAAATTACAGTATACTCAAGCAGCAAACTCTCAGTTTTGGCATTATCATATGTCAGCATTTCTATAAAAATGAACTTCCTTTAATCAAAAGATAATTCCAATTGAACTATCCAAACAACAAACCAAATGGACTCAACCTTGAAATAAAACAACACAAATGGACAACTTGCCAACTGTTTGTTTTTACGCAGGAATCAACAACATATAAAGATTTTCTTCAAGAATTTTTTTTTTTACAGACAGCCGAAGCTCAATTGAAGTTTTTCCATTCTGTTTTCAATTCTTTTTGGGGTTTAGGATAGGAGGAATTTACATCTGTGGAAGCTTTGAGCAGAAAATGAATAACGGTTCTCTTCTGTTACTTTACTTTCTCTTTCTCTCTTGTGCTTTATAGTCTCTGTCTTTTCTCTGTTTTGGATTTTGGAATAGAAACAGAGCAAGTGTGCTTTCACTCTTTGTTTGGAGTTTTCTCCTTCAGTTACATCATTTTTGCCCTTCAGTTACATCATTTTTGCTACTTCTTCCACTCTTTGTTTTCTCCGTAACCAATAATTTATTTATGCTACATTAGTTGGTAGTTATTTTGGTATTATTTTTTATTGGCTATTTAATTTATTGTATTAAAAATAATATGCATTATGGATAGTTATTTTAGTATTATTTTTTATTGGCTATTTAATTTATTGTATTAAAAATAACATGCATTATGCAACTTCTAAGAGGAAGAAGTTTGTTTTAGAAAAATGGTTTGTGTCATTTTCATTGTTTTATTCCGGGATAACAAATTCTAGTAGCCGAGTGTGGAGGCGGAGGATATGATAGGGATTAGTAGGTAGCCGAGTATTCTCCTTATTAGTAGTATTAGTTACTAATCGTGTTGATTTTTTTTTTTCTTCAAGGTGTACTACTATCTGTTTTTTCTTTTGCTTTTTATATTGCTACTTTGTTGTCATATTTTTCTTAATATCATGCTTCAAATCCTTTTGCTCTCAAGGCAAGGACGTATCGGAAACAACATCTCTACCCCCATAAAGGTAGGGGTAAGATTTACGTACATCTTACCCTCTTCAGATCCTAATTGTGGGAATACACTGAATATGTTATTGTTGTTGCTAATAAATTACGTATTATTCCACCATCTGACAGAGATAACTTATCCTGATATTATTTCAATTTATGGTATAACTTATCCCAAGATTAACAACCAAATGACGGATAAGTCAATACTAAACTTTTATCCTAGAATTAATACTTGTCCAACATACCAAACGACCCCTTAAAGATTCTTTTTGCATTTCTTCATTTAATAAGTGTCAATTTTATATTATTAAAATAAAAGCAGCGTGTCTAATGACATAAAGAATGTTCCCTCCTACATTTGTATTTTCAATATTAATACAAATATCATTGATATATGTCATTAAGGGTCGTTTAGTTGAAGGGATGAGAAATAATAATTTGTGGCCTATGTTGGGTTGAGCTTTTTTTTATTTTGAGATTAGCTATTTCGGAATTCATTATACTATAACTATAATATTATTTTTCTATCATATTCTATGTGGGATAACAATCTTATGTAGCAATTAATTTCTAGAGAGAGGAAAAAAATTTCTCTCTCTATTCCACTAATCTTTTGTATGGCCTCACCGAAACACCCCACCGGACCCCCGCCCCCCCTCCCCCCCTCCAGAACCACCTGAACCGCCAAACAAGGACCAATGGATGGAGGAAGTCCAATCAACTAAGTTGAGCTACAGCAAGATTGTGGCGGAGGAAAACAACAAAACTTCACAATCATACGACCCCTATGCTCGAGAAACCCCTTCCACAGCGGAATAAAAGGGACATGACTCAATCTCCCTCACTGAAGTGGAGAAATCCAAACTCTACCATCCATGGCGATATTCGCTAATCATTAAACTTTTTGGTAAAAGGACACCATACCAATTTCTACGAGCAAAGCTCCTAGAAATGTGGCGACCAACGGAGAACCTAGTACTGATTGATCTAGGAATGGACTTCTTCATAGTCAAATTTGAAGAAGAATGCAACATGAATAAAGTCCTCCTTGAAGGACCTTGGTTCATTACTGGACATTTCCTCACTGTTAGAAGTTGGGAGCCAAACTTCGTGCCCAATGAAGCCATCATTGAATCAACCGCCATTTGGGTACGCTACCCTAACTCCCCACAGAGTACTAGAAAAAGTTGGGAAGATATTGGGGAAACTCTTAAAAATTGATACCTGTACATCCTCGACCCTTAAAGGTCATTACGCAAGAATTTGTGTACAGGTACCAATCAATTCACCGGTGAAATCCTCCATTCCCATAGGGGAGCACACTCAGACAATTGTCTATGAAGGGGAAGGGGTTCTGTGTAAAGGATGTGGAAGGCTAGGCCATACAAAGGAAAAGTGTCAAAACAGAATCACTAATCAAAATGCTCCTTCAACCAGTTCTACAACGCCCCAGGTGCCAGATGCATCGGAAAAGTGGACCACAGTGATTTTCTCCAAAAAAAAGACAACCCCATCGCCAGCAAAGAGGAGCAAAACACCAAAAGGAAAAAATGAAGAACGATCTGCAAATCACAAAGGTATGTACTTTCACTCCCAAAACCCAACGCCCTATTCTCTTCAGAACAAGTTTTGCACTTCACTACCTAAAGTCGCCGGTAATGGTGGAACCATAGAATATCCGCCTCAAGTGGCCATTGCTAACTCTTTCAGATCACTAGAGGTTGATCCACAAAACGACGACGCTGTGGAAAAATGCAAATCACCAAACGGTGTCGTGCAAGCGCAAAAAGGAAAAGGGCCTGCAGCCTTAACAGGTCCGTACTTGGGCTACCTCAATAATAGAGCCCCAAAACTATCACGACCCAACCGGAGGGCCGCGATGGGCACCCGGTGCTAACCCACCCGGGCACCTCTTATCGTACTTTCACATATACATCTAGGTGAGCCACATAGCTAAATCATGCTTTCCATCCATCAATCATACTAATCCCATTGGGCAACAATACGTTTATATCATCATTAGCAACTATGCCTATATCAATGTCTATAAGCCGACGAGGCTAACAAAATGACATCCAAAATATAGGCCGACAAGGCCAAACACATCTAATCATATACACATGTCTACGAGCCTCTAAGGAGAGTACATCATATCTTATAGGTGGGACAGGACCCCGCCGTGCCCATAAATATGTACACAAAAGTATCAATACCCAAAGCTGTAGCTCCGAATGAAATGGAGCCCCGCTATGTAGTCCCTGAATAATAAGGCTATAGATCAAGCCTGTCTCCCTGGCCACCTGCGGTCATGACGCAACGTCCACAAACAAAAGGACGTCGCACGGCTAAGAATGTCCGAGTATGTAAAGCATGATCAACATCAATATGAAAGCATAATAGACAACATATGAAATAACATAGGATGGGATATAATAGTATCATCATCATAACACTTACTTGCTTTTCATAGGGACTTTTCATTTCTAACGCGTGATTGTGTACATATATCTATGTCCATATCCGTACTCGTTTACATTCCATATCCATATTCGTATTCGTAGTCATATTTCTATTCATACTCGTATTCATTTACATATTCGTATTCATTTACATATTCGTATTCATATTCATATTCATATCATATACATATCATTTACATAAAATACCTGACCATGAAGGTTCGGTGTTTCACATACCTGGTCCTACCAAGGCTCAGGGTTATACATACCTGGCCCTACCAAGGCTCAGGGTTATACATACCTAGCCTTACCAAGGTTCAGGGTTGTCCGTACCCAACTGCAGTGGTGCACGCGCATTATATATATACATATTATATTCTACTCGGCTATAGAAGCTCGGGATTTCACAATAGCCATACATAGGCACATATACATAAAGGCTCATAAACATCTTTAGCATCATTACTATCGTCATTCGTTACATCTATCCCTAGAGGGTTACTTATCATATAAAGAACTTAGTACAATCGTGACATATCAAAGATCATGAGCTTAGTAGCTTTTAGAGATAGAATCATTTGGAGGATATCATAGGCTCATAGAAGAATAGATATTTGGCCAAAAAACCATGCCTTATGAAAGAAGGGTTAGCCTTACATACCTTTCCGTTCAACTATTCTATCACTTGCACGTTCTCCTTCAATGCTCACGTTTCTACCTTCATTAGAGTTATACTAGCATTAGAAAATCGATAACTTAGCATACATGACTAAAGCTAGAGAAAATTGGACAAAGATCTCCTTTATTTATACGACTTCCTCCATATCATATATCAACTCCCAAACATCTATAATAACATTCATAACATCATAACAATAGCCTTCATTCACCTACATTATCCTTACTTCTTAATTCACTTTCAATCATCCATATTCATGGTCATAACACACGATTACGTTCATTCATATACAATGCCTATCCCATGTTCTCAATATCATTTATAACATGATTATAATCACAATACATCAAGAATCATGACTCAATCCAACTATTACTCAAAAGTGACGCTATTCTCACATTCATGACCCATTTTCTATTTCCTTCTACAATCCAAGTGTTTCAACTTTCAAATACCTTAAACAATATTTGGATGGTTTGAGAGCTCGAGCAGGTTTGTATAATGATTTTGGAATTGTCCACAAATTTTGGTTAGATTCTAATGAGTTTCGGATGGGTTTGGGTTGTATGGTGTTTGTTTGTGGTTTCGAAGTCATTTTGTGCATAAAGGGTACCATATTGAGCAAACGAGCTTTGATTTGTGTTCCATTTGAACTGTTTGATCCGTATCGTAACTTCGGAACTATAGCAACAAGAATCGTCGGATTTTGACATCGTATGAAGGAGATATGGCCATTTTCCTAAATATTGCTGGTGCTGGTTTCTGGTGTAAAAAAAAGGCTTGGGCAGTGTATAAATTGGACAGATCTGAAATATTTAGTATTTTGGACATATTTTGAGTTCTAGAGCTCCGTTTGAGGTGATTTTTGCGGCATTATTCTCGTCTCAACGAGGGTGTAAGTATCAAATCTTTATTTTGGTGTTTCTCCATGATTATTTCTATTGGTTATCATTTTTATCCCTATTTGGGTTGTAGAAGTTGAGATTTTGAGCCCTAAGGATAAGAGAATGAAAAATCTCGATTTGTTGATCGAATTGGGGACTCGGGATTACCTTTTTGGGTTCCGAATTAAAGTATAGCAATATGGATATCATTGGACTTGTTTAAACTCGCAGAGTACTATTTTGACAATATTGGATCCAATTTTGCAATGAAATTACAGTTTTGACCTTTAGGGCTCGGAATTTGTTTTTTCAGTGACCTTTTGGTTCACCACTAAAGGCCTCGTAGATTGGTTTTTTGGGTGACCTTTTGGTTCACCACTAAAGGCCTTGTAGATAAACTCGTGAAAATGAGAAAAAGTTGTTCTTCAAATTAAAATAACGAGTACCAAAAATATGATTAGTGTAATTTTTTCTAACATGCCATAGGCGCATACCTTGATCGAATATGGTTGCGGAGCTAATTAAAGAACTAGTGCAGTAATTTATGGCTAAAAAAAGAGAGAGAGGAAAATGGCTGATGAGATCATGGCTGAAGCCTCTTATGATCTCTTTCTTTCTCTGTGTGGGTGGATAAAGAGAAAGGAAGAAGGAGATAGATGTCACGACCTAACTGGAGGGCCATGACGGGCACTCGGAACTAACTTACCGAGCACCACATACATGCATCTCTTAGTCATACCTGAGTGGGCCATAATACTAACTTATAGATACCATAAGCTGTATGGGACACAAGCCCAAAAGATAATATACATACGTCATCAAGCTAATCCCAAGTACATATACCAGCAAGGCTATCCATAGTAATGATACAACATAACATAGAACAAGACGGTCATAGGACATCTAACTATGCATATCCGTCTACGAGCCTCTACTGGAGTGCATAACACAATAAGGATAAGATAGGACCCCGCCATACCCATCTGTACACGAAAGAATCATACCAACTGGACTACAACTCCAGAACAAGTAGAGTGATCCTGTACAACCGTTGAGAAGTCAGTCTAAGGGTCTGAACCGTCTCCCTGTCTACCAGCGCAGTGCCCACAAACAAAAGGAGGTCAGTATGAGTAATGTACCAAGTATGCAAGGTGGAAAATGTAACATAACAAACATATACCGTAAAGAAGAAAGATAAGAATCAACCTGGTACTTCTGACTTACCGATGAGAATCTAACATATATGTCTCTCTATACTCTCATACGCTTAACTACATCTATGTACAAAAATGTGGACCTGACCAACTTATCATCATGGTGCTATCTGCCCAACTGATCAGTGGTAACTGCCCAACCGGCCATAGCTCGGTGGTAACTGTATAACTGCCCATCCGATATTCGCCGGTGGTTTTCGTAACTGCCTAAATGCTCAGTGGTAACTCCCCAACCTGCCGTCGCGCGGTGGTAATATTTGCCCAACCAGCCATAGCCTGGTGAAGAGTACATGTCTGTCCGACCGACAGTAGCTCGATGGTATAACTGCCCAACCAGCCGTAGCATGGTGGTAAAGAAGGATACATAATCTGCCCAACTGGCCGTAGACCAGTGGAAAATATAATCAACATCATAACTGGACTTTTATGGGTAATTTCTATACACTTCTGATGATCATTACTTATCCGTTAATGCCTACATGATTACATAAGACTTATAAGCACATTTCCGGGCCATTAAGACTTCTTCTCGATTAACTAAACCTTTGTCAATTCCTGGATGCATCATAAGCCTTATAGCATTAGGTACTTCATTAGGGATCCCATAACCAGCATACTATACATGTTTTACAAAATATTCCTTCAGAACACATTTCTGAATTCATTGGAGGGACGTAAGGTCGTTATACCTCCGATTATCGTTATGGATCTTTGATCGTCGGTATATCTCACCTTGAAGGAAGCAATGACTATAAGATGAGATTAACAACAATTATCATGATAAATAACCATGAGACAAGATCAATAGCCCTGAGATAAGATCAATAACATTATAAGGAGATCAAGAGCATAAGCTCCCAATATTTATAGGAATGGAGTCACTATGAAGGGCAATTGTATATGTTCGTATCAATATGATCATGCCAAAAGAAAGAAAGGGACAGACTTAACATACCTCATTATCTACTTAACCACTCAACGTCTATCCTCCCGAGCTTGCAAATCTACATTCAAGATGATTCACACTAAGGTTAAGTCGTTGAAACGCTTATAAGATCAAACTAGACTATTAGGTGAGCTAACGAAATTTGGGCAGCATTTGCCCCATGTCACCTACTTCCATCGAGCTCCAAAACAACTCCCAAACATCATTAACAACATCGACAATAACATAGCTAAGAGATTACATTCAAACTAGATTCAAATCCATCCAAAACTTCCTTTCAAATTCAATCCATATCCAAAACTTCAACACAACATCTTATGACCTTTCCACCATAACTCTTTTCACTTTTAAGAATTGTTAGACCTTCAAAACAACTCAACATAAGAGATAAAGTGAAGAACATACCTTATAGATTGAAGAACTTCAAGACTTAGTCACCACAACTCCAACTAGAAGCAAGAACCAACACCTTCTATGAACTAGTTGAGGATTTTAGAGCTTGATCTTCTCTTGAAAGGATTTGGGATGTTTATGGATGATGGAGAGAGCTTAGGGGGGTCTCTAGGGTTATATTTTGGTGAAAAAATGAGCCCCAAGTCGTGGGCAATCAATTTATAGGCCAACAAAAATTTTCCACCGACATAAAGTATGCCCAAAATGTATGGGCCGTACTTCAATGTATGTCCAGTACTTTCAGGCCGCACCTGGTTCTGGAAAATTCTAGAAAATGAGGTACAAGATGTACAATTTTATACGGGTTGTACTTTATCCAGTATTTCTTCGAATCACGATCTGTCAAGTGCATTGGAAAGAAAACTCGCGGAACTTGAATTTACATAGGTTATGCATTCCATAACTCCTCATATTCTAAGAGATATACCTCTCTCAAGTTGGACCGAAAATGTTACACCTTAGAAATTTTCCTGTTAGCGTACAGTGAATAGGCCAACGAAGGGCATGATGTGTACGATGTTTTGATAAGTGAGAAATAGCATTTGATGACCCTAAACAAGATTTCAAAAGGGCATATAAGGTAAGAAAAGGAAGTTGTTAAGGAAAGCAAGTCATATGTTGTATGTCGGAGAAGAATTACGAGCATCGAGTTAATGACGTTCTAATGATGCTTTGGGAAAGAGTTGTAACGTCCCTTAGATTGGTATTGAGGTGTTAAACAAGTGTTAAGAAGGTTTCATAAGGATTGGAGATCAAACGAGTCGACGAGAACAAGTCTCGACAGGTGTAGGCATTATACGGCCGGACATACCGGCCGTATAAAATACACGGACCGTATGTCCAGCCGTAGGTTCAGCCCAGAATGGCACACTTCACTGGACCAAACATACGGTCAGTGAAAAATATACGAACCGTATGTTGGTCCGTATGTTCTGGTCGGGACAGAACTTAAACGATATAAGGGACCTCTCTCTCATTTCAATTCATTTCATTTTTCATCTCCACAAGTCAAGAACCCTCTAGAATATTCTCCACTGTCATCCACAAGAACACAAAGGAAATTGATGATCAACTTCATCAAACCAACAAAAATCAAGAGTTAGAAACACAATAAAGTCATCCAAGCCAAGAAAATCGAAGAGATGTGAACTAGGGTTTTGGTGCAAGAGGAGCATTTCCACTCAAGGCTTGTACCTACACTATTTAAGGTAAGTTTCATGATCTTCTCATGTTGTTTGAAGTATTGAAAAGTTAAAACACTTGGATTATAGAAGGAAATGGGAAATGGGTCATAAATGTGGCAATAGTGTCATTGTTGAGTAGAAGTTTGGTTTGAGTCATGGATATTGATATGTTCAGATTGTAAATACGTTAATATGGAATAAGTATTGTATGAGAAAGAACACGATAGTGAACTTTGGTCATGATTATGGAGAATTTGAAGTGAAATTGTGAAATGAGGATAATGCAAATGAATGATGATTGTTGTTTACGATATTGTGATTGTTATTACAAATGTTTGGGAGTTGACATGGAATATGGAGGAAGTCGTATAAATAAAGGAAATGCTGCCCAATTTTCTCTAGCTCTAGTAAGCCCGCTCTTATAATTGTTTAGCTAATGTCGATACGAATTCTCTTGAAGGTATAAAAGTGGGCATTAAAGGAGAACGAGCAAGCAATAGAATAGTTAAACGTGTAAAGGTATGTGAGGCTAGTCCTTTCTTTCTAAGGCATGAATCTTATGGCATGAATTTCCTCCTTCTTCATGAATCTCCTTTCTTCAAGAAAACTAAGAGTCCTTGTTCATGAATAGCCATATGACATAAGAGATACACTATGAGTAAGATAATGATGATGATAAGCTTGAGTTAAAGATCCTAGAATCCACAATATGATGTGTCTACAAAGCTAATGATGTTGTTTATTGTATATACACTCACCTTATATGCTAATTCCTTCAAGGTGAGGCAGAATGTCTATGAATGATCCATAACTTAATCGGGGGTTCACGACCTTATGTCACCCCGATAAAGTCTAGTTGTTCTTAAGTTTCCATGCATGCATTATGATGAGTAAATTATGATGATTTTATTATGATGAGAATTTGATGATGAGCATGTGATGATGATATTACACCGCGCCTATATGGTCAAGGGCAAACACCGGCTAAGGCGGGCAAAATATACATCATGGCCGACGGCATGGGCGTACACCACTAGTGGGCGGCACGAGATGGTACACCGGACGCGGGAGGCCCGGACGCAAAGCACGCTATTGATTATCACACCGTACCTATATAGTCAGCCTTATACATATATGCATTCATGATATGATGATTATGAAGTAAGTCGAACATGCATTATGTCTCTTATGATTCGCGCGATCGGCGTATTGCTCCTCATTTGATGCCTCCTCATTTCATTATTGTTTATGCCTTACATACTCGACAATGTTCGTACTTACGTCCGTTTTCGGATCTCGTGTTCATGCCCAGCGCACAGTGAGGTGATCCGTACTTGTAGAGTCGTTGGGCCGATTTGAGAGCACTCCACTTTTCCTGGTGAGGTTCCATTGATTATTCTTTTGGTATATACATGTTTTGGGCATGACGGAGTCCTGTCCCGTCTATATGTCTAGTACTCTAGTAGAGGCTCGTAGATGCGCAGTGTGGGTAGTATGGTCTCATAGTTTCGCATTGTGTATATATGTATATATATTATTTTGATAGCCGAAGGGCTCATGTATATAAAGTAAATATGTTTCAAATGAAATAGTTTTCTATTATTGTGAGCATAAGCAATATGAATGAAAGCAGGATGAGTAGTAGAATGAGTGGTGCTCGGTGGTTAGCCCCGGGTGCCCGTCATGGCCCTAGTCGGGTCGTGACAAAAGTGGTATCAGGCTTGATTCGGTCCCAGGGAAGTGTTTACGAGCTTGTCTAGTAGAGTCTTGTTTATGGTGTGTGTTGCGCGCCACGCTAATAAACAAGAGGCTCTGAGCATTTTAGGAAAAATGACTATCTTTCTTCT
>NC_081346.1:39640355-39667988 GCF_029784015.1 Lycium ferocissimum
AAAGTCCTCCTTGAGAGATAAACGTATCAATACATGTCTATGCCTAAATAGACCAATTTCACACTGTCCTTTAATCCAACATTGCGCAAGCACAATGGTACGTAGTTCTTCCATCTCAGGCCAGCCATAAGAAAACTTACCAATGATGGCATATTGTAGTTTCTGCATTCGTTCCATTTGTTCTACTTTATTTTGTTTCCAACGTAATACTGGTACGCCATTGCAAAAGGTTACAGTTTTCAAAGGAATAGTTGACATAGGGTTAGGGTTTTGCATGGTGTTCAAAGTGTATGGTTTAAAAAAGTCATTGTATTTGGTCTTTGAGGTTTCTAGTTGGGTTTGAATGTTGTCTATAAGGCTCTACTTCTCATAAATAACAATAAATCTCGCCCGATTGCTGTTACACCTTGGAAAACTTTGCGTTGTTTGCATTATAAGTAAACTAACGCAATACCAAAGTGGACATCAAGCCCTTATAAAGTTAAGGAAGGCATCTAAAAATTTTAAGTATGTACCTTAAGGTTTCAGAGTTAAATGAATCAGCGGAAGCAAGTTCGTTGACGGTCAGAATTGGTGTCATGTTTTTGGGAAGATTTCACATTATTTGTGCTATACATTGTTTAGCATTAGCTTGAGAGGGAGTTATAGGCTCCTTATATGGTTAATGAAGGTTTACATAAGTGTCAATAAGGTATCATAGGGATTAGAGGTCAAATGAATCGAAGAGAACGCATTTTCGCGAAAATTGGAGTTTGTGGGCAGTTTGTGGCCGCATACTGAGTTTGCTGTGCAGGATACTGGCTGTAAACTTTCCATTTTGGCTGAGCTTACTGACCAGCACCACCCCCATGTTGTGGAGGGAGTATGCGGCCGCAAGTCCAACTTGCTGGGCCGTATCTCCCCCGTAATACGGAGCAATGGGGCAGTTTTAAGCCCCTTTTAAACTCCAAAATATCCCATTTTTCATATCCACTTTCCACACTTCTCTCCCCATATTATTAGAGTTTCCTTGAAGGTTATATAACATTCCAAAACCTTCCACACCATCAAAAGAGAAGATCAAACTCCAAAACCCCAAGCTAACTCATGGAAGATAATTGTTCTTGCTTCTATTTGAGATTGTGGTAAATTTGGTCTTCGAAGAAGTTGAGTGAGGTGAATTTATTCTAGTAAAAGGTATTTTATTCCTCTTATTTCTTATGATTGAGTTGACTTAAAGGTTTAACAAGTCTTGGAAAGGAAAAGAATCATAGTGGACAAGTTACAAGGTATTAAATTGAAGTTGATGGCTATGAGTTGAATTTGAAAGCGAATTTTGGATTAATTTAAGTTTAGTTTAGAGAAAATCTTTTGATTATGGTATTTTTGATGTTGCTATTATTGTTTGGGAGTTTTTTTTGGAATTTGGTGGAAGTAGATAAATTATGGGAAGTGCTGCCCAAATTCCGCTAGCTCACTAATTACTCTAGTTTGAACTTATGAGTGTTTTCAAGACTTAACTCTAGTATGAATCCTCTTGAATGTAGATTTTCGAGCTTGGGAGGAAAAAACGTTAAGTATTTAAGGAGATGAAAAGGTATGTTAAGGCTAAACCTTTCCTTCTTATGGCATGATCACTTCGATACGAACATGTATACAAATGTCCTCCATGATGACTCCATTTCTAGAAATACTAAAGCTTATAGTTCTTGATGTTCTTATGATATTATTGAACTTTGTTTCATGATTATTGATCCTATTCGTTGTTGTTGATCTCATCTTATGGTAGTTGTTCCTTCAAGGTGAGATATAGCAATGATGATGATTCCATAATGGCAATCAGAGGTTTACCGACCTTACGTCACTCCAATAGAGTTATAGCTTTCATTTGGGCTCTCATGCATGCTTTATATATATGTATGTATTTTCTCACACCGTGCCGCGCTATAGTCGGTCGGGCAGGCACGTAGATGTACACACCACTGCAGTGGGCAGGTTATGATGCTGCCCCGAACGCGGGATGATAATGATATGATGATAACACCGAGCCTATATGGCCGGGTACGGTATTATATATGTATGTATGAAAATGTTTTTTTTTTAAAGCTAAGTATGCATGACATCCGCCTTATGAGGCATTCAGAGGTACAAATTAATCTCTTTATCTTATGTTATCTTCATACTTTCATTATTTTGTTACTCATGCCTTACATACTCGGTACATTATTAGTACTGATGTCCTTTTATTTGTGGACGCTGCGTTCATGCCCGCAGGTGGACAGGGAGACTGACCAGACCCCTAGACTACTTCATCAACAATTGTATAGGAGTGCTCCATTTGTTCCGAAGCGGCGGTTCAGCTGGTATTATTCTTTTGTGTACATATATGGGCAGGGCAGAGTCATGTCCCGTCTTTATGATGTTATGCGCTCCATGTAGAGGCTCGTAGATAGATGTGTATACTTAGATGTTCTGTAACCTTGTCAGTACACATTTTGTCATATCATTTTGGTAGCCTTGTCGGCTTGTGTATGCATATATATATGGGCATAGTTTGATAGAGAATGAATAGATGTGCATTTATCTCTTGGACTCATTCCTTTACAGATTATGATATTTATGAGTTATCTTTGTGGTCCACCTAGATATGATTATGAGATGTATGTCAAGAGGTGCTCCATAGGTTAGCTTTGGGTGCCGATCATGGCCCTCTGGTTGGGTCGTGACAATTGCCTCGAGAATCGTGTCGCCCATCCCTACGGGTCAAAATCATACTAAAAGAGCTCAGCGAAGGGTCAATGGGGCAAAATGGGTCAAAAGTGCAATAATGACCAAATGAGTCTTTACAGTCTCCCTACGACTTGGAACAATGTGTATAACCGGGTACAACACAAAGCTCCAGTAGAAGAGGGCTCAGCTCATCGGTCGTAATATCTAATTGAGCAAACAACCCACATGAAGATCGTCTTGAGCCTTCGACTAGACATCCAAGGCCTGAACAAAGAAATTTGATAAATAGATACGAACCATACTAAATGATGTCCCCTAAAAACCTGGAAGGAAAGAATACCCTAGCCCAAACATTAGAGCACTTGGCCACAGCAAAATGTTGAACCATCTCGGCCACCTAGAGAATCATAAGGTCGTAAGTTGGCCGATCATTGTTCCATCATTACAACAGCCGAGTCAGTCATGGAGATGAAAAGTATGGGAGAAAAGGTTAATTGGCAAAAGAAATGAGCTCGGACCCCGACAAAATAAATCAACAATATTGGTGTGATTGCCATCATGATCGTGGGATTACTATAGAGAGTTGTCGAGGGTTACAGCTAGAAGTAGACCATCTTTTGAATTAAGGCTACCTCAGGGAGTTCCTCATCAATAAGAGAAAGAAGTGTTTGTGAAGAAGCGGACGGATGTTGATTTGCCTCGCCCTTCCATCTCCAAAATGAGTTGTCAACATCATAACCTGGGGAGCAGATATCAATGGGGTCTCAACCCATAAATATGTTAAGGTCACAGTCACCCAGGGTAAAAGAAGTCGGAAGATGTTTGACAACTTTGCCTTTAGTGAGGAAGATATAGATGGGCTAATCCTATATATCGATGAACTCGTAATTACATTACATGTTTTGGATACTAATGTTAAACTTATTTTGATTGATCTAGGTAGTTCGATGAAACTCATTCGTGCAAAAGTAATAGAGGAAATACTATCAGGGTTCTACAATTCTAGCGAGACTACAATCGGGGAGATCATCTTGCCAATCATTTTCCAAGGAGTAACATAAGAAACTCCTTTCAAGGTGATCTCTGGGCTGATGGAATTTAACATCATCATGAAAAGGCCATGGATCCCTTCCATGGAAGTTGTACCTTTGACCTCGTACTAAGTGATCAAGTTTCCCACTCTGTGTGGAATTAGAGAGATGCAGTGAAAGATTTAGAATTCTAAAACAAACATATTTGATTTCATTTTGTGCACTTGTTTGATGACTTGTTTTATTTCATTTGGGGGTTGAATTAGTAAATTAGACCTCCATTGAAAATTTCGAGGCTACTGGTGAGTCCGTAGTGAGTTTTTACATATGTGTGAATATCTAATTTGTGTATGTGAGGCCTTGGATTGATGCCGGGATTTTGGGAAAACTTGGTGAAAAACCAGAGGATTCTGGTTCGGGTTTCATGACCCAAACCAATGAGTCGCGATGAGTGCCTGATCTCTAGTGACCAAACACCCCTACGCTCGTATCGGCATAACACTTTCTAACAAAGACCCCTAAATAACTCAATTGCGACTATATTGTCTCAAGAAAGGAGGACCTCATGATCTCTATACAATTTGCATAAATATATATACATGTGAACTGGAAAGAACAATACAGCCGACTAGGCTGCTACATATACTGTACACAAAAGAATAGAAGCCGACAAGGCTAAATCATCTGTTAGATACATACAACTGTCTACAGACCTCTACTGGAATAAAGCTGTAGAAAGGACGGGATAGGGCCCCGTCATACCCATGTGCATATACATCCCAAAAGAATGGCATACCAAAATAGACTGTAGCTCCAGATCAATGGAGCGCACTGACCACCGCAGGATAGAGGTCCTACCCCGGACCGCCCGTCCGTCTACCCGAAACTCGCGCGGGCATGCCCCCCCCCCCCCCCCCGAGCAATACAGAAGTCAGTACGAATAATTTACTGAGTATGTAAAGCATAAGAGTAACGTATAAATAAGAATCATGAATGCAATCTGAAACTTATAAGCTGAAATGACTGTCTGGCTGCATCTGTATGAGTAAATATCCGATCATATTTATACAACTCAGCATGCATTTGTATGAACGAGTATCTGTAAGTATTTGCATAAATCTGTATAACTGACAATGCCTCGTTAGGCGCATAATATGCATACTCTCAATAATAATCATGCTCATATACATAAATGTAGGTCATAGTGCTGAGGAACGTTTAGCCCGATCCATATCCCATTCATAGTGCCGAGGAACGTACGACCCGATCCATATATCATATAATAAAGCCGAGGAATGTACGGCCCGATCCATATATCATCATCAAGGTGCACCAGCTGATCAGGTGCTAATGCATATATAACGCCTATCCATTTTCCCATACCTCATGTACATGTAATATACGCGTATATAACGCCTTCTGGTCATGGGTCAATATGCATATGTATATGAATACAATGCATAACTGAAATGTATACATAGAACTCTCGAAGTGACATAAGGTCATATTACCTCCGATGGACAACTTTTGAGCTAACATCATCAACATAAGTAATCTCAAGACCCATGAACAGAAGGAACAATCATACGGGGCATAGGGACATCAAGGACTGAAATACTCCTAGTGTTTCTAAGAGTAGAGTAATATGGAAGCGCATTCAATCGCTTGTTGGCTCATAACATAGGATCATGCCAAAAAGAAGAAGGAATAACCTTAACATACCTTGAAGTGTATCTAATCATCCAACTTATACTTCTCGAACTCGTAAGTCTGCAATCAAGATAACGTAGGCCTTAATTAGACTTATTTTACTCACTTACTAACCATTTTAAATATAAAAGAGCTTAACGAATTGTGGACAACATTCCCCTTGTAAACTTAATAATCCTTCAACATCCAATTCAATCCAACTTCAACCACAATATCAACAACAAAAATGACAGCACTTACATATCAAGATAGACTCAAACCCATTCCCAATCATCTCTTAAAATAGCCCCTAATCACCATCTTACCCTTCATCAACTTACCACTTTCATAGCTATCTTCTCTTTACTTAAAACCACTAAAACTCTTAGTAATTAACTTAAGTACAAAGGTAGGAATCATTTACATACCTTGAGGGGTCTAAGATTCCAAGGATCAACTTCAACTCCAACTTCCCAAGCTTCACAACTTTAATGAAACCCTAAGAACCACCTTCTTCTTCACAAGCTCGGGTTTACGGGACTCAGATCTTACCAAATCCCCACTAATATGATGGAAATTATAAAGAGGAAATATTCTAAGGCTTTCTCTGATTTGGGAGTGGAAAATAATAAAATAAAACATGGGGGTTCCATATATATATAGGTGGGGCAAAAAATAGCCCCAGTGGTAGCGGGTCGATGAGCAGGTCGACGGTCCGTCGACTTGTAGCGTCTCTGCTCCATCTGAGATTCAAACACGGTGGCGTGTCGACGGCATGGGTTGCCCAGCTTGCGACGATTCGATCTGTTTAACTCCCAATCTTATTATATTGCGAAGGACACTTACCCATACTTTGGTGCACGTGAGGTGAAGCACTTAATATCTCAAAACTCGCGTATTTCCATACTAAGGGCATATACTAGCAATAAGCAAAAACTTTCTTACGACAAAACGGGAGGTGTAACATTCTTCCCCCCTTAGAAACATTCGTCCTCAAATGTTCATACAAGGTATGGGCTATAAAAAATTCAGCAGAGTCTCCCCTGTAAATATACCAATCTAACCTACACACAGCAACCCAAAATAATGCCACACAAGGCCATATGCTAAAATATACAACACCATGACCTCACACGACTAATCACAATAACTATAAAGGAAACCAATACCTGGAGGAGATGATGCCTCAGACAGAGCCTCCTGAGGTGATGAAAATAAATGGGGATATTTAGCCTTCATTTCCTCTTCCACTTCCCAAGTCATTTCCTCAACATTATTATTTCTCCAGAGTACTTTAACAGAAGCCACATCTTTAGTTCGTAATCGACGAACCTGTCTATCCAATATAGCCACTGGTATTTCTTTATATGATAGCTGCTCAGTCACCTGCATATCATCTGCCGGTATGACTCTTAAAGGATCTCCTATACACTTACGGAGCATGGATACATGAAATACCGGATGTACAGACTTCAATTCAGAAGGTAACTCTAACTCATATGCCACCTTACCCACCGTACGAATAATTCTATATGGTCCAATGTATCGAGGGCTCAACTTACCCTTTTTGCCAAATCTCTTTACCCTTTTCATATGTGAAACCTTCAGGAAATCCCAGTCGCCTACCTCAAACTCTAACCTGTGCCGCCGATTATCTGCATAGGATTTCTGTCGACTCTATGCTGTAAGTTATCTTTCCTGAATCATTTTCACCTTATCAACTGCTTGCTGAATTAAATCTGGGCCCACTAACTAGTTTTCTCCAATATCAAATGACCCTCTAGGGGATCTACATCTCCGCCCATATAAAGCCTCATAAGGAGCCATCTGGATACTTGAATGATAACTATTATTAGAGGCAAACTCAATAAGAGGTAGATGATCATCCCAACTGCCTTGGAAATCAAGTACACAAGCTCTCAACATATCCTCAAGTGTCTGTATAGTACGCTCCGCTTGTCCATCTGTTTGCGGGTGAAATGCAGTACTAAGGCTCACCTGAGTCCCCAATCCATTCTGAAAAGATTTCCAGAAGTTAGCCGTAAATTGCGCTCCTCTATGTGAAATAATGGCTATAGGAACACCATGAAGTCGTACAATCTCTTTAAGGTAAAGCTTCGCATAATCCTCAGCTGCATAATTAGTTCTAACAGACAGAAAGTGGGCTGACTTTGTAAGCCTATCAACTATGACCCAGATTGAATCATACTTCCGCTGAGAACGGGGCAAACCTGTAATGAAATCCATATTAATTATCTCACATTTCTATGTCGGAATCTCCATAGCTTGCAATAAACCTCCGGGCTTCTGGTGCTCTATCTTAACTTGCTGACTATTTGGACACTGAGCGACAAACTCCGCTATATCTTTCTTCATGCCATCCCACCAATACACTTTCTTGAGATCATGATACATCTTTGTTGTGCCCAGATGGATATAATACCGAGAATAATGGGTGACGAGACCAAAGTGCATAGGAAAATTTGCTCGTACTCTGTCAAATTCTAGTATAGTTTAAGATATCATCCCACAGAGATTGGAACCACCTAGGCTACAAATGTGTATTGTCTTGGTTACTATTTGAGAGAATCAAATTGATGAAAGGAGAGGTTTTGAAACTATAAATTACTTAAAATAAAACAAATAACTTATGGAAAATTTAAAAAGAAAAGAGTTGGGAGTAGTTGAATCCACTTGGTACAATTATAATAAAATCTTATTCTAGTAAATTCAACAAAAAAATAGGAAAACTTATTTGACTTGATTTGTGTTATGAGGAATAAAGACCTCTTACGATTAGCCCTTAAAATCAATAGATTTATTTAAGTCAGTCCCTCCGCGAGAATTAGAACTGAAAAAAATAAAATAGAGACCCCTCAAATCATTAAACTTATTTGAGTCAATCCCTCCGTGACAATTAGGACCGAAAGAAATAAGATAATAATTTTAAACCAACAAAATTATTTGAATTAATCCCTCCGTGAGAATTAGGACTAAAATAAATAATTTTGAGATTTTTGAATCGATAAACTATCTTGAATTAATCCCTCTGTGAGAATTAGGACTAAAAGAAGCAAGATCAAAGATTTGAATATCAAGACATGAAAAAAATTAAAGTAAAGATAATTATTATAAAATCAAACCAAGCTTCTTCAACTATCCCAACAAAAAGAAACTACTCCATTAAGGAGTATGTAAGAAAGAAATAAAATAAAATACTACTCCTACAAATATGAATAAAAAGAAGAGAAATAGAGCAAAGACTATTTCTTATGTCTTTCTCATGATTGGATTAGATAATTTCTAAGCAAAGTGATGCCTCTATTTATAGGAAAATATAGTGTCTCCCCCTACGAATGCATTCCTTGAAGTAGTGCTCATATCCGTGACCTTACTTGACGGAAAAGTGGCAGTCACACCTGTGGATTTCAACACTTGACGGGTGTGAGTATGAAAGTGGTGCTCACACCCGTGGATTATACAACTTCTTTCTTGATGCAAACACTTGACGGGTGTGAGTATGAAAGTGGCGATCACACCCATGGATTTCAACACTTGACGGGTGTGAATATGAAAGTGGTGGTCACACCCGTGGATTTTGCAACTTCTCCCAATGTTGTCTTTATGTAATTTCCACATGTGAAATTTCACGGTTGTGAACATGGACTTGTGACTGCACCCATGAAATATTTTCTTATCTCTTTGGCATTTGCTTATTTTTTATTCTTTCGAGATATTCTTTTTCCTGCAAGATTCTGTCAGAAAATATGCGAGAATAAGATATAATTATTCATGTTTTATTTTAAAACTTATTTTTTTATGTATAAAATTACATGAATAATTTACACCCATCAAATTCCCCCACACTTGAATCCTTGCTTGTCCTCGAGCAAAGAACATAAACTAAAGTAGCGACTAAAATTTTAAGTCAAATAATGAGATTTTTTTTAACAAACAAAAATCAATTAAGATTATATCACGAGTTCAAATAATTTTAACCACTTTCATATTTATCTATTGAGAACCACAATCACAATACTTCCTGATCCCAGTGTGTCTCACTGAATGAAGAAAGATGCCCATAAATCACACAATATGTAAAAAAGGGCATAGATAGAAAAAAATTCTCTCTCTTTCTCTTTCTCAACAAAGAAGTGTCTCAAGCTACTCGAGATTGCCATAAGCTTGCCTATCATGTGATTCCCCACTTATATAGGAGTCTTTGAGTTGAGATCATGTAGGACATTTATAAGGTTGTAAAGTGGGTTTAGGGATGGTTAGGATACATATGGATAAAAGTGACTTGAGTTCCTTATAAGCACCATAATACTTCAACAATTAAACACCATTGCTTTCCTTCTTTCTAAAAAAAAATCAACCTCCAAGTATTTTTCATTATTTCTCTTTTTTCAACCCTTTTTTTTTTCTTATTTTCTTTACAAACTGTCATAAATTTTCTCTGTATATTTTTTTTTTTTTTTTGAAATTACAACATTCTTAAAAGATCAATAAGCTCAACGATCAGCATTACTCTTTTCTTTCTTTCATAACTACTCCTCCGCACCTGCTTTTGCAATCTATTTAATTTTTTCAGCAATAAAAAGGGAATAGAGTGAATAAAAAGATGTGACAACAAAGATTAGGCCAATATTGAAGTTTTGCTTATCAAGAAAATAAGGGATAGTTCATTTAGGCTCAAGGGGGCTGACTAGGGATAAAAATAAACAAGGTAGGTCAATTTGGTCATTATTTAACAAGGAAGGCCTACTTTCATTTCCCAACTCAAAAATTTACCTAGAATTCCGCCTCAATCCACATTCAAGGCAAGTTCTAGATTTCGAATAAGCAGGAGAACTGGGAAATATGACCTTACAACACAATACACTTGGGATTAGAAATAGTATAATAATCATCAATAAATAAATATGAGTTTGGAAAATTATTCATGTAACCCATGAATGATAGTCAATCAAATTTGTTTTATCAAAATCCCATTCTAAGAAAATCAAATTTTAGCCTACTTATGTAGTATTAAATTATCCTAAAAAGTGTTCAGTTCAAAATATTACGACCATGGCAAAGAACTGAACAAAGAAATCCATGAAAGTGTAGAAAGAAATTATATATATACACACACACACTCTCTTAAATATTGTCATGATAAATAATTTTAAAAATAAGAGGAGATAAAGGAACTCCATTTATTTTTCTTTTTTCATCGGGAGCTTGTGAACTCCATCCCCAGTTTTGAATCAATTTTTCGTTTTCGATCCTTTGGGCTCTTTTTGGAGCTTATTTGGCCATGAACATCATAAAATATTTTCTCTTTTCGCACATCCCACTCTTTTTTGGCCTTGTCTCGCAGGGGCAAACAAATGTGTATAATGATCCATGACTCCATTTTACATTTTTCATGAGGATCGTTCCATGCATTTTTCTGCAAATTCCCAATAACAAAATCCAAAAAATCGTAATGATTAGAAGAAATTGAAGAATAACAGTTAAAGGATATTTCATTTGTGCTTGTAACCTCTTTATTCTGATTTTCTTCAAAATTTATCAATTTATGTGCATAAGAAAAATGGGGTATGCATTCATCACTCGTTGAATTAAATTTAATCAAACCTTTATTGTCAGCTTTCTTCACTAAACTGATATTTTCATCATGATTGGTACATACTTTTTCACAAGGCTCATTTATTTTATCAATTGGTCTATCTTCACATGACATAGTTTCATTTAAAAGTTCACCACCACTATAGGAGATTACTATACTTACGAATTGATTTTCTTGCATTGTTAGATCCGTAATGGCTTTATGATTCTGTGCATATTTTTCATCGATATTTTTTATGAAACTATGCACAGATTTTTTCAAGCTCATGCTCTCCTCTTGAAGTGGTTCACTGTCAATATTTTGATTCCCTCGTGAGTATTGATTGCATTCCGGATTCCAACCATATTCACTGGAATCAATGTACCTGAAAGAACTAGAAACAACGTAAGATTGTTCATAAGAAGGACCAACGAAATAAGTATTATCTGTTTGGCATTCATGAACAAGGTGACTTCCACCACAATATTCACAAGTAATGGAACTTTGACTGACTTTATTAATTAATCCTTCAAGGTCATCCATTCTCCCATAATATGCATAAAAGAATGTGTTACTTGTTTGGCATTCGATGCTTTGATGGTTGCTACCACAATAGTCACAGGTAATGGCCTTTTGGCAATGTTTTTCTACTAGCTCAACAAGACTTTCACTTGGTTAGTTGAATTTCTTTTTTAAAGTGTTTGAAGTGAGTTCATATTCAAAACATATTTTTAATGTTTTTTTAGTTCTTCTCCCTAGCACTTATTAGGTACTAGTTTACTTGAAACTTTTTAAAAATATAATGTGAATAATAATAATAATAATAATAATAATAATAATAATAATAATAATAATAATAATAATAATAATAATAATAATAATAATCTTTAAGTTTTGTTCCCCAAAACTTGTCAGGAATTAGAGTACAAAGTACCTGAAGAAGTAGTACAAGAAAGAAATCTCAAAGTAGTAATAAGATAGGAAATAAACCTACCCCTCGGCGAAGCAGCATTACCCTTCCACTCTAGGACTAACTTGCCGGGAAACTGGAATCGAACTACCTTTGTTCTGGAATCGACATTAGCATAATAGGAAGACAACCAATCCATGCTCATAATAACATCAAAGTCAATCATGTCTAACTTAACTAAATCCGGTAGGGTATGGCAGTTACAAACTATCACAACACAGCCTCGGTATACTCGCCTAGCTATAACTGGATCACCAACTGGCGTAGACACCTCAAACGGTTCAATTAAGTCAGGATGTATCCCAAACTTGCTAGCAACAAAGGGAGTAACATATGATAAGGTCGATCCTGGATCAATCAATGCATACACATCATATGAGAAAACTGATAATATACCTGTGACGACATCAGAATACGACTCACGATCCTGTCTACCAGCCAATGCATAAACACGGGGCTGAGGACCGCTCGAGCTGGATGCTCCACTCCTCCCTCTACCACGTCCTGCTGGTGCTAGAGAACCTTGCCATGAAGGGCGTACTGCCAAAGAAGAACCAACTACAGACCCTATGGGCTGAACCATACTCCCACTCTCTCTTATCGGATACTGCCGCATCCTATGACCTGGCTGGTCATAAGCATAACAACTATCTGAGCCCAGCTGACACTGACCTATATGTAACCTGCCACACTGGGCACACCGCGACAAAAGGGGTCTCATCTAGCCTGACTCTGGTCTGTGCTGAGAGCTTGATGCTCTAGAACTCTGGCTCGCTCCAGAATAAGAAGACCAATCAAACCTTAGGCCTCAAAACTGTGGAGGTACACTCCCTACCGAATGGAATGGATATCGGGAATACTGCTGCCTTTGTCCTCCCTTGGACTCGCCCCCGTTATCAAAAAATCTAGCCCTCTTACCATGGCCCCGGTCACTATCACGCTCTGTCCTCTTCTGACGCTTACGCTCTTCCAGATTCTGTGCATATGCCTGTATACGGGAGATATACATGCCTGGCTGTAATGCGGCAGTCGTACAAGCATCTATCAAATGTGGCCCTAGACCAGCCATAAAATGATGAATTCTATCCTCCATCTCAGCCACTATGGCTGTGGCATATCAAGCCATAGAATCAAAATATACGCAATACTCCTGGACACTCATACTTCTATGCAATAGGTATGTGTTGCTTCGTCCAACCCTAGTTGAAGACTATGTGAATCTACTATCGAAGCCTGCTTTTTATATCAATCAACAAAATTGGTGGTATCCGATGAGAACCCTCAAGTGGGATCTTTGGTTTGATCCTGATGCTGAAACAAGCATTGCTATTGCATGGATATCTTTCCCTTATTTGTGTTACACCTCGAAAATTCTGGATTTGTTGTCTTGTGAATAGATTAACGTGAGCTTAAGGTGATTACGAAATCCTTACGAGATTAAGGGAAGTATTAGATAGCTTAAAGTGTGCACCATAAGATTTCAAAGTTATATGAATATGTGAAATTTAGTTTGTTGAAGGAAGTGAAATCTAAGTCGTGTTCGGACAGGTTTTCGCTATAATTGAGCTAATATTTATTTGGTAATGTCTTGAGGGGCTGATATAGGGCCTATTTTATGGTTAATGAAGTGTTGTATAAGTTCCTAGAAGGTTTCCTAAGGATTGGAAGTCAAACGAATCAACGAGAGAAAGTTTCTGATAACTATGGGTTATACGACCACTTATGCAGTCCATATAACTTTATACGGTCCGTATAAGGGGGTACATATGACATAACCTTTACAGAAAGGGGTATTCTCATGGTGGTGTTATATGGTCCACTTATATAAACCGTATAACATTATACGGACCGTATAAGTGGTCCGTATAAGTCCATCGGGCAGATTTTTTATTTTTGTATAAATAGATGACCCTTGTTCTTTTATTTGATTTCCCATATTTCCAAAGGTATTGAGAGCTCCAAAACCCTTCTCCAAGTATATTCCACTCCAACCCAAGAGAAAACAAAGATCAAGAGGCAAGAATCAAGGTATCCATGTGTTAGAAGTCTTGCTAGGGTTAGTAGACTACAAGAAATTCTTGAGTATTGAAGCTAGGGTTTCCATATAAGTTGATAGCTCCTCCAAATCTCATTCATATGAGATAAAAGGTTAGTTTTCATGCTTACTTCATGTTATCATGAATGCTTGGTTGTTGAACAACTTGAGTAGAAGAAGAAAGTAGAAAATGAGGTCTAAATGTAGCTTTTATGATGTTTTTGAGTAGTAAGCTAACTTGAGTCATGATTCTTAGTATGATATGGCTATAATATTGTTATGGAAGGTAGTAATAGTGATGAGGAAGCATTGTATGAAAATGTGCTAAGGATGGGTGTGAAGTTGTTAGTATAAGTTGAACATGAGAATGAATTTTGAAGACTTAATGGAGTGTGATTACTTGATTATGATATTGTGGATGTTATTGTGGTTGTTTGGGTGTTGTTTTGTAATGTGGTGGAAGTTGACAAAATAGGGGAAATGCTGCCCAATTTTCATTAGATCATGAATTATTCTAGTTTGAATTTAAGAGTATCATCAAGGCTTAACTATGGTATGAATCCTTCTAAATGTAGATTGTCCAAGCTTCGACGGTGAACGTTAAGTAGTTAGGAAGACAAAGAGGTATGTAAGGCTAACCCTTCTTTCATTAAGGCATGATTCCTTTGCTATATACCTTCTCATGGGTTCCAAAATGTCTCCCAAACGACGCTATCTCTAAAATTACTAAAGCTCATGATTCTGGATATTTTCACGATGCTATTACCTCCTCTATATGAGTGTTGATCATCTAAGGAAAGAGGTAACGAAAACGATGATGGTGATGATATTGATGATACTATGGACGTTTATGTATACGTGTCTAAGTATGTATGGCTATGATGTAATACCGAGCTTATATGGCCGGGTATGATGCCTATCGCGCGCACACCACTGCAGTTGGGTACGGATGACACTGAGCCTTGGTAAGGCATGGTATGTATAACACCGAGCCTTTTCATAGCCGGGTATGTGAAACACCGAACCTTCATGGTCGGGTATGGTACTAATATGTAAGTAAGCATTAGAAATGGAAGGTTCCTATTAGAAAATGGGTAAGAAAACAGGATGGTTGCCACTAGAGGTACAAATGGCTCTATTATCTCATGACTCTCCTACCTTATGTTATTTCTTATGCTACCATAATGATGTTTATTATACTTTACATACTCAGTACATTATTCGTACTGACGTCCTTTTATTTGTGGGCGCTGCGTCATGCCCGCAGGTGGACAGGGAGACAGACTTGATCCATAGATTATTTGTTCAGGGACTGCATAAAGGAGCTCTATTTGATCCGGAGCTGCAACTGTTGGTATTATTATTTTGTGTACATACATATGGGCATGGGGGGTTCCTGTTCCATCTATATGATGTTACATACTCTCTTTAGAGGTTCGTAGACAGTTGTGTATGGTTAAATGTCTTTTAGCCTTGTCGGCTTATATTTTGTATATCATTTTGTTAGCCTCGTCAGCTTGTGTATATGGATATGGG
The DNA here is from genome assembly GCF_029784015.1 of Lycium ferocissimum. NCBI lineage: Eukaryota > Viridiplantae > Streptophyta > Magnoliopsida > Solanales > Solanaceae > Lycium > Lycium ferocissimum. The sequence continues at coordinate 39,655,922 of NC_081346.1, forward strand.
CATAGTTGTTGATGATGATATAAATATGTTATTGCCAAATGAGATTAGTATTATTGATGTATAGAAATCATGCGTAGGCCGCGTGGCTCACCTAGATGTGAAGAGATGGAGATTTATCTCCTAAGCAGACTAGTAGCTTAAAAAGTGGTAAGAGGACAAAGCAAAATGTTGTACCACTTCAAGTTACTACAAGGAGTAATAAAAACAAACCTCTCAGTTCTCAATGGTAGACAAACTATTATTTTGGAATATTAGATCAGTAAACACTGTAATTCTTTTCGCAGGTTGGATCGATTTACATAGGAGGCATCATTATGCAGTTATAGCAATTATGGAACCTTTCCAAGAGCCTGAGGTGATTGAAGAATACAGGAGAAGGTTAGGTATACAAAATGCAATGGTTAATGTGTTAAAGAAGATTTGGTTATTCTGGACTGAGGAATGGCAAGCACAAGTTATAGTTGATTCAGTGCAGCATGTTACTCTCATGCTATCTCATATAAATCTGCAGTATGAAGCATATATCACTGTTGTTTATGCTAAATGCAGTGGTGCAGAGAGACAGGAATTATGGAATTCAATTGGATAGGTGGCCCTTAATGTTCATGTGCCCTGGATAGTTGGGGGTGACTTTAATGTTATTCTCAAACCTGAGGAAAATTTGGGAGGCCTTCCAGTTCATCACTCAGAAACTGCTGAATTTGATCATTTTGTTAATAATTGTGGTTTTTTGGAGCTGAAATTCTCTGGGAACAGATACACTTGGTAGAATGGTAGAATAGAGGGGGATTGCATATTCAAGAGACGTGATAGAGTTTTGGCAATCAGGAGTTCATGGATTTATTCCCATCAGCTGAAGTTGTTCATCAGATTAGGCATAGTTCTGATCATGCTCCTCTCCATGTAGTTTGTGATTCTCAGACTGAAGTGGTAGTTAAGCCTTTTAAATTTTTGAATTTTTGGACTTCTCATCCAAAGTTCATGGAAGTGGTGGAAAACAACTGGTGTTTAGATTTTGTAGCTAATCCTTTCATTAAGTTGCATGCTAAAATGAAAAATATGAAGCAGGCCTTGGAAGTATGGAGTAGGGAAACATATGGAAATACTTTCCAACAGATTTCCTCTATAGATGATGTGATCAAAGTGAAGGAGATGCGGTTTGAATTGAATCCCTCAAGTCTGAATAGAGAAGTTTTGCACAAAGCTCAGGCTGATCTTAATAGATATTTATGCTTGGAGGAGGAATGCTGGAAACAAAAGTCTGGCATGAGGTGGTTCAAGGATAGAGACAAAAATACCAGGTTTTTTCATAATTATGTTAAAGGAAGAAGGAGGAAGTTGGCAGTTCATACTATACAAAATAGTCAAGGGGGCTGGTTAAACACAAATGCTGATATTGGATAGGAAGCTGTTTCTTTCTATCAACACCAGTTCAGACAAGAAGCAACATCATGTGATTATGAGATGCTTAAGAAGATTCCTAAGGTGATCACTAATGCACAGAATGAGGACTTGACCGCTCTACCCAGTGATGAAGAAGTCAAGAATGCAGTGTTTGGATTAAATGGAGATAGTACTGGTGGTCCAGATGGTTTTTCAGGCCATTTCTTTCAAACATGTTGGAGTATCATAGGTGGATATGTAATTAATATGGTAAGGGACTTCTTCTGTGGTCAAGAACTGCCAAGATGCATCACTCACACAAATCTTATGCTGATTCCAAAAAAGGAGAATATAAACACCTTTACTGATCTGAGACCTATCAGTCTAAGCAGTTTTGCTTATAAAATCATCTCTAGAGTTTTGCATGAAAAAATTGTTCCATTGTTGTCTGTTATAATATCAACCACTCAGATTGGTTTTGTTAAAGGTAGGAGCATTGTGGATAAAGTACTATTGGCCCAAGAGATCATCAGGGATATTAATAAGAGAAACAAACTACACAATGTGGTGGCAAAGCTTGACATGGCAAAAGCTTACGATAGAGTTTCATGGATATACTTAACTAACTTAGACAGTTTGGTTTCTTTGAAATTATCTTAGATATGTTTTGGAGATTGGTATCAAACAACTAGTACTCAGTATTGATTAATGGGCAATCTCATCGCTTATTTAAGTCATCAAGGGTTTGAAGCAAGGTGATCCACTCTGTCCAACACTGTTCATAATAGTTGTTGAGGTTTTGGCCAGAAATTTGAATGACTTGCATGATGATCCATCATTTAAGGGCTATGGTATGACAAAGTTGAGTCCTCAGATCAATCATCTGTCATATGCAGATGACACAATCTTATTTTGCTCAGCAGATCCTATTTCTTTGAGAAAGATGATGAAGGTACTAAGAAACTATAAGAAAGTGTCTGGTCAGCTGATAAATAATGAGAAGAGTTCTTTTTACTTGCATGAGAAGGTCCCAGAAAGTGTTGTTGGTAGAGTAAAAAGGAAGACTGGGATGACGAAAGGAACTTTTCTATTTACATACTTGGGATGTCCAGTTTTCTATGGAAGAAGAAAGATAGTGTATTATGAAGGTCTAATAAAAAAGGTGATGAATAGAGTAATGTCTTGGCAAAACAGGCTACTGTCATTTGGTGGAAGGTATATTTTGATTGCTCATGTTCTGCAGACTATGCCAGTTTATCTGTTATCTACTATGAATCCATTAAAAGGGGTGATTGAGTAGCTGCACAAGATTTTTGCCAAATTCTTTTGGAGTAATACTACAGGAGTTAAAGGAAAACACTGGGTTGCATGGGAGAAGATGTGTTTACCAAAGGAGGAGGGAGGTCTTGCATTCAAATCTCTACATGATATCTCAAAAGTTCTTTTTACAAAACTCTGGTGGAACTTTAGAACATCAATGTCATTAAGGGGTGCTTTAATGGCTAACAAGTACTGCAAAAAACTTCATCTTGTTATTGCACAAGCCAGGGATGATCTCATGCATGGAAGAAAATGGTAATTGTAAAGGAAGATATTGAGCACAATATATGGTGGCAGATCAAGTCAGGCACATCTACATTCTGGTTTAATAACTGGACAAGACAAGGGGCATTATTTTTTGTGGATAATGAGCACAACTTAGAAGATGAGACTGAAGTTAAGGAATATATTCTGAATGGAGAATGGGATCAGCAGAAATTAACCTCAGTTTTGTCAAGTGAAACAAAGGGAATACATTATGGAAAATATCAGTCCTGCTTTGGTGGAGGCTGATAATGATAAGGCATGGTGGATGGGAGAAAACAGTGGTCAATTCTTTGTTAAGAGTGCATGGGAAGAGGTAAGGCAAAAACAAGAAACTAGATCAGTTTATACATTCATATGGTTGAACGGCATGCCAATAATGATCAGCTTCTTCTTGTGGAGAATGTAGAAAGGGAGAATTGCGACTGATGATAATCGTAAGAGGATGCATATTAGTCTTGTATCAAGATGCTGGTGTTGTGAGGATCATAAGCAAGAGACCATGTCTCATTTATTTCTTACATCTTTTAAGCTTTGGAAACAGTTTGCTTCTTATACAGGTTTAAACGTAGAAGGGCTGCACCTGCAGCAGGTCATAACACTTTGGTGGACAGCTCCTGCAGCACACAAGTTGCATACCATCTTTCAAGCCATTCATATTATCCTTGTATGGGAAATATGGAAAAGAAGAAATTCTATCAAGCATGGCAGGAATACTACATACAGCAGAATGGTGTATCAAGTTCAGCAGGCCATATATCAGCTGGTTCAGGTGAAAAATCCATAGATGAGGAGGCTTCCACCAGATTGGCCTTATAGTGGAGATGCTCACACAATATAAGTCAAGGCTTCATGTTCATAAGGTGGTATGGGAATTGCCACAACATAGCTTCAAATGCAATATTGATGGAGCCTCTCAAAGGAATCCAGGACATAGTGCATATGCATTCTGCATCAGAGATGAAAGAGGGGATCTTGTGTATGCTCAGGCCAAGAAGCTAGGCACAACTACTAACATGGAAGCTGAGATAGCAGCAATATAAGAGGCTATTCATTATTGTTACTCTATCAATTTGCAACATGTTCAGGTTAAAACTGATTCACTGGCATTGAAGAACATTATTCAGGATGATGGAAAATACCTTGCAGCTAGTGGAGAGGGTAGAGTTCATGCAGCACAGAATGAGGCACTTGAACATGGATATCAAGCATGTTTTTAGAGAAGGCAATCAGTTAGCAGATTTTTTTGCAAACACTGCTTTTCAACATGATGGTTTGCTGGAGTTTCAAAGTTTTCAGGAGCTACCATCCATGGTAAGGAAGATTATAAACATGGACAAGTCACAAATTCCATCATTGAGGATCAAAACAAGGAAGATTCAGCATGCTTAGAAAGATATATAGCTATAGGTGGTATTTTCTTTATCATAGTGCAAAACCATCTTGTTTGAGTCATTCATCGAGATGGTTCAAGTTCTATATTTTTTTTTCTGATGTCGAAGACTCTTTGGATTAATAAAAAATCAGAAGGCATGCCTTCTGGAATTTAATTAATAAAAAAACTGATACTGCCCTGCTTAATATGGAGAAACCTATCTTCTCGGGCTCGTCGGACTTCTGGAGGTAAATAATGGCGAATAAAAGCATCTGAAAACTCCTGCCAAACAGCTTGAGGGGCATTCTTTGCCCTAGATAGCTCCCAAGTCTGATACCATTGTACTGTAATATCACGAAGCTTACACGAAGCCAATTCCACAGACTCGACCTAATCTGCGTGCATAACCCTCAAGGTCCTCTGCATACCATTAATGAAATCTTGGGGGTCCATATTTTGCTTTATCACAGAAAACTCTTGAGGATCTAACCCGAAAAAAGTCTTAACCCTCGAAGCCCCCTACCGCTGAGCCTGAGCGGCTACTAATCTGGTCAATAATTGTACAACATCCCGCACATCCTTGCCCGGTGTATCTGGCTGAGGAACTGGGGGCACTGGGGCAGGTGCTGGAGGCGGGGTATGCGAAGTCTCAGACGGGCTCTCACTCTGAATCTCATCTCGGGCCCTAGTAGCCTGCCGAGTACGGCTAGTGGCCTCACTTGCCACTTTCTTGTCCTTCTAGGCAGCTGTAGCTTTCTTGCGAGGCATCGCTGAAATCAGAACAAATCATCAGAAGGCAAACTCTTAACTCATGGCTCTATCGCACGATCTAGGAGTGAAAGAATGACATCATCCTAAATGTCCTGTAGCCTCCTGTTTATGAGTGTGGTGCACAACACACCCATAAACAAGACTCTACTAGACACGGTCTGTAGACAACCCTAGGACGGAACTGCTCTAATACCACTTCTGTCATGACCCGAATCGATGAGTCGGGATGAGTGCCTGATCTCTAGTGACCAAACACCCCTACGCTCGTATCTGCACAACACTTACTAACAAGGACCCATAAATAACTCAATTAGGACTATACTGTCTCAAGAAAGGAGGACCTCATGATCTCTGGACAATATGCATATATATATATATATATATATATATATATATATATATATATATATATATATATATATATACATGTGGACCGGAAAGAACAATGCAGCCGACTAGGCCGCTACATATAATGTACACAAAAGAATAGAAGTTGACAAGGCTATATCATCTGTCAGATACATGCAACTGTCTACAAACCTCTACTGGAATAAAGCTGTAGAAAGGACGCGACAAGGCCCTGTCATACCCGTGTGCATATATATCCCAAAAGAATGACATACCAAAATAGACTACAGCTCCAGATCAAATGGAGCGCACTGACCACCGCTGGATAGAGATCCTACTTAGCTAGACCGCCTGTCTGTCTACCTGAACCCGCGGGCATGAGCCCCCCCCCCCCCCCCCCCCCCCCCCCCCGAGCAATAGGGGAGTCAGTACGGATAATGTACTGAGTATGTAAAGAATAAGAGTAACGTATAAATAAGAATCATGAATGAAATCTGAAACTCATAAGCTAAAATGACTATCTGGCTGCATCTGCATGACTAAATATCTGATCATATCTATACAACTCTGCATGCATTTTTATGAACGAGTATCTGTAAGTATTTCCATCAATCTTCTTAACTGACAATGCCTCTGTGGGCGCATAATATGCATGCTCTCAATGATAATCATGCTGATACACATAAATGCAGGTCATAGTGCTGAGGAACGTTCAGCCCGATCCATAACCCATATAATAGTTCCGAGGAACGTACGACCCGATCCATATATCACATAATAATGTCGAGGAGCGTACGGCCCAATCCATATATCATCATCAAGGTGCACCAGCTGATCAGGTGGTAATGTGTATATAACGCCTATCTATTTTCCCATACCCCATGTACATATAATATACGAGTATATAACGCCTTATGGTCATGGGTCAATATGTATATGTATATGTATATGTATATGAATGCAATGCATAACTGAAATGTATACATAGAACTCTCGGAGTGACATAAGGTCATATTACCTCCGATGGACAACTTTTGAGCTAACATCATCAACATAAGTAATCTCAAGGCCCATGAACAGAAGGAACAATTATACGGAGTATAAAACGTGAGGGTTCCATATATATAAATGGGGCAAAACAGCCCCAGTGGTATCGGGTCGACAAGCAGGTCGACGGTCCTGTCGAAACGTCGACGGTCCGTCGACTTGCACCATCCCTGCTCCACCTGAGATTCAGAAATGGCGGCGTGTTGACAGCGTGCGTTGATGCCACCGTCGACATGTCGACGGTCCGATGAAGGGAACTGGTTCCTGCCAGTTCCCTGAGTCCCCCAGCTTGCAATGATATGATCCGTTTAACTCCCAATCCTATTATATTGTGAAGGGCACTTACCCATACTTTAGTGCACGCGAGGTGAAACACTTAATATCTCAAAACTCGGGTGCGGATTTCCATACTAAGGACATATGCCAGCAATAAGCCTAAACTTTCTTGTGAAAAAATGGGAGTTGTAACATCTGATCGACTGCTACAGCAGGCATGGGGCCGCTGTAGTGGGTCCACCATAGCTAGGCGCTAGCTGCCACCGCTGGTGGTGGACCTCCATAGAGGAACCGTTACGACGCGGTCTTGACCGCTATGGCAAGTCAGAACGTTTAATGAGGTCCGGCGTAGCGTGGGTCAGACCGCTACAGCGAGACCGCTACAACACATCTAGTGATCACTACAGCGATTGACGGGAGGCAGAATCCAAATTTTATATTTCTGATTTCGAGTCATTAGTCACATAACTCATAAAACAGTTTCCAAGAGAGAAAGAGGCGATTATTCAATAGCTTGGTGGAATCATCCTTAAGGGTAAGTTCTAAACTACCATTTCATTCCTTTACCTTTCTTCTTTAAGTTCCCATGGTTAGTTTTAAGGTTCATTAATGGTGGATGAAAGTTCTAGAACCCTAAATGCATGAGACCCTAATTGGAAATTGTGGAATATTATTTATATCACTGTTTATATCATCTACAAGTGTAGGTTATTACTTTTTAGGATGGAAATTGATTAATTATTTTGAGAATTATGTATCGAGACTTAGGGTTCTACCCAAAATGGAGATTTTGCTTAAAATCTGATTTGAAAGGGTAAATTGACTAGAAAGCTATAAATTGGAGGATTATGATTGTTGGGATTGAGGGAAGGATAAATTCACCCTTACATTCTGGTTTTTCCATTAGATGGTTATGGGTATTTTGGGGTACTCTTTCCCATATGTTGATTCTTATGTTAATTAAATGGTCTATTGCTTACGTAGCATTATATTGCTAGACTTTGAGCGTTTCGAGACGTTACGAAAGGGGAAAGCTCTAGCGGAGTAGCTTGCATTGTTCCAGTTCTTCATTTGAGGTAGGTTATAGTTTACTTGAGTTATACTTTGATTAGTTGATTATATATGTAGTGGAATTGATGGGAGAAAGCATGATCAGGTCTTCAGACATGACGTCTAGTTGGATATTACTTAGGTTGGTATGGTTGCTGATTATATGGGCTTGTTGCCATTACTTTATGAACTTAAACCTGAGGTGTACTTTGTTGTAATATGGGAAGGAAGGATTTGAGATATATACTCTTCTTTGTTTCTTGACATTGATATTATTGATTGATCATGTTTTATACTGAGTGTTGAATTGGAAATACGTTGAGATTCATCTTGTGATTAGATACAGAAATATATATATATAAGGCACAAATGACAGGGGGTGAGGATGTGGCCTACTATAAGGCACATTTGATAGGGGGTGAGGATGTGGCCTAGCTATGGGCTTGTGAACCGAGGTCTGTTCCAGAGCGAGTGGCACATGGACACCATGAGTCCCCTGCAGGTCATGACTATTTTGCGAAAATTGCCTTTAACATGTGTGTACGGTTGAGATACTATCATTGGTTGCATTTCATTACACTGGGTCATACCTTATTTTTGTGATTGGCGGATGATTTGTTGTTGATGCTATTTGATTGATGTGATGTTGTGCCTATCTGCCTATTCTGTTGATTTTATGATTGTATGTATGATACTAATCTTAGTCGGCCTATGATATCTACAGTACATAGTGTTTGTACTGCTACTACTTTGCTGCACCCTTTTTGAATGCAGATTGTGTACCAGAGACTTTGTCCAGACCTCACATTTAGCCTGAAGCCATTTCCCATTTAGATCAAAGGGTGAGCTCCTATTTATGCCATGCCGCCTGAAAATCTTTCCTTATTGATGTCTATTTCATTTCTAGACACTTATGCTACTTCAGACAGTTATTTATTCTTTAGGCAGCTTTATGATTAGAGTCCTTGTACGATGACTTTCGGATCTTTGGGTTGTAATAGTTTAGAATTCTGTAATTTTATTTTATTAGGGAATGACTAGACAGTTTCATGATTATCTCCATTATTATCGATTTATAGTTGGTTAAATGAATGAGAATTTGGTTAAGGGGATGGTTTGCCACCAGGGGGCTTAGTGTGGGTGCCATCACAACGGGTTGAGTTGTGACAAAGTTGGTATCAGAGTCCTAGGTTCGTCAATCTCATTGTACAAGGACAGGTCCAGTAGAGTCTTGCAGATCGATACTATCACGACCCAAACCGATGAGTCATAACGAGGACACGACTTCTACTTGTCAGACACTCTCATACTTATACCTGAATCTTACTAAATAAAAGGGTGGCCTATATATGACTCGTAACTGAATCATACTGACTTCTGTATGAAAAACACAATGAATTATGCATCAAGGGCTCATAGGCATACATATATATACATACTAGAAACAACAGTGAAAGCCGACTAGGCCGCTGTAGATACTGTACAACAAAATAGAAGCTGACCAGGCTATATGACTTCCACACTGCGTACAACTGTCTACAGACCTCTGAAGGAGTACAAAGCTATAGAAAGGACGGGACTGGGCCCCGTCATACCCATATATACATCAAAATAGCATACCAAAATGGACAATAGCTCCGAACCGAGTGGAGCGCACCGACTACTGCTGGATAGAAGTCCTACTGAGCTGGACCGCCTGTCTGTCTACCTGAACCTGTGGGCATGAACGCAGCCCCCCATGCAATAGGGGAGTCAGTACTAATAATGTACCGAGTATGTAAGGCATAAAAACAACATATACGTAAGAATCATGAAAGGAATCTGAGACATAAAAGCTAATCTGTATATCTGAATACATGTGAACAACTCTATTTAACTGAAAGTGCCTCTGAGGGCATATGATATGCATGCTTTCTTTCAAAAATCATATACATATATCATTTTATAACTATTAGTGATGAGGAACGTACAGCCCGATCAATAAATGTTAGTCTTTGCGGAACGTGCAGTCCGATCCATATATCATATCAAGTCGGCCCATCTGTGGGCGTCATCATCATCATCATCGTATAACAGCTAATCAGGTGGTGATGCGTCTATAATGCTTATCCCTTTTCCCATACCCCATATACATATAACATACGCGTATATAATGCCTTCTGGTCATGGGTCAATGTGCATATGTATGAATGAATGCAATGAATAAGTAAGATGAATAACTAGAACTCTCAGAGTGACATAAAGGAATAATCATAAAAGGGGTACAGGAACATCAAAGATTTGAGTACTCCTAATGCTTCTAAGAGTAGGGTGATATAGAAGTTCGTTCATTTTCTCATTTACTTATATCATAAGAATCATGCCAAAATGAAAGGAACGATAGCCTTAACATACCTTGAAGTCTATCTAAATGTCCAACGTCTAATTCTCGAGCTCGTAAGTTTACAATTAAGATAACATAGGTCACAATTAGATCATTTACATCACTTACTATCCAATCCAAGTATGAACGAAACTTAACGAAATTCGGGCAGAATTTCCCCTATAATTCTCACTCCAATAAAAATCCAAAAACAGCCCGCAACATACACAACATCACCAACAACAACAACAACAACAACAATAACATCATATAGCAATATAACAAGTAAAAATCTCTCCAAAGCTCCAACCAAAAACAACCCAAAAAGTTTTAACCATGACTTTCAACCTATACTTCACAAGTTCTTCATCAGTAACCAAACTATGATCCAAATGACCTCAAATACATGGAGAATAGTATGATATCACCTTGAACAACCATAACAACAACACATATACATATTTATGACTATATTTCCAACCCTTCAACACAACAAGGTTATCCTCAAATACACTACAAGAACCTTTATTTCTACATCAAGAAGAACTCAAAGTGAATTTCCCCAAGTTGAAGATGAATTGATTTAGAAGGATTGCTGAATTCTTACCTTAATTATTTGAAGAAAAGGAGTAGGATGAACTGGATATAAGCCTTCCCAACACTTTCACAAGCAACACCTCCAAACCAAGATGAAAATTGAATTGCCTTAAAGAGGGGCTGGTCGTATGGTGCAATTGTAAGAGCTTCTAATTGATGAAGTGGGTTATCATATGTATTGTACACTTACAGCAACTCCTAAATGACTTCCTTCACTTTGAAGATTTGATATATATCAATTTATAATGCCCAAAGTGCCTTGGACGGTGGAAGAGACAACATTTGTCTTTACTTGCCAATAGATAGTTTACAAAGAATACATATATACACTTAGCACTTGAGCATATCTTTACTAATTATAGGACCCATATTATGGTAATCATGTGTATTATGCATATTTACATCCTAGTATATGTCATATTAACATCATAACCAATCCTTATTAACTTTCTAAATTACTCAGCTTCTAATCTCTTCCAACATGTACTTAGCACTTGTTAAACATGGTATAAATACTTATAACTTCAAGCATATCTTTCTCTTCAAGCTTACGTCGGCTACTTATGACACAACTCAACGTGCAAAGGTACGAGATGTAACATTCTTCCCCCCTTAGAAACATTCGAGGATGAATGTTTAGCCTATAGAGTCTTATAAAAATTTCGGCAGATTCTTGTCTATAACTGTACCAATACCAACCTGTCATACAACAACCCAACAATGCAAAGCCTCATAGGGCTACATGAAACAATAATAACTATGGCTTCACACGACCAAATAGAATAACGATAAGTATATCACATACCTGAAGTCTGGATCTCCTCAGGAGATAAAAATAGATGTGGATATCTAGATTTCATGTCATTTTCAGCTTCCCAAGTCATTTCCTCAACATTATTATTCCTCCAAAGAACTTTAACAGAATCCACATCCTTAGGTCACAATCGACGGACTTGTCTATCTAATAGAGTCACTGGGGGTTCCTCGTAGGATAATTGCTCGGTAGTGTCACACCCCGATCTCACTAGGGTGTGATGGGCACCCGACCCCGTAACCGGAGCCGAGCGAACCCACTGACTCTTTCTACGTGCTAATTTTTTTTTTTTTTGAACTTCTAAATCCAGCACATATAATAAGACTACTAAAACATTCTTTTATTGCTTTTAAATCACATAAAATATGTAACTGTATAAACTAGTGTTATAATACAAACTGACTTCCGAAACCCACGACTCGTACGCAAAGTCTCTAACTTCAAACAAGCGGCGACACTC
>NC_081346.1:39668088-39676048 GCF_029784015.1 Lycium ferocissimum
CGCATTAGAGATGAGGTTGGAAACCTGATATATGCTGGGGCAAGAAGAATAGAAGATACAACTAACATCACAACAGAACCTATAGCTATATTGGATGGAATTGAATTCTGTATTAAAAATGATCTGGTGCCTGTAGTGATTGAATCAGATTCTTTGTCCATGATAGACATTATTCAAGGAATATGGGAGATTCCATGGAAGATCAGTATGGAAGTTAGTAAGATCAACTTTTGGAGGAACAAGGGACAAGTGCAGCTTGCTCATATCCTTAGGGAAGGCAATGCACTTGCTAATTTTTTAACTAACTTGGTTTTTGATTTTGCAGGTACAGTTCATCTTCAGTCATTTGCTGAGTTGCCAACAGGTGCAAAAAAGATTCTCAATAGTGATAAGATAATGATGCCTAACTTCTAAGCAAGATCTACGTAAATAGAGAACGACCATTTCATATGCAAACCGATCTCTATATACATGCCAACAAGTGATGACACATGATTTAGTTTCACAAGGAAGTAAAGGTTCATGATTACAGTTTTAGCTGATTGTTGTAGTCCTGGTTGGATGACTAAGGTCACCTTTGTTAGTGTGTGGTATTAACAGAAATGTTCATCCTATTAACAGGATTTCCTTCGTTACCTAATGCAGCTACAAACAGTCAACATAACCTCATGTGTAAGATTGATCGGAGATATCGATGAAGAAAGGACTGCAACCATGAGGAGCTTCATACCATACCTCTTCTTGAAAGATTTTCAGTGAGATTAGATACCATAGCACCTGGTGAGAGCTTGAGGTGACTGATAATGACATCAATCCAAAGAAGGAGTGTTCTTGTTTGCAGTTTCTTCATTGTTACACTTGGCTGTTCAAACAAGGCTTAGACTTTACTTTCATTTTCTAGGATAAAGTAGTATAGCTTTTTTCAGCTTCCATTCATTTTTTTCTGTAAATATCTTTGATTATTTTTAATAATATCCAACAGCATCAGGTTGATTGGTTTTGCTTAAAAAAAAAAAAAGAAAGTCTTAAGATTCCTCAAGGCAGAGCAACCAAATCACAAAAGTGCCTTTCCCTTTTGATGTGCCTCAGAATGCTCTCACTCTATCAAATACGTGTTATCCATAAGTAAATGAGTCCGTAGACACTCATATTGCTATACTAATATTTCAGACTTAAAAGTTGACCCAAAAACCAATTCCGAGCCTCAAAGGTCAAAACTATAATTTCATCAGAAAATTAGCTTACCCATAGCCTAAAAGGCATGAATCTCCAAAATCAACAAAATCTGATAACGATTCGACATCCTGATAAATATTTTATTTAAAATTTCAGTTCCATGGGAAAACCCAATTTCCAAGACCAAATCATAAATGAAATCGCTAATTAAATTGTGAAATCAGGAGGAAATACAAGGTAGGCATTTGACCATAGAAGACAAATATGTTTCACTCTATCTGAAATTTTTAAATTGGAGTTTAAGATAGAGTTGTGCTTATTTTTAGTTTTTCCAAAGAATATTTGGTTATTGGCAAAAGACATAGACAACACCCTAAACTATATCCGAAAAGTTAAGTTCATGATCCAACCAAGCGGGCGACGTATTACCCTCCTGACCATCTAAAAAGTGAATTATTTACCCATTCAGATGATAACACGTATTAAATGAAACAATTAACATGCTAATTACATCATTATTCTTAAATCTTTTACCTAATTTAATTGTCCTGATATTTCAACCCCAAACCCGTTCATTTCACCCAACCCCATTTATTTTACCCCACCCGCAAAAACCCTACAATCGATGAACCCAAGACACAATATGAAAAGCTTGAGTTTTTTTTGCCTAAATCTTGAATATCTGCTCAATATTTTTTTGATTTCATAGTATTTTTTAGTTCATTTTCCTCATACACACCTATAATCGAAGTTTTAGTCTGATTTATTCAAAGGTTACACCTATTGTTAGGTTGCACGTACTACATCCTATCGTATGCGTACCTTATTTTCGTTTATAAGAAGGAACACGTTACTCTACCAGTTCTATGTAATCGTCTTTCGAAATTTAATCAACAAGTAAGTAAAGGACACACGATATTTACGTGGAAACAACCCAGCTTAAAAAGTGATAAAAACAACAACATACAGACTTGTAGGATTTCCCCAACAACTTCACTACAAAAATGAGCCAACTGCGAGTTACAAATTACAACCTCTGTAATGTAACCCTTAAACCTCAACCTTGCTACCCAGCCTCTGACTAGCAGGCTATCTCTAAGTAGTAAACTTCCTACTTGGAGTTACAATTATTTGTATCTACCTTAATGCCTCTAATAAAGCGGATAAATATATAACTCTATAAAACAAACATAATACAAAAATCTAAACTTCAGAACTAAGAAACATTATTCAGTAAAAGAACTCCATCGATCCTTCTTTGTGTAATAGGGACGCAACCCCAGATTCTTGAATTTGCTGGATTTATCTTTTGAAAGCATAATATGTAGAATTCTCTCTTTCTGGGTGCGCAAACTTCTTCTTGGAAATACCTAGGTATTTATAACATGAAGCTCCATAGGTCGGCAAATACAAAACCCTTTTCTAGTTAGTCAATGACACGCACGTAGAGTTGGTGTAGTATTTGGATTCTTACCTTGTTGAGTTTGCTTCTAATATGTGTATAAGGCTTACTAATCCTGACAAATATGGCAAGGAATCTTTCGTATTTGATCGCTAAGTTCTTTCCATAACTTTGCAAATCCTAGTTGTTGTAGGACTTGCCCTGGAACATGTTCATGAACCTATTTCATGCAACTGATTCATCTGCCTCTGAATCTTTACACTGTCTGAGATAACATATGTTCTCAAACCTATTTCATCATCCCTTTCATGTTCATACTTATGACTTCTTCTTAAGTCTGCTTTTAGTATGGATGATGGAACATGTTGACAGACCTGTTTCATTGATCATGGGCTGCTTGGTGTCTGTCTACTTCTCATGCATTTATTCATTGCTGGAACAAATCATGTCTTCAACCTTGACTCACTCTTTAATTTCAGATATTGTTCCTGCTTTCTGTTGGAACATGTTTGTAGACCTGGTTCTTCTGTTAACCTGATTCACATGATTTGTTCAAGCAAACTCTTTAACTGAACAATTTCTTCCTTCTAAACATTGTCTTCTAAGTGTGAGTCACTTCACCTTTCCTCACTGCTGGGTCATTCATCCAATGCACTTAATGATCTGTGACCATTCCTCCACTGTACTCGATGACACTTTTGTAAAGAACATGTTGTCATGCTTGTTCTACTTTTACGTTGAGCTGCCCCTTTTACTGAGTCATCATCTCTCCTGCTCTACATGTGCCTCTGTGATAGAACATGTCTTATGCCTTGTTCCATTCTTCTCTATTTAACTGCTTTGAGACTGAGTATGCGTTCAACTACTTCTTTGCTATGCCTTCTTTATATATATATATCGGCGATGCATCACGTGTTTGTATACGCCGCTCGGGCAATGGAACATATATATGGACCTGTTCTAACCATCCTGTTCTTCTTGTGCTGCATGCTTTCTTCAGACCTTTTATATTGTCTGGAAACTCTATCACATTGTCTTCATAGGTCTTGATAGCTTGATAACTGCTCCACCAAATTTCACTCTCATACTCGCTAAAGATTTCTTAACATAATGCATTCTTACTTGGAACATTATTGTTAATTTTTATCTACTCTATCTCAGGCTTCATCATGCCTTTAAGCTGGTTACTTTGACAACCAATGCCACATATGTTTGAACCTAGTTTATTCATTGTGGTTCATGTACTTGTCAATCATCAAAACTTCACGCATGGCTTCATGCCAACACCTATTTTATCGACGATTGAAACTCGACATTTTTGTTGATGTTTGGAGGAGAATCTGAAAGGTTACACCTATTTCATCATCTCCATTTCTAAAAGGTTAGCCCGTGCCTCATTTTATTTCTCGGTAATGCAATTAGAATTAGGGTTTATTTCGTCTTTAATTTTTTTCGATTTTTAAAGTGTAAATGCTTGGGTAAAACCATGAATATATTAAAATAAGTAGTAATGACATGTGTTTTTGCTGTTGATATGGTCATGGTCAATAGTGTATGAAAGGCTTCACAAGTTGGGTGTGGTAGAGACATATGGGGTCGATTATGTTTCTTTCCCGTTGTGTGGGGACGCAAAGATGTGGCGGAGGTCCTATATTGAGTGCCGACCATCTGGGTCGCCTCTTTTGACTTGGACCCAATTTTGTCAGGTGTTCCTGGAGAAGTACATTCCCCAAACTTTGAGGGATAGGAGGAGAGATGAGTTCAACAATCTAGAGCAGAGAGGGATGTCGGGTGCTTAGTATGAGTCCAGATTTCATTCCATGGCTTGTTATGCAGTTTTATACTCTCTATCGAGGAAGAGAGAGTAAAGAGGTTCGTTAAGGGGTCAGTGCTTCTGTTGAAGCTGGCGATGGCTTTTGGTTCTTTATTTCGGTCTGCGGTAGATCATGCTACTGAGGTCGAGTCTGTGAGGATTCAAGCTTATGGCTGGGGTGGTGACAATAGGATATGCCAATTTGGTATTTTCAGTGATTCTTCATCTAGGGTTGGGGGTTATTTCGGTAAGAGTCATTAGTACCATTCTAGCCGCCCCATTCGGTCAGCACTTCTGATTTTACCTGGTCGCACTTCTGGGCAGAGTAGATTCAGTTCTGGATAGACCCCTCGAGGTTTTTATCCTCGACCTCAGATCGGGGCGGATATTCTAGCTCTTCGATTTCAATGACACAACCCTGGCTGGTCAGGGAATGCTTTATAGTGTGGTGACCTAGGACATTTTGCGAGATAGTATCCTAGACCCAGACAGAGTGGATCTTAGCAGAGCTCTTGATTTAAGATTCCCAGGGCTCCAGTACCAATGATTAGTAGGTGTGGATCTTCGGGTAGAGTTCATTCACAGTCTAGCAGAGGCAGTTATTAGTCTGGGAGAGGTGGTCATCAGCCCGGCAGGGATAGTTCTCAGGCAGCGAGAGGTGGACCTCTGTCTGGTTAGGGTGGCTGTGGAGTCACACAGTTCGAGGACAAACAGTTTCATTGCTATGCTTTTCGTGACGGTACCGCAGGCAAGAGGCTTGCATGCGTTATCACGTGTATTATTTTGGTCTGTCACTGGGAAACATCAGTATTATTTGATCCTAGCTCTACTTTCACTTATGTGTCCACATATTTCTTTATGGGTTTGGATATGATTTGTGATCTACTTGATGTGCCTATTTGTCACGACTCGACTAGGGGGCCATGACGGGTACCCGGAGCTGACTACCGAGCACCGCTCATTACGCTAATCATCATACCCATCCTGAACATACACAATCTCGAAGGCAGCACATACACATATATATAAGCCCTCACGACTGCAAAATGATATACAAGAATATACAGTGATGTATCCATGAGACAACTACTACCCACGTATATGTATCTACGAGCCTTTACTAGAGTACTGAGACATAAGGATGAGACAGGACCCCGTCATACCCAAATATATACACAAAAGAATGTATCAACAAATGGCACCTTCGAAATAGTGGAGTGCTCCTGTGAATCTATTGAGTAGCTCCTACGGATCTGAGCCGCCTCCCTGTCTACCTGTGAGCATGAACATAGCATCCAAAAGGAAAGGATGTCAGTGCGAACAATGTACTGAGTATGTAAGGCATAGACAATAATAACATATCGAAGAGATAAGAGAGCAGTAAGTAAGGAAACAACCTACAAATGAATGTCACCTAAGACAGAATAATGCATGCTAACTTACATTATAAACAACATCATATCTAGTATACACGTATAAGCTGCCTGACCATATAGGTACGGTGTGATCATCATTAGCCCGCATCCAGGCCTCCCGCGTCCGGGGTAACCATCTCATGCCACCCACTAGTGGTGTCTGCCCATGCCATCTGGACATGGTGTATATGCCGCCCGCCTTAGCGGTGTTTTCCTGGCCATATAGGCACGGTGTAATCTCATTATCATATACTTATCATAAAGCATGCATAAGAACTCAAGGACAAGCAATAACTCTATCGGGGTGACGTAAGGTCGAGAACCCCCGATTTCATTTTGGAGTAGTCATGGTCATCATGTCTCACCTTGAAGGAACTACCATTATAAGGTGAGTCTAACAACAATGAATAACATCAAGGAATCAATAGCTTCATAAGAATATCGTATCATAAGTTTTGGAATCTCTAGACTTAGACTCATCATCGTCATTGTCATATTCACAACGCATCTCTTATCTTTATTTCATGAGAAGCTCTTAATAATCATAGACTCGTAGTTTCCGGAATATAAGAGAGTCATGGAAAGATAAAGGAAGTCATGTTGTAGGAATCATGCCTTAGAGAAGAAGGGACTAGCCTTACATACCTTTTTGCCTCTCTAGCTTTGCCGACTAAGCGATTCCTTCCAAGTTCACTATTCTACCTTCAAAAGAATTCGTACTAAGATTAGATAATCGGAAACATACTTAAGCTTAAGCTAAAGTTAACGAAAATTGGGCATCATCTCCTTTGTTTCTACAACTTCCTCCATATGCTATAACAACTCCAACATCAATAACAACATTCATAATATCATAATCAATAACTTTGTCAAGTTCGACATTATCCAATTCCCTGCCAAAATGATTCATGACCATACCTATGGCATAACATTGTATTTGTTCTCATATAATACCTCTTAAACATCATTTGTATCATATACAACAAGATTTCACTCATAACATCTCAAGAATCATGATTCATGTCAAACTACTATTCAAGAATACCATTATTCTTATATTGTAACTCGTTTTCTACTTTCTTCCATAATCTAAGTCTTTCAACCATTCAATATTCTTAATAACATGGAATGATCATAAAACTCACCTTTGATTAGGTAGGAATGGGCTTTGGATGAAAAAGCTCCACTTGGAAAAAGCCCTAGCTCCAACTCCAAAGAGATTCTTGACTTCTAGCAACCCTAACTAGCATTCTTGCACTTGATTCCACTAATTATACATGTTTGATCTTTGATTTACCTTGGTTTTATGTTGGTGAAATGTGTGGAACCTTCTATAGGTCTTGAGAGAAGTGGAGAAGTTGGAAAAATGAGAAATTAGAAGTGGGAACATATATTTATACTTGGAAAATACTCAACCCAACGCGAGCTATACGGACCCTTATACGGTTCGTATAAGTGACCGTATTTCACCATCAGGGAAATCCCCTTTTCTGTAAGGTTATACGGACCCCTTATACAGACCATATAAGTGTTATATCCCGTATTTTTAACAACGGGATAATCCAAGTGTAATATGACAAGTTAGGATACAAGACTAATCCGGGACAAGAAGTTGGGATCTCCTTTTTAATCATGACTTTGTTTTAAATAAGTGGTATATGACTTTGTTGGCATGAAAGCATTAAGGGAATAATTGGGGCCAAAAATGAATTAAAGAAACTTGTGGAATATGGAAATTTGAGGGCCAAGTGGCCGGCCAAATTACTTGTGGGCCATGGCCACATAAATTATTTTCTTTGGCAACTTAAAAAGATGACTAATTCATCTTTCTCCTCATTCCATTTCTAGAAAAATCAAGAAATAAGGAGAAGGCAAAGAGAAGCTAGCACACGGCCATAGAAGAAGAAAATCAAGATCAAGAAATCTCTTCCAAAAAAATTGGTTCTTCTAGCAAAACAACTAATTCAAGGGTGCTTGTTAACGTGGAGGCGTTATTCGGATCAACAAGCTATTCGTTTCCCTTGTTCATCACCTTAGTGAACGTGTGAAGTGAAGAAGAAAAGGTAAGAATTAATTCTCTTTTATGTGTTGTGAAGGGTGTGGACGTGTTGTAGTATGCAAACATACATGAAATTCATGAAAACTTAGATGTTG
>NC_081346.1:39676148-39693417 GCF_029784015.1 Lycium ferocissimum
ATATTTTCCTTCTTCCAAATTAGAGAAAAATCCTAATATTCCTCTCCCAACATTTCCTGTCTTATTAACGAAGATTTGGCAAGATCTGAACCCCGTAAACCCGAGCTTATAAAGAAGGGGGTTGATTCTAGGGTTTCTCCAAGGTTGTGAATCTTAGAAAGTTAGAGTTGAAGTGATTCTTGGAATATTAGACCCCTCAAGGTATGTGAAGGATTTCTACCCTTGTATTTAAGTTATTTATCAAGAGTTTTAGTTATTCTAAGTAAATAGAGGGTATTTGTGGAAGTGGTAAGTTGATGAACGGTAATGTAGTGACTTGAGGCTAATTGAAGAGATGATGGGGATAAATTCGAGTATATATTTATATATAAGTGTTGTTATTATTGTTGTGGTTAATGTTGGATTGAATGGGAAGTTGAAGAGTTGTAAGCTTACAAAGGAAATTATTGTCTATAAATCGTTAAGCTTTATATGTATTTGAGGATGGTTAGTAAGTAAGGTAAATAGTCTAATTGAGGCCTATGTTATTTTAATTATAGACTTGCGAGTTCAAGAGGTAGAAGTTGGGCAATTTGATATACATCAAGGTATGTAAGGCTATCCTTTCCTTCTTTTGGCATGATCTTATGATATGAACCGACAAACAAGTAAGTGAGCTTCCATATTACTCCACTCCTAGAAGACTAGGGAGTAACTCAGTCTTTGATGTTCATGTACCCCGTTTATGATTGTTCTTTCTGTTCATGGGTCTAGCTTTATGTATACATTTATTCATGCATTACATTTATTCATATATATGTATATTGACCCATGACCAGAGGGCATTATGTACGCAATTATTATATGTATACGGGGTATGGAAAATGGGTAGACGTTATATACGCATTACCACTTGATCAACTAGTGCACCTGGATGATGATATATTAATCGGGTAGTACGTTCCTCGGCATTACTATTATATGATTTATGGATCGGGCCGTACGTTCCTCGGCATTACTATTATATGGGATATGGATCGGGCTGAACGTTCCTCAGCACTATGACCTATATTTATGTGTATGAGCACAATTATCATTGAGTATTGTGCGCCCACAGAGGCATAGTCAGTTATATAGGTTTATGCAGAGACATGCAGATACTAGTTTATACAAATACATGCAGACAGTTATTTCAGCTTATGAGTTTAGATCCTATTCATGATTATTATATGTACATGATTGTTCTTATGCCTTTCATACTCAGTACATTATCCATACTGACTCTCCGTCGCTCGGGGGGCTGCGTTTATGCCGCAGGTTCAGGTAGACCGATAGGTGGTCCAGCATAGTAGGACTTCTACCTAGTAGTGGTAAGTACGCTCCATTGATCTGGAGTAGCCGTTTATTTTGGTATGCTAGCCTTTTTGGATGTACATGTATATGGGTATGACGAGGCCGTGTCCCGTCCTTTCTATAATTTTTATTCCAGCAGAGGTCTGTAGACAGTTGTATGTATTAGTCAGATGATGTAACCTTGTCTGCTCCCATTCTTTTGTGTACAGTATATGTAGTGGCCTAGCTGTCCGGCGCTGTTCTTCAGTATGTATGTGTAAATACAGATTGTACAAAGTCTTTATGTTTCCCTTTTATGAGATCAGTTTATGCCGTTTATGGGCCCTTGATGTGCAGCATGGTTCAGATACACTTTTAGGGGTGTTTGGTCGCTAGAGGTTAGACACTCGTCGTGACTCATCGGTTTGGGTCTTGACAATTAGTAACATTGTAAATGAACGTGGCGCAGGGAGAATCATTAACATTCCCAAACATAGAGAGTTAGCCTCACATACCTTAACTTTCTGCTTTTTGTGCGTAATACGACGTTCTTCAACCCTTCCAACTTTAATCTATAGCAATACAAGTCAAAGGGATTTCATATTAGGAATAATATCCATACTTTGGTCATCTAAGCATTTTATCAAACACTTGGTGGGCATAAAGCTCCACAACATTCATTAATGGTGTTTCCTTCACCCAATTCCAATTCTATTACTTCTAGGTGATTCTACACTTTCAATTATATGTAATTAACATCATTCTCCATCACCCATCTGATTACAACACTCTCAAGTCAACAATCCAAAACCTTAGCATAGTTCATATGATACTCTCGATCAAACCCATTTACTATTCTCCAATAACTCATCAATTCACAACTATAAGTGATTATATAGAAGTATGACCTTTTTGAAGTTCAATCCTCTTGAATTCGAGTTCTAGGGTTCTTTCGTCCAAAACCAAGTATCAATCGATTCTCTATGGATTTGAAGGGTTTAATCATGTTAACAAGGTATTGGGGAATTTAAATCAACTTAGAATCATCACTAATACTCACCTTGAAGTGTTCTTGAGGCCTGTGACGAGTTCTATCTCCTTCTAGGTTGTTTTTCGTGTTTAGGGAAGTTGGGGAAATAAACCCCGACCTTAAATATACGGTAAAATACATAACTTGGAAAAATACGCCACCCGCTCCACCCTTGACACATAGGGGTGCCGCACAAGGTAAGGTTTTGGTCAGGAACTACTTCCGCTCTCGCCACCCTTGCGACACGAGGGTGCCGCAGCGCTGCCTTAAGTAAAATAGGAATAACTCTTCGTATATAGCTCTGTTTAGGCTCCACAATATACGTTGGAAAGGTATTTCAAAGGGATACAACTTTCATGTCTTAAGTTTTCTCAAATTCTCAGGGGATTGTCACGAAATTGGGCTGGAAGGAAGACGTATCGAAAACTTAGTCGATTCTATCGAATCTTAAGCGCCTTACTGTTATCCATCTTGAGACGATCATATGTCCCTGCTTTGATATCTGATAGGCCTGTTCCTTATATGGTTGGAAAGGTATTTCTATGTACTACAACTTTCACTAAGGGTACTTTCCAAAATTCCCAACTAATCAAGGGGTTACGGTCAATCATTTTTGAAAAACGTTCAAACCTTAAGTTTTTTCACTAAAACTCTAACGATACGAGTCTAACCTTAGTTCTAAGATATGGGGTGTAACATTATCTCCCCCTTGGGATCATTCCTCCTTGAATGATGGTTTTGGTTATAATCGCGGCTAATTTTGAGACTTTACGGAACCTTGGCAGAGTTTACTCTGTAACTTAGATACATGAAATTGATTAGCTGAGGCAAGTGATCACTAAACTGATGTGAACACATGCTTACTGAATTGAATGAATACATTATTACAGAACTGAATGTCTGCTGAACTGACTGAATACTGAGCTGACTGAATACTGGGCTGATTGAATATTGAAAAACATGGAGATTATACTATAAGGATCTGAATGAAAAGGTTAGTTACCTTTAACATTTCCTGCTTGCTCTTCAAAGAGATGAGGATATCTGGACTTCATGTCCTCTTCGGCTTCCCACGTAGCCTCTTCAACTTTCTGAGTATTCCATAGCACCTTTATTGAAGCAATTTCCTTAGTTCTCAACTTGCGAACTTGGCGATCAAGAACAGCCACTGGGATCTCTTCATAAGACAAGCTATCTCTAACCCCTGTGATTTCTGTAGGAACAACCAGAGACGGATCTCCCATGAAGTTCTTCAATATAGAGACATGAAATACTGGGTGTCTAGTTGCCAACTCTTGTGGAAATTCTAACTTATAAGCCACTTGCTCAATCCTTCACAGGATTCTATATGGCCCAATATAGCGGGGACTAAGCTTCCCCTTCTTCCCAAATCTCATAACGCCTTTCATACGAGAAACTTTCAGAAACACCCAACCATCAACTTGGAACTCCAAGTCTCTAAGCCGCGTGTTCGAACAGGACTTTCGGCTACTCTAAGCCGCTTTTACCCGTTCCTGAATTAACTTGACTTTCTCCATAGCCTGATAAGCTAAGTCTGGTCCAACAACTCTGCTTCGCCAACTTCAAACCACCAGTTGGCAATCTACATCTTCGCCCATACAAGGCCTCAAACGGTGCCATCTGGATACTAAAGTGGTAGCTGTTATTATAGGCAAACTCGATGAGGGGTAGATGATCATCCCAATTTCCTTGAAAATCGATTACACACTCCCTCAACATATCCTCAAGATTCTGAATAGTGCACTCTGCATGGCTATCTGTCTGAGGATGAAAAGCTGTGCTGAGGTTCACCCTTGTGCCCAATCCTTTTTGAAAGGATTCCTAAAAGTTTCGTAAACTGAGCACAACGATCTGAAATGATAGACAAAGGAGTCACATGCAATTAGACGATTTCTTAAATATATAACTTGGCAAAATCTTCTACTGAATCTGTAGTCTTCACTGGCAAGAAGTGAGCTGACTTGGTAAGTCGATCTACAATCATCCAAATTGAATCATGCTTTCAAAAAGAGCGAGGTAAACCTGTTATGAAATCCATGTTTATCATCTCTCATTTCTAGACGGGAATGTTAATGTTCTGAGCCAACCCACCAGGCCTCTGGTGCTCGGCTTTCACTTGCTGGCAATTTTGAAACTTGGCCACAAAATCTGCTGCGTTCTATTTCATGTCATTCCACCAATAAATCTCCTTAAGATCATGATACATCTTTATAGAACATGGGTGAATAGAATACCTGGAATTGTGGGCTTCAGACATAATTCGATCTCTGAGCCCATCTATGTCTGGAACATATAGCCTGCCTCTGTACCTTAAAGTACCATTATCTCCCCCTTGTTCAAAGGCCATAGTCTTTTCTTTGTGAATCCCCTTCTTGAACTGTAATAGGTAGGGATCGCTAAACTATTTTTCCTTTACTTCAGCTACGAAGGAGGATTCAGCCTTGTTCTGAACAACAACGCCACCATCTTCGGAGTCTAGAAGTCGAATTCCTAGGCTTTCTAAGTGGTGGACATTCTTCGTCATAGTTCGCTTGTCTGTCTCAACATAAGCTAAGCTTCCCATCGAACGCCGACTGAGAGCCTCGGCTATAATATTTGCTTTCCCCGGATGATAGAGGATATCAACATCATAATCC
Organism: Lycium ferocissimum; assembly: GCF_029784015.1. Taxonomy (NCBI): domain Eukaryota; kingdom Viridiplantae; phylum Streptophyta; class Magnoliopsida; order Solanales; family Solanaceae; genus Lycium; species Lycium ferocissimum. The sequence goes on from NC_081346.1 coordinate 39,681,147, forward strand.
TTAAGCAATTTGAACCGTCTTCTCTGTCTAAGATTCAGCTCCCTTTACTTGAAAATATACTGAAGACTATTATTATCGGTGAAAATATCAACATGCACTCCATACAAATAATGGCGCCAGATCTTTAGTGCGAATACCACGGCTACTAACTCAAGGTCATGAGTCAGATAATTCTTCTCGTGGGGCTTAAGCTCTCTGGATGCATAAGCTATAACCTTTCCATGCTACATTAAAACACATCCAAGAAAAACACCTGAGGCATCACAATACACCACGAACCCTTCCGTTCCCTATGGTAGTGCCAAGACTGGTGCTAAAGTCAACTCCTCAAAACTTTTCTCCCAAGCGTCTGACTACTGAAACTTGAACTTCTTCTGAGTTAGTCTAGTCAAAGGGGATGAGATAGAGGAAAATTCCTCTACAAAACGCTTGTAATAACCAGCTAGACCCAAGAAATTTATTATATCGCATCTTAGGTGGGTCTAGGCCAATTCTTCACTGCCTCTGTTTTCTAAAAATACACTTTCACACCTTCGCCTGAGATGACATGGCCCTAAAACGCTACTGATTTCAACCAGAATTCACACTTAGAAAATTTCACATATAGCTTACAATCCTGCGGTTTCTGCAACACGATTTTGAGATGGTCTGCATGGTCAGTCTCGATATGGGAATAAATCAGGATATCATTAATAAACATAATAACGAACAAATCAAGATAAGGCTTGAATACCCTGTTCATAACGGCCATAAAAGTTGTTGTTGCATTCGTCAAACCAAATGACATTACTGAAAATTTGAAATGCCCATAACGAGTCCTGAAAGCTGTTTTAGGAATGTCAACTTTCTTAACCTAGAACTGATGGTACCCTGATCTGAGGTCAATCTTTGAATAACACTGGGCACCTTATAGTTGATCGAATAAATCATCTATTTTGGGAAGAGGGTATTTGTTCTTGATGGTGACTTTATTCAACTGATGATAGTAAATAAATATACGTAGAGACCTATCCTTCTTTCAGACAAACAAGACCGGTGCACCCCAAGGTGAGACACTTGGCCTTATTAATCCCTTATCTAGAAGATCTTTCAACTGGGCTTTTAGCTCCTTCAAATCTGCTGGAGCCATTCTATAAGGCGGAATAGACATCAACTTAGTGTCGTAAAGTAGATCAATTCCAAAGTCAATCTCTCAATCAGGGGGGACTCTGAGAAGAACCTAGGGAACACTTCTGGGAACTCATTTACAATTGGTATGGACTGGAGAGTGGGGGTCTAAGCATCTGCATCCCTAACACGAGCTAGATGATAGATATACCCTTTAGAGATCATCTTTTTGGCTTTAAGATAGGAAATAAACATACCCTTAGGTGCTACTGCATCACCCTTCCATTCTAAGACTGGTTCACCAGGAAATTCAAAACTTACTATCTTGGTCCTACAACCCACTGTGGCGTAACAATACTCTAACAAATCCATGCTTATGATTACATCAAAATCTACCATCTCCAATTCTACTAAGTCTGCTATAGTAAGGCGATGTGACACTTTGACTAGATAACTCCTATAGATACGTCTAACTATAACTGATTCCTTAACTGTAGTGGACACTTCAAAAGGTTCACACAACTTTTCTGGTTCTACCCCAAATTTCTTAGCAATATATGGGGTTACATAAGGTAGCGTGGATCCTGGATCCATAAAAGCATAAACATCGAAGGTAAAGGTCAAGTTAGCATACCTGCAACAACATCTCCACGAGCCTCTGTATTCTGACGGCTTGTCAGCGCATATAGACAGTTTTGACCACCGCATTACCAGACTTTGCTGCACAACGCCCCTGTTGGGCCTGAGAATTGCGAGGAGCTGCTGAATTTGTGGACTAAGCCACATTACCTCTATTATTATGCCTTTCTGATGGACAATTCCTCAAGAAGTGTCCCTGCTGACCGCACCCAAAGCAACCATTGGTGTTCGAACGACACACCCCTGGGTGCCTCTTACCACACCTGTTGCAAGTTGGGTAATTAGGGACTTTATAGCCCATACTAGCCTGCGACTATGAGTCTGATACTATGAATTCTTGATTTTCTTAGTAAACTTGGACCTCTAAACTAGTGCACTAGCTGAAGATGGAGCGACTCTCCTGATTTTGGTTTCCTGAAGAACTGGCGATTACCACCTCCTTGAAATTCCCCATGGCTTAAATTCCCTGCAGACTTAGCTCTCTAGATGAATTCCCTGTCCTTCTCCTTCTGTAGCTGCTCTTCTTCCTTCAGCCTGTCTTCCTTCCTTTGAACAAAGGTAACCATCTTGGTAATAGTTATGTCATTGTTCTGAGCAGCTATATTAGCATCACCATGCAAGTCGGGTATAAGGCCCAACACAAATCGCCTAAATCTGGCACTCATATCACGCATCATCTCTAGAGCATACTTGGCTAGAGCGATGAACTTAAGGTAGTACTCATTCACAGTAATCTCATTTTGTCTGAGTCTTTCAAACTCTAAAGCCTTAGCTTCCAAAACCTCAATGGGCAGAAAATGCTTAAGAAACGCGTCTGCAAACTCTTTCCAAGTCACAGGGGGCAGCATCTACCCCTCAGGACTCTTCCCATATTTCATACCAAGTGTTAGCAACATCCTTCAGCTGAAACACAACAAACTTTGTTGCCTCTGTGTCTGTAGCATGCATCACCCGAAATATCTTCTGAACGACATTAATGAAATTTTGCGAATCCTTATCCTTTTTGGTCCCTGTAAAAGCTGAAGGTTTCATGTTGAGGAATTCCCTGGACCTGGAACTACTTGTCCCATCAATAGCACCTGTTCCCTGCCTCTGGGCTTGAGTAGCAACAATCCGGGTGAGCAACTGGATAGCTCCCCTGACATCTATAGCTGAAGCACTGGGTGGTGGAGTAATTAGGACCTCCGTAGGCCCTCTGGTAGCAGGTGGGGGTACGAGAACTGAGGTAGCTCTTTGGGTCTGGGTGTTCTCTTCCTGAGTAGCATCAGTCGTAGCCTTCTAGCTAGTAGCTGAAGTCCTCTTAGTGTACTTTCTCTTCGCAGGCATTTTTAAAAACACGTAATTCGCACGAGTTAGAAGGATTCCTGAGAGCATAGTTCTAAATACACGATCTATAGTATGAAAGAAGTGAGACAATTCTAGTTGTCTTGGTGGTCAACTGTTTACATGTGTGGCACGTACACACACGTAAGAGTGACCCCACTGGTCATGGCTTCATAGACTCCCTAGGACACTTGAACCTATTGCTCTGATACCAAGCTTTGTCACGCCCCGAACTATGGCATGGGCATAACACGACACTCGGTGCCCGACTACATATGACTGAGCGAACCAACTAGCTGGCTGAATCAACATATGACATCAAAACATACTAAGAGTCCATCTGTAATACCATAAATGCGGAAATACTAAATAAGCTCGAAAGTCTGAATAACTGGTTGACAAGGCTAACACAAAAGCCTGCAAAACGTCTGAGTGAGTGCAACTATAGTCTATGAAGCCTCTAAGAATAATAAAGTTTGACTGTTTACTGGGACAAGGCCCTTGGTATTCCTAACTGACAAGAAATAATGAAAAGATTGTAAAGTGTGATAACGCCCCGAGGCAACTGTGGCTCACCAAATGGCTAGTACGATAATTTTAGCGCTCTGAATTGTCAACCTGTAAATCGTTACTTGCATCGTGAAATGCAGGCCCCCGGGCAATAAAAAGGGACATCAATACATTTGAATTGCACTGGTATGCAAAGCAACTAAAAGAAAGAATTGTAAATGCTGAAACTGAAACTGAACTGATAACTAATAACTGAAATAAGGAAGTAAAGATATGAATACTCCCTGTTCTGAATAAGGAACCATCTATTTATCTGAGCAAATAATCTGTGGCCTCAGGCCCAATATATATGTGCACAAGTTGCGGCCTCAGGCCTAAGTATACGTATACATAACTGGGGCCTTAGGCTCAATAACACGGGTGTTCATCATTAAACAATTTACACAAAAGAACTGAGAATCACGTTGAAAGATACAACACTAATATACTGGGTGATGATTCACTCAGATATGTATTCATGAACTGATTATGAGAACTGAAGCTTTATTTATAAACATGCTGAGTATTTTAGACTGAGTCTCATGGGTATCAAACACAAGTCTATATCAATTACGTACTGAGCTCACAACATTCAGAATGAAAGTCATGAATGAATTATGAAACTAGTGGATAGAAGTTCTGCAACTATTCAAGGAACTAAGCTTAACTATATTTCTGAGGCAATTAGTAACGTTGTAAACAAACGTGGCGTAGGGAGAATCATTAACATTCCCAAACGTAGAGAGTGAGCCTCACATACGTTAACTTCCTCCTTTTTTAAGTTATACAACGTTCGTCAACCTTTTAAGTTTAATCTATAGCAATACAAGTCAAAGGGATTCCATATTAGCAATAATATCCACGCTTTGGTCATCTAAGCATTTTATCAAACACTTGGTGGTCATAAAGCTCCACAACCTTCGCTAATGGTGTTTCCTTCACCCAATTCCCATTCTAATACTTCTAGGTGATTCTATAATCTCAATTATATGTAATTAACATCATTCTCCATCACCATATGACTACCACACTATCAAGTCAATAATTCAAAACCCTAGCATAGTTCATATGATACTCTCTATCAAACCCATTTACTATTCTCCCAATAACTCATCAATTCACAATTATAAGTGATTAGAGAGAAGTTTACCTTTTTGAAGTTCAATCCTCTTGAATTCGAGTTAAAGAGTTCTTTCATCCAAAACCAAGTATCAATCGATTATCTATGGATTTGAAGGGTTTAATCTTGTTAATAACGTATTGGGAATTGACATAAACTTAGAAGCATCACTAATACTCACCTTGAAGTGTTCTTGAGGCCTGTGACGAGTTTTATCTCCTTCTAGGTTATTTTTCGTGTTTGGGGAAGTTGGGGAAATAAACCATGACCTTAAATATATGGTAAAATACGTAACCTGGAAAAATATGACACCCGCGCCACACTTGCCACTCAGGGGTTCCGCACAAGGCAAGGTTTTTGTCAGGAACTGATTCCGCTCGGGTCAGGCTTTTCAACGCGAGGGTGCCGCAGCACTGCCTTCAGTAAAATAGGAATAACTCTTCATACAGAGCTCTATTTGGGCTTCACAATATACCGTTGGAAAATTATTTCAAAGGGATACAACTTTGTCTTTTTAAGTTTTCTCAAATTCTCAAGGGAGTTTCACGAAATTAGGCCGGAAGGCAGACGTATTGAAAACTTAGCCGATTCTATCGAATCTTAAGCACCTTTCTATTAACCATCTTGAGATGATCATATCTCCCTACTCCGATATTTGATAGGCTTGTTCCTTATATGGTGAGAAAGGTATTTCTATGTACTACAACTTTCATTTAGGGTACTTACCCAAATTCCCAACAAAACAAGGGGTTACGATTTTCCAAAGTAGGCCTGTCAACCATTTTTGAAAAACGTTCAAACCTTCAATTTTTTCACTAAAACTCTAACAATATGAGTCTTACCTTAGTTCTAAGATACGGGGTGTAACAGCGATACTAGTGTTGACGTTCCATCTCTTGAATCAGTTCTTGTGGTGTGTGAGTTTGTGGAGGTGTTTCCGGCGGACTTGCCAAGTATGCCACCTGACCGTGATATTAATTTCTATATTGACTAAGATCCAGGGACTTGCCCTATTTTTATTCCGCCATATCGGATGGCACCAGTAGACTTGAGAGAGTTGAAAGAGCAGCTTCAGGATCTTTTGAGTAAGGGATTTATCAGACCGAGCATCTCCCCTTGGGGTGTCCTGTGCATTTTGTGAAGAAGAAGGATGGGACGATGCGGATGTGCATTGATTACCGCCAGCTGAATAAAGTCACCATTAGGAACAAGTACCCCATTCCTCGTATTGATGATCTATTTGACTAGCTTCAGGGGGCTTCTATGTTTTCTAAGATTGACTTGAGATCGGGTTACCATCAGTTGAAGATTCAAGCTGAAGATATTCCTAAGACAGCTTTTAGGACTCGATATGGGCACTATGAGTTCATGGCTATGTCATTTGGGCTTACTAATGCCCCAGCTACTTTTATGGATTTGATGAATAGAATTTTTAAGCCATACTAGGATTCTTTTGTGATAGTATTTATTGATGACATTCTGGTTTACTCGAGGAGTAGGGAGGATCACGAGAAACACTTGAGGATTGTTCTGGGTTTGTTGAGAGATAGGGATTTGTATGCCAACTTCTCCAAGTATGAGTTTTGGCTTGAGTCTGTATCTTTCTTGGGTCATATGGTTTCGAAGGAGGGAATTATGGTGGATCCTAAGAAGATTGAGGCAGTAAGAGATTGGGTAGGCCTACTTCAGTAACAGAGATTCGCAGCTTCGTGTGTTTGGCCAGCTACTCTTTTGTCGGTTCGTGAAAGGGTTTACTTCTATAGCTTCACATTTGACCTGTTTGACTCAACTAGAAGTACATTTTCAGTGGTTCAACGAGTGTGAGGAGAGCTTTCAAAAGCTCAAGACTTTATTGACTACAACTCCGATTCTAGCATTGCTCGTAGAGGGCAAGGACTTTGTGGTTTATTGTGACGGTTCTTGTTCTGGTTTGGGTACTATGTTGATAAAGGAAAAGAATATTATTGCCTATGCTTCCAGACAGCTGAAGGTTCATGGAAAGAACTATCCTAATCACGATTTGGAGTTAGCCGTAGTGGTTTTTGCTTTGAGGATTTGGAGACACTATCTCTATGGTGTCCATTGTGAGGTATTCACCGATCACCGTAGCCTTCAGCATGTGTTTACTCAGAGGGATCTTAATTCTAGGCAGCGGAGATGGATGGAGTTTCTAAAGGATTATGACATTACCATTTTTTACTATCCTGGCAAGGCAAATTCGGTAGCGGATGCCTTGAGTAGGAAATCAGCTAGTATGGGTAGTTTGGCTCGCTTGATCACTTCGGAGCATCTGTTAGCCATGGAGGTTCAGACTCAAGCTAACAGTTTTGTGAGGCTTGATATGTCCGATTCGGGTAGGGTGTTGGCTTGTGTTGAGGCGATATCATCTCTTCTGGACCAGATTAAAGCAAAGTAGTTCGAGGATGCAAGATTGTGCAGGATTCGTGAAAAGGTTTTGAGTGGTGAGGCCAAGGAGGACATGATTGATAGTGAAGGGGTCTTGAAGATCAAGGGGCGTGTTTGCATTCCTCGTGTTGATGGCTTGATTCAGATGATTCTGGAGGAGTCCCATAGTTCTAGATATTCTATTCATCCTGGTGCTACCAAGATGTATCGTGAACTGAGGCAGCATTATTGGTGGGCTAGGATGAAGAGTGATATATTTGAGTTTGTTTCTCAGTATCTGAATTGTCAGCAGGTTAAGTATGAGCACTAGAGACTTGGGGGTACGCTTCAAAAGATGCCCATTCCTAAGTGGAAGTGGGATAGGTTAGCCATGGATTTTGTCGTTGGTCATCCGAAGACCTTGGGCAAGTTTGATTAGATTTGGGTCATTGTTGATAGGTTGACTACGCCTGCTCATTTCACACCGATTCAGATTACCTACATTGCTCAGAAGTTAGCCCACATTTATATCCGTGAGATTGTTCGTATGCATGGGGTCCTTATGTCTATCATTTCTGATAGAGGCACTTAGTTTACGTCCTAGTTTTGGAGGACTTTACAGGCCGAGTTGGGTACTCGATTGGATCTCAGTACCGCTTTATCCTCAGACAGACGGTCAGTCTAAGCGAATAATTTAGGTTCTCGATGATATGCTCTGAGCTTGTGTGATTGACTGGGACCAGTTCTTACCGTTTGGCGGAGTTTTTTTATAATAACAGTTACCACTCGAGCATTGATATGGCTCTTTTTGAGGGTCTTTATGCGAGGAGATGCAGGTCTACTATTGGATAGTTTTGTTACACCCCGTAGTTTCGTATGTTGGGATTCGAGTTACCGTCCAGGAGGTATGTGAGCTTATATGTGTTTAACTTATGGTTATAAGGGTTTAAGTGCATATTGTAAGCTATGGAAGGATTGAAGGGCAAGCGAATTAAGGAAATTAAGTTTGTTGGAACTTGGAAGAGAATATGTGGGGTAATTTTGGCCCAATGTGGAGAAAGAATATCTTTTAGTAGATGAGGAGTTTTGAAGCAAGGTAAAAGCCTAAAATGAAGTTCGTCGAGTTTATTTTCCAACCCAATAAACCGCTTGTCGATAGGACATCGGGGTAGAGGATTATGGACGTTACAAGTTCGGCTGACAAAGCAAAAACGCGCGCTACAGTGTGCTACAGTACCGACTTGCTACAGTCTTTGCTACAGTACTCCTACAGTGACCCGACCTGAATTTGACCCACTATTTAAGGACCAAATCTGATCCAAAACCCCATTTTTCAGCCAAGAACTCTCTAAATATTTCCCAAACCTTCTAGAAAATTCTCCCAACTTCTATCCACTAGATTTTAACGCGAATTAAGTATAATCTCCGGATTTAAGGTTGGACAGCGTGTAGTTGCGATTATACTATCATATTGCGGTGAAACCTGACTTGGATTCAAGGTGATAATCGAAGATATTGCGATTCTAGCTGGTGAAAGGTATGAATTTTTCCTTATTAGTATTGATTTAAGTTTAGCTATGGAGGAAAAGCTGCTAAATGAGCATATAAGGAATTTATGGGTTGAGAAATTGGATAAAACATCGTGTGGGATGTTTATGGAATGTTTTGGTGTTTATAATATTGTTGTTGATGTTGGTATTGTTGTTGTTGTTGTTGGTTGCTGAATTGAGATTTTGGGCTAGGCATATAAATAGAGGAGATGCTGCCAAAATTTCGGCAGATTCTAGAAAGATTTATTTGGAGGCTTAGGATAAGTATATGACAACGGGCCTGACAATAGTATGAATGGCTTTATATGTAGATTTCAGGACAAGAGGTAGGTTGGAAAGTCGAGAAGCGAGCTTCTAGGTATGTTAAGGCTCGTCCCTCTCTTTCAAAGGCATGATTCCATAAATGTTTCCATAACCTCCTTATTTTCGAAAGCTAGAAGTTTACAACTCTTAAAGCTTCTTATGATGTTAAAAATGAGAATGTTTTATGAGGGTTACGTAAGGATGATTTTACGCTTAAAGGTCTCAAGTATGATTTCAACGATGATATAAAAATGTTAAGCTATTTCATGATTTTCTCGATCTTACATCATTGTTGTTGATCTCACCTTATAAATTGTTCCTCCAAGGTGGGATAGAGCGATATGTTTTTATTTGAACTCCTATGCATGCCATGAGTATAATATATATATATGGCTATTTTGTGACATTGCGAGAGTTCTATTATTTCATTTTGATTACGCGTTTTCATTCTTGCACTCATTTTCATTCTTCATGTATATATAAGACGCGGTTGACAGGGGGTGATCTTTGTGGCCTTTGTTGTGATGTGTATATATATGGCACAGTTGACAGGGGGTGTGCTGTGGCCATTGTTGTGATGTGTATATATATGGCACAGTTGACAGGGGGTGTGTTGTGGCCTTTGTTATGATGTGTATATATATATATATATGGCAAAGTTGACAGGGGGTGTATTGTGGCCTTTGTTATGATGTGTATATATATATGGCACAGTTGACAAGGGGTATGCTGTGGCCTTTGTTGTGATGTGTACACATATGGCACAGTTGACAGGGGGTAAAGCTGTGGCCTATGTGGTGATGTTTTAATTTATCTTTGCATATTCATTAAAATGTTTCTGATGTCTTCCATGATTTTATGTACATATTGATTTAAAAAGGTTAAAGTTGCATGTATGGTATCCGCCCTAAGAGGCAATCAAATGTACGGGTCATCTTTATCTCATGTTATGTCCTATACTTCTTACTATGATGTTATTCATGCCTTACATACTCAGTACACCATTCATCGCCCCGCTTTCTTCGGGGGGCTGCGTTTTACCGCGCGCGGTGTATACGGATGAGTAGAAGACGTTGGCTATAGGATGTTTCCGGGCTATCGACCGGATTGGTGAGCTCCGTCTCGGTTCGAAGTGTTGCGAGTCGGTACTTATATCAGGGTATTTCGTGTGTATTAGAGACTTTTGCAGACAGTGTCCTGTGGATATGGCGTCGAGGGGTCGACAATTGTGTAAAGCGACCATATAGGTCGATGTGTCTTTATGCTTTGCTTCTTTTGTAAAGATTTTACTTGTGACTAAAGGTTTTCTTTGAATTAACGATAAGGGAGAAGTTGCGACTCTTGGATGAAATAGTTGTATAGCACTCAGCCGAATAGAGTTTTCGGTGTCAGTCGCGGCCCTCCGGTTTGGGTCGTGACAGAAATGGTATCAGAGCAGTTCGTCCTAGGGGTTGTCTATAAAGTCGTGTCCAGTAGACTCTTGTTTATGGTGTGAAGCACGCCACATTTATAAACAGGAGGCTACAGGACATCTAGGATGGTTACCTTTCTTTCTTATCTTAGATCGTGCCATAAAGCTATGTCATAGGTTATGAAATCCCTGGTCCTAACCCCAGATGTCTTGATTATTGATAAGTGATTGCTTGCTTGGTTTTAAGGTTACTAGTAAGGATTGGAGCTCATATGAGAAAGGTATGTTTTCCGTCTATTGGTGCTAATATATGAGAAGAATTTGGTATAGCTGAACTATGGATCGTTTGTATTTCTGCGGTTGCCCTGTGAGGCATTGGACTTGCTTTCTGAGCTGTATGCAGGTTTGGGATAGTAAGAATTACAGGGGAAGCTCTGTAAAAAATCTCTCAAAGCTAAATCATGTGAGTATGTGTACATTGTAGAAGTAAGGGAAACGGGAAACCTAGCGACAGGATGGTAAGTGAAATATCTCGAATTAATACTTATGAACTGCTCTAGAAGGAATACTTAGATGGCTCAGTTGAGATTAAGGGGATTTAGATGTGTTATATTAAAGGCTTTATAGGAATGAGATTTATTGGGATTATAAAGAAAATTGATAAACAAGTAAGACATCCTGAATGATCTGCAAGGAAGGTGATCAATAATACAATTTGAGGTTTTATAAAAACAAGTGAGTGAAGTATTGCGAGTCATATGAAGACAATAAGATAGGAAATTATTGAAAGGATTATGGAATCAGCTATATGTTCAAGTCAAGTTAAAGAGTATTGCTGCACATAGATACGAACTGATTTTGAGATTTATGGTCGAAGCTATTGAGGTAATTATATACGAGTGGGATTAAGGGGAATAGTAGGGTTTTGATAATGAGGTGATACAACATGAGGGAAAGTACAAGGCAACGCAAGTTAGAGTGTTAAGATAAAATTGCAGTCAAGATTGGGCTATTTCGATACTAATGGAAGGATAAGAGTGTAGGGACATAAGGTGAGCTACGAAAGTATTTTTGAGTTAAACTAAATAGAATAAATCGAAGTGAGATCCGAAAAAGACCAAGGACGAATCGGACACGCAAAGGATGACCGAGGGGGTGGAAAAAAAAGAAGCAAGGAAGTAGAGATAATCACATGGGATAGTATTTATCGAAAAAGGAAATACAATAAGAATGTTACACCTCGCATTTTTGCACATTTGAATATTCCGAGTTAATGGCGGGAAGTTGAGGACGAGGTTATATTTTTAGTTTGGTTGGTTGGATGTGAAGTCGCTTATATATTATTGGAATGAAGCGTTAAGGGTAAATTTGGAATAAGGAAAAATTGGAGGCCAAAAGTTGGAAGACAATTTCATGAAATATGTGAGTGTATATTATATTTGTGAAGTTGAGTATGTGTGTGTGTATGGGCAAGGGATGACTTTGCCAATTTAATTATGGACCGACGATGAATTAGTCATCTTTGATGACTTGGAGAATCAAGAAACTTGGAAGAAAAGAAAGGAAAACTCTAGAAAAAATTTGGAAGAAAAATGAGGCATGTGCATGGTCATGTGCTACATATATATATATATATATATAAGTGGTGTGATTAAGAAGACATGAATCATTCAAGAAAATTCAAGAAAGGAAGAAAGACAAAAAAAAAAGAGAGAGAGGGGGAGTCGGCCAGGGCGGCCGAACTCGGCCCTTGGAGAACATGGATGAAAAATTTTTCTCTTCTTGCTTTTCTACTAAATGGGAAGGTTCCTATCATGTGGAGTAGTTGTTGGAAGGAGGAGACCACTTGTTTTGCAAAAACAACAACCCCCGAATGGAAGAGGT
>NC_081346.1:39693517-39698710 GCF_029784015.1 Lycium ferocissimum
CCCCGGGGCCCGGGGTGTGTGCGGCCCGGGGTTTCATGAAAACATCTTATCAAAGGCCGGAGGGGGGAAAAATACTTTTTACTTGGCTCAATTGGATATGTATCTCCACCCCTGAATCATAGCCGAAAGCTTGAAGCAAAATTGGGGTTACAATTCATAAGTTCGAGGTCAAGGAAAAAGCTAGTCCATGTCGTGTCGCGACGTTAAATCAAGTGCTTGTTGGGAGGCAACCCATCTTGTATTTAATTTTTATTTCATTTAATTTTTATACTGTTATGTTTTGTTTTGTTTTTATTTTGCAGATCAGGGGAAGTCTGAGTATTCGAAGTTAAAGGTGAGGAGCATGTTTGTGCTTAAGTGTGGGGTCGTGCCGACCCTTGATCAACCCTACTTACTTTTAATGCTTGGGCCAATTATCAACCCATGTTCACTTTTAACGCATAGGCTCCACTTTTAATCTGTGTATCGCTTTTGACGCACCAGACTCAAATTTCAACCATACATATTTTAAACCATGACAAGTATGCAGCAGTGATGAAGAATATATGAGGATGGAGAATCAAGATTATTTTGCCAGAAAATTCAGGCCAAGGGGAGATTTGTTAGGGTTTGCCCTGAATTTCTTATCTTATTGAATTTTAGCATAATTGTGTTTTACTTCAAAAAGAATTTCTGGGTAGAAAAGGTTTTCTTTGTGGAAAAGGACTCTACCATATATATCCCTTTTCTTGGAGGAGAAGTTTTGGACTTTTATAAATAGAATATCTTCCTCCTATTCTTCTCATACAATAACACAATAGCATCCACAATGTAGTCGTTTAGAGAGTTTTGTTTAGGAGAAGATTTTTCTCTCAACAGTATTTAAGCATTTATATTAGTTTTTCATATGTAGATCAATTGATCAATATTTTTCTTTGTGTCTGATTTATTATCATTCAAGGTTTCAAATTATTAGCTTCCGCATGACACACTATTATTTCGCTCCTAACAAGTGGTTATTCAGCCGAGGTTGAAGACAGGTTCAAGACGGATTCAGATCAAGTTGCAGCCAATTTGATGATAATGAAGATTTTTAGTAAAAAATAGTCCGAATTACTACACGTGGAAACAAAATCTCAACTATATTTTCAACAATCCTGCTGCTCTATCTTTAAAAACAAAAATCAATTTTCAACTCATGCTTAATTTTAAAAGCATGGCCTCCAACTTTCAACCCTTGCTTACTTTTGACGCTTGGACTTCAATTTTCAACACATGTTTTACTTTAACGCATGAAACCACTTTTTTCACACCTTTCCTTTGCTTTTAACACAGTCTGACCAATATTATTAACTCCGTGCTTACTACCCAATATAGGGCTCCAATATTTAACTCATTTCTACTTTTATTCATAGTAAGCAGCAGTGATATATGACGATTATGTAAAGAAGGAAGATAAAGTTTATTTTTCCAGAAAGTTCAGGTGAAGAAGATATTTGTTAGGGTTTGTAATGAGTATCCTACCTTATTTGGATTCTACACCGTAATTGTGTTTTACTTAAAAAATATTTTTTGGTAGAAAGGTTTTCTTTGTGCAAAATGACTCTACTATAACTATACTTGGAGGAAAAGTTTTAGACTTCTATAAGTTTTAGACTTCTATAAATAGAAGATCTTTTTTTCTCATAAATAACACAATAACATCCGCAATGTACTCGTTTAGAGAGTTTTTTTTAGGGGGAGATTTTTCTCTCAAAGGGTTCTATCATTTTATATTAGTTTTTCATATGTAGATCAATTAATCAAGCCATATAAGAATATTAGGTCTCTTTTTTTAAAAAATAAAAAATCATCCTAAGCCTTAGCAACTTAGTATGCTAAAAGAAAATTACTGTAGTAACTGAAAGCTATTATCAACACTATTGACAACATGAGAAAATCACAAATTTTTTAAAGTAAATTGTGTTTAAAAATAATAGCTTGCTTCAGAACACCTAAGCTCTTCTATTTGACTCTTGTGTTAAATTTTTGGCTTAAAAATGCTTGCATTGAATTATGTCCTTGTTTGTTAAGTAGAGGGCCAATGTGGATCCATCTTGAATCATGAGTGTGCCACGTGTGGTGAGTAATTTTTGTATATATTCCATGTCTCATATTGATGTCTAGAGCTTGCCCGGTATGTCTACAAAGTGAAACTAGGTGTGTTAAGTTAGGAGATGATATAGGCATTTCTTTGTTAGCCATGATTGTTGACCATCTTTATGCCTACCCATATGTAATATCCTTTGTTAACCCCTATTAGCCTTTAGCCTATTTTCTTTGGTAGCCACGTTTTAGCCATCCCTTTTGTTGGTATCACTTGTAATATTTGATCCCGAACTCCTAAAGTAGTTTAGAAATTTAGCGCTTGAAAGTAAATGGGAAGTCGATATAAAGGGAAGTTAAGGTGGAAACTTGAAAAAATAACGTGGAGGATACACTTGTTGAATCTAGTTAGCGTATGTTGTTAGTAGGGACCAAAATAATAATAATAATATTTTGTGTTCTACTTGAAAAAGATGAAAATAAAAATTTGCTCCTTGCTATAGTGGCGTACACAGAAAATAAAGAGAGTGCTTAAATATGGAAGGGTGCATAGAAAGAGTGGTTGAAATATTGACGAAACAATGAAAAGCACATAAGAATGATAAAGTGTATGTCTTAAAGTGCTTAGGGAGGTTAGTCACTAGTTACCCAAATAATTCCTACCCGTCCCTTAGTCGACATTGCAACCATAAAAGTCCTATTTGATCCTATGCTTAATGTGCTTTTGTTAATAGAGTATGACATGAAGGGCAAGCTTATGGTACGTCGTATGTGCATGTGAATTTTTCTTGTTAAGAGTGAGCGTAATTCTTTCTATTCATTGCCTATATTGTGTATTGATTAAAAAAAAATCAGGAAACTCTCTTCGAAGTGAGGGCACATAATTGCTGTGAGATTGGTGACATGTTTGATTCCTTTGCTAGGCGGCAAGACCGTTTTTGCCTATATTCATACGAGCGAGTCAGTTTTAGAGGTTAGGATGTTTTGTTGGTATGTGTGCAACTGAATTTTGAGTTTGAGATCTTTTGCTCGTAAATGTTTAAACTGTCATAGTGACCTTACTCTGATGCAGAACTGTTCAATTTGGTAGCGTTCAATAATCGTAAGGGAAGTCAGGTGTGTTTAGTGTTTGTTTGAGGACGAACAAAGGTTTAAGTGTGGGGTGGTGATGTTATGCATATTTATACGCTTTTCCGCCATCTTTTACCCATATTTATACCTTGTTTTATAGCTAAATGCATTAAATACACCTAACATCTATTGACTATTTGATATGTGACTAATTTGTGCTTTATTGTGGAATTTAGGTACTTTATGTTGAAAATGCTACGGTGCGAAGATGAAGAAATTTGGAGCAAAATTGAATAAAAAGTGAAAGAAAAAAGAAAGAGAGGAGACAAGGAAGAGACATGATGCAGTGGCCTAATGATTGGAATGATTATGGTATAACAATTGGGCATATGAATGTTTGTAAAAGAAGAAATAATACTTGATGGCAGAAAACTTTGTAAGGAAAAAAATAGAAGGTACATGGGAACTTATCAATGTGGCGGCGTGAATTGTGAGAATTAATGACCAGTGGCCTCGCTGAGCTTAGCTCAAAGCGAGGCCCTGTCAAGCTTTGAGGTGAGGTCATTGCAGGGGAGGACCAAATTGCACTCATGCAAATTTTTAGATCCGTTTTGAATGGGCTTTGGAAGATTATTTTCCAACACTATAAAAGTTGTTTTTCCTCCATGTCTATGTGGAGCTAAACTTCTCGTTCTAGGGTTGTGGTAAACCATGAATAATGGTGTTTGATGATTATTTCTTATCTTACTACAAGTTGTTGAATTTGATTGTTTCTTTAATTCTATTCATAAAGGCTTGATTGTTTGGCCAACGGTTAGGTTCTACCGACTATCTAATATACATGCTTGGGAAAGATGTTGTTAGATTAGAGAAGGATTAAAGAGGGCGTAATCTGATTATCCCTACGGTTGGGCTAGGATTTGCGGCTAGGATAGGAATATACCTAGGCGCCGCATTCAATTAAATACCGTCAATGGATTGCGTTCTTAACAGGTAAATTCCATAGGAATATAGGCAGCGAACTGTATTGAATAGGTGAGTAGTAGTTCGGGAGAATGCTACGAGAGTTAATAATCCGATTTGTTACACCTTGAAAATTTGCACGTAGTTTGTAAACTAATGTAAGCTCGGAGAGGTTATGGATCCCTTATAAGGCTAAGGAGTACTCTTAACAAGTGTTAAGTAAGTGTCTAAAGGTTCTGGGATCGAGCAAATCAAAGAAAATAAGTTTGTCAAAATTTTTGGGAGAAACTTTGCAGATATTTGGGGTCAACTTCAGAGAGGTATATCTCCTGGGATAACAGAAGTTTTGAGGTGTTTCAAAAGCCTAGAATGAAGTTCGTCGAGTTTAGTTTCCAACGCAACAAATCATTTATCAATACGACATCGGAGTAGGGAGCTATGGGTGTTTTAAGACGGACCCGAGAAGTCGACGAATCTCTGTAGTCTCTAGAAACTCACTTACGGCCCACTAATTCGGCCCAATGGAGCCTAACCCGACCCACACACCTATAAATACCCCTATAACTCATCATTTCTCACCATTTCTCATCTCCACACCTCTCTAGAACTTTCCACAACTTTCATCCAATATCCAAACCTCCCTAAACATATCCCAAATCCTCTAGAATCTTCCTTCAACTTCCACAACATGCACATATATTCCTACAAGTCTATATGAAATTTTTTGTCATTTTTATTTTATTTTTAACATAGCCCCAAGTCTTAGAAACTTCTCCAAACATATTCCAACATATTTTCAAGCCCAAACCAAGGATCAAAGTGAATAAGTGGTTAAGGGTTCCAAGTGAGGTCTACAACGTCTCCTGCTTACTTAAAGATGTTTGGGTGAGTATTTTTAAGGTGAGTAATATGGAATTGAAGTGTTATTGAATTTTGAGGTAAGATTTCATCTTAGTTTCATGTTTTATGAGTTTGTTTGGTAATTATGTTAAGATTTGAGGAGAAGAAAATTGGAGAAAGTTCAAATATGCATTTGATGATATTTTGAGATGTGAATTAACTTGAGATAATTATTAAAATTTTTGAGCATAATCT
>NC_081346.1:39698810-39744876 GCF_029784015.1 Lycium ferocissimum
TGTGTATGGATGTGTATGAAATGTTTTTCCGTAGACGACTAGTTTACATGATAGAGATCTTAAAAAGAGTACGAGGTATAATTACTTACTTTATCTTATGTTATCTTCATTATGATATTGTACTACTATTCATGCCTTACATACTCAGTACATTGCTCGTACTGATGTCCCTTCTTGTGAACGCTGCGTTCATGCCCGCAGGGGTAGATAGACAAGACAGGGATCTTTCATCGTAGGCTTCCTTCAGGTACCAGTTTTGATAGGTGAGCTACACTTCTTCCTGGAGCATTGCCGAGTCTGAGTCTATATATATATATGAATTGTGTTAAGGGTACGTCGGGGGCCCTGTCCCGACTTGTATACTTCAGTCATGTTCATAGAGGCTTTGCAGACAGTTCCTGTGTACAGCTTAGTCATAGTGTGACAGTAGTAATGTCGGCATCATGGGTCCATTGTACATATATTTATGCATGATATTATGTTCATATTTAGCCTCTTGATCTTATTGTTTCCATTTGAGACACGAAGGATGTAAGTTATAAGTTGGTTCGCTCGGTTCCTGTAAGGTGTCGGGTGCGAATCACACCTTACCAAGGGTGGGGTGTGACAAAGTGGTATCAGAGCAGTTCTGGCCTAGGGTTGTCTGCAAACCGTGTCTAGCAGAGTCTTTTTTATGGTGTCCAGTGCACCACACTTATAAAATGGGGGAGGCTGCAAGGCATTTAGGAAGGATTGACCCTTTTTTATCATCTTAGATCGTGCTATAGAGCTAAATCATAGGATATGACGTCCCTGATTCTAACCCCAAATGTTTTGATCATGGATAAGTAGTTGATTATGCCGCTACGAGATAATTGCGGTGAATTAAAGTTGTTCATTCGAAAGGTATGTTTCCTGTTTTATTAATATGGATAGACGTTGATATAAAAACTTGAGCAAGGTATTATGGGTATTTGTGATTGCTCTGCGGGGCATTGGATGTGTTTTCTGGACTGTTTACAGGAATGAGGTAGTAAGAATTGTAGAGGAAACTCTGCCGAAATTTTCACAAATTGAATTGTTTGCATGTTTATAGAGAAAGAGTAAAGGAAAAATATGACCATCAGCCATTTGGTGAGTCATGATTGAAGGAAGTTAATGTCACGACCCAACCCCGTAGGCCGCGAATAGCGCCCGAACTGGGCACCCGAACACACATATTCAACGGAATCACATTAAAGGATCTACACGTATACAAATATCACATATAGTGTCAAACTATTGCAAACACAAACGCGTATATATATCGAAGCCGGTAAGGCTATGTTTCAAACTTATATTATTTCCGTAAAAATTTTAAAGTAGTTTTTCTTGTTTTTCGACTATCCAAAATAACCCCGCACGCGAAAAATACCAACGAAGGCCACACGGGGATAACGGATCAACATTATATATATATATGCAAGCCGATAAGGTACGCCATGGCGAACGTAATTGCCCAAAACACATATCATACAAGTCGAACCGAACAGACCGTGGGCACAACCCACACGTATATATCCACGAGACTCTAAACAAAAAGACAATAATCATATGACGGGACAGGGGCCCGCCGTGCCCACACGAACAAACAAATATGTACATCGAAGAGTGTATACCAAAATACGGGCTCCGAATAAAAGGAGCACTCCAACGAGAAGATAAAGGTGTCCTAGCGGTGGATCACCAAATGGTGCGTCCGTACCTGCGGGTACGAAACGCACCCCCGAAGAGCGGGGTCAAGACGGAATATGTACCGAGCATGTAAAGCATGAAATACAAGGCGTAGTCGTACTTTATATAAGGAGTAGAAAACATGAATACGGTACCTTAAAACCACAAAACTTACCTCCGAAACATAAATCATACATGTCCATATCATATCCCAAATAAACAATCATTCCGCACACGCGTATACATATAACGTGTCCGGCCCTCTAACGAGAGACTCGCAAGTAAGATCACATCGGCATCCCATATATACATACATATAGCGTGTCCCGCCCTCAGCGAGGACTCGGTGTATAGCGTGTCCCGGCCCCCTAGTGAGGGTCTCGGTGTATAGCGTGTCCCGGCCCTCTAGTGAGGGTCTCGGTGTATAGAATCATGTCATCATCATATCATCATATACATAGCGTGTCCCGGCCCTTTAACGAGGGACTCGGTGTATAGAATCGTCATATCATCCTGTTATCAAATATCATATCATATTTCGGAATAGGCGTCATACTTCGAATACAAAGATAGTGCACACGAACAGAGTAGTGAGGATTCATATACACAATTCATCATCACAGGCTCAACAACATAGTCAATCAAAATCTCATTTTAAAGCTAAATAACAATTAAATCAAGTTTCTTCCAAAAATCATTCGAGAACATATCAACCCGAATTTCAGAAACCATAGTTATGTAACAAAATCATATACATGAGATCATTATCATAAACTCAAAAGGTAAGCAAACTGATCGTATCATATTCTTTTAAAAGTCGTCAGAAGTACATAAAGGAAAGTCGCGGGACCCACGGACGGGTGTCGACCCAAGTCGGGCCCGCCTATAGAAAACATAGTCATCATACGTCATGGAATCATTTTTGAGCATATCGAAGCGATCCGGTTCGTCCGGGAAAGTTACGGGCTTTCGTAGTTTTCGGAATCATTTAGGAACAACACTCTCTTAAAACCAATTTTTATGCAACTTTTGAAAATCAATCATACAAAACATATAAACCATAGTTTGTCCACATAAGGATGCCAAAATCAAAAGCAAATACGACTCATAAACGTACTCGGATTTTAGGAATGGAATTTCCCCCGAAGCTCATAACAAATCATAACTTAGTCGTATCTAAGACATGCCAAAAGAAGGAAGGTAAGTTTTACATACCTCGTACGCACTCAACGCTAATCCAAACTCAAGCTAAAGCCAACCTACGCCTGGGGCTCTCCAAGGTCTACAAACAAGTCATAATATGCCAAACATTAGCTATAGGCATTTTGGGCATTAAATTCCAATTTCGCCCTTAATTCTACAGAAATTTGGGCAGCATTTCCCCTGTAAATAGGCCACCCCAAGAATTTAACTCGGCCAAAATCAACAACAACAACAACAACAACAACAACAACCAACCTAGCAACATTTATAACCAATCCCAAAGGCAATATAACATTAACAACTCTCTTTTACATCATTCAACAACTTTCAACATATTCAATTCAATGGCTTACGTTCAAGCCAATATCAACGCTTTTACATTCAATTAAAAACCGAATCCATACTAACATCAATTAAGAGCATTTCAAACAATTTATACAATATTTCCAACAATCCAACAAGGCTCCAATTTGCCCAAAACCTGTCCCCCAAACCCGAGACACACTATAACACACTTCATTTCCAAATCATGATTTGCACCAACAATTCACATTCTAACAATATCATTCTCATAAATATACAAATTACATCAAATGCACAATAGTCTCCAATTCAGCCCACAACACTTACGATATCAATTTGAGTCATTAAACTATTATCGTCGACATAGGATTCATAACGACAACAACTAAAAAAGAAGCAATATTAATTCATTCTTTGCCATGCTACATGACCCATATTCGGCCATATACCCACATACACATATTGATGATTCTCATCCATTTATTCACTCTACAACATTCAGAACATGCTAACTAGACTTCAATTCATTACTTCCATACGACACAACACACATACACCTACACGGCTACACACCACACACACCACCTCAACTCCAACATGTCATATTTCATGAATTTCCTCCATTTTAACATACTACAACATGCATACAACCTTTATAACACATAAAACATAATCAATTCTTACCTTCCTTCTTCCAACTCCACACTAGGCTAGGGTTTGAATTTAGCACAACGAACGATTGGATGACCCGAACAACACTTCCACGTTACTTAGGGACCCCAAATTAGTGGTTTTGCATCAAGGAAATAATTTTGGGATGGCTAAATCTTGGACTTGAAATCTCCTCCTCTTGGCCGAATGGTTGGAGCTTGTTGCTCTTCAACTTCTATTTTTTTGCTAAGTGTGGAAAATGAATAAAGATGACTTAGAAGTCATCTTTTAAACTCCCACACAATTTGCACAAGTGTCCATGGCCCACACACTTGTGTTGGACCAATTAAAATTGTCCACAAAGTGTGTGGGACCAATTCAAGCCACATGGCTAAAATGACCAATTTTCATGAATTTCAAACTTCCAAATATTCCACTTTTGGTCCCAAATTTTCCCAAATGTTCCATGCCACCAAATTCATAAACAACTTATGACTTAAAATAAAATCGAAGGTCAAAAGTCCCGACTTTGTATCCCGAAATAGTTTTGTCCCCAATTTATCACAATTAATCCGGATTGTCCCAATGTACGAAAACACGGGATATAACAGTTAATGAGTACGGGAAAGTTTCACCCTATAAGTATATATACATCTATACGAGATCAAGATGGGGTTGTACTCATAGTGGAATATTTTGCAAGACTTCTAGGTAGATATTATTAAGTGGCAGACGGGAAAGAGCACCTTAAGAGCAAAAGAAATCAGGGAGGACAGAAGTACGAGAAACTGCGGCTATGAATTGATTAAAGGAAGTTATGTGACCATCGACGATAATAGGAAGTTTAATAAATTAGTAAGGGTGGCCAAAGGTAGACAGTGATGGCATAAGGCAGTGGACTTGGAAAAGAGATACGATTATATAGGAAATAGGACAAAAATATGAGGAATAGACATACATACGAGCAAGCTATGATATCGTAAAGGAAAATGAGAAGTGAATGACAGGATGCACTTTATAGGTATTTCATGATGAAGACAAGGATTGACTGGACAAGGTATTGGAGGAATTATGACACCCGAAAATGGGGCAATCGAAAAGTAATAGGGAGCTGTGAAGAAAGATGAGCTAAGAAAATGCAAGGAGAAGTCATGAAAGTAGACGCAGATAAGATCGCAAAAAAAACAAAGGGGATTCAAAGATATAAATAGAGGAGACGAGCATTTAAGGAATTAAGAGATCCGCTTGACTGATAAATCGAAACAACAGATAAGTGCATTAGACTTATTAAGTGAGAGTCGAGCAAAGGTCAAAAAATAAAGGGACAACCCCAAAGGAAATGATCAAAGGATATTGCGTTTGGTCGAAACAAGTTGGTGACAATGAACCCTCATGGAACAAGTAAAATAATGGCTTCCCTTAAAAAGGGGGGGGGGGAGGAATGGAGGTTACAGATAAGGAAAGAATGAAGCAATTTGAATTCACTACAGGACAAACACCCTTAGTTAAGAGTTCACTCCTAATTTATTAGCCGAACTAAGGAATCAGAAACTTTAAGGGTAAGTTGAAGGAAAGGAATCATTAAGGAAGAGATTTGTAATGCTTGATACAAGTACAAGAGCTACCGTCAGCAAGCGCAAGTGCAAGAAATCCAACTAAGAGCAAGAGGAGTTAAGCAAAAATTTCGGTGTTAAATTGATTGATAAATAAGGAATCACAAGGATTAATTTGACTACTATAGAAAGCAAAGGTTACTGTGATATGACTAGTTTGAGGATATCAAAATGGAAGGAATGAGAATAAATTAAACTCTAAGAAGATGAAGTTAGGGGATATCGGTGAGAACAAGAAATTCTGAATGAAAGTATGTATCATATAAAAGTGCAAACGGCAAAGGAAGAACGATAACCGGCGTAATTCGAATAAGTTCTATTTTAATTGAGCAAGTGAGAAAAGTAATTACCAGTGAATGCAGGTAAGAACACGGACATTTACCTCAGAGCGAACTGTACTTTAACATTTGAGGATGAATGTTTTTGAAGGGGGGGAGAATGTTACACCCCGTAGTTTCGTACGTGAAAATTTTTAAGTGTTGGACATTCTAAGTATGGATACTGGAGTTCCCTTCAAGGATATATGATATTATATGAACTAATTCTATGGTCATGATGGTTTACACTCATATAATAAGCTATGGGAAATTCGGGGCAAAGCGAATCGAAGAAAATAAATTTGTCCAAAATTTGGAAAAAAAAAAAAGTTGACAGAATTTTGGACAGAATTTTGGGTCAACTTTGGAGGGGAATATCTCCTAGTATATTAAGAGTTTTAAGGTGTTTCAAAAGCCTAAAATGAATTTCGTCGAGTCTAGTTTCCAACTCAACAAACCACTCGTTGATACGATATCGAAGTAGAGAATTATGGACGTTACAAGTTCAGCCGACCGAGCAGAAACGCGTGCTACAGTACTACTACTATAGTACTGCTACAGTGAACCGACCCGAATTTGAACTAATATAAAAGGGGCTTGCCCCCTCTTTTTCAGCCAAAAACCTTTTCCAAATTGTTCCAAAATTCTCTAGAAATCTTCCCAAATTTCAAGCCTAAATCAACAATAATTCCCGAATTCCGGTTCGGGTAACGTATAGTTGCAAGTATAGAATCGTATAGCGACGCGTGTGGTTCAAGTTTAAGGTGAATAAAGTGAATTTATTCTACTATAAGGTATGTTCTTGCTATTATTTACATGATTAAGATGATATAAAGGTTTAGCAATTCTTGGAAAGGAAAGAATCATAGGAGAAAAATCATAAAGAGTTGAATATAATTCTTTGATTATGGTACTATGGATGTTGTTATGGTTGGTTTGAATATTGGAGAAACATCTTGTGGGATGTTTTATGTAATATATTGGTATTGATATGGTTGTTGATGTTGTTGGTATTGTTTAGGTGTTGTTTTGGTATTTGGAGGAGGTAAAGAATATAGGGGAGATGCTGCCGAAATTTTGGCAGATTCTAGAAAGATTTATTTGAAGGACTAAGACAAGAGTATAAAGGTGAGTCTAACAATAGTATAAATTTTCTTGAATATAGATTTACGAGCCTGGGAGGACAAGCGTTGAGTAGTTAAAGTTAAGGAGACTAAAAAGGTATGTTAAGGCTAAACCCTTTCTTTCTAAAGGCATGATTCTTTTGTTAAAAACCTTTGTGCCATATCCATAATATCCTTGCCTCCATAAATGCTAGAAGCCTATGAATCTCATGATCCTTATGATATTATTGAGCTTACTCATGATCTTGAGACTATTCTTTGTGATTGATCTCACCGCATGTTACTCGTTATTTCGAGGTGAGATATAGCGATGACGGTTCTATTTTCAATGCTATCTAAGTTCATGATCCTCGAGACTTCCATGACATCATCGACTTCACCTTAATATAGTTGATCTTCTAAGGAAGGATATATTGATGATAATAATGGTAATGATGATGTTGATTTCAGTTATGTGTTTTTATGTATATGTATGTCTGTATGTATGTGTGCATTGCATCCCACTGATCAGTTGGGCATAACATCGAGTCCCGCAAGGGCCGAGTACGGATAACATCGAGTCCCGCAAGGGCCGAGTATGGATAACATCGAGTCCCGCAAGGGCCGAGTGCGGATAACATCAAGTCCCGCAAGGGCCGAGTACGGATAACATCGAGTCCCGCAAGGGCCAAGTATGGATAACATCGAGTCCCGCAAGG
Organism: Lycium ferocissimum; assembly: GCF_029784015.1. Taxonomy (NCBI): domain Eukaryota; kingdom Viridiplantae; phylum Streptophyta; class Magnoliopsida; order Solanales; family Solanaceae; genus Lycium; species Lycium ferocissimum. The sequence goes on from NC_081346.1 coordinate 39,706,412, forward strand.
GCCGAGTACAGATAACACCGATTCCTGAAAGGGCCGGGTACGGATATGACAGATGTATGTATAGTAAGTGTATATGAATGCATATGTATGTATGTTGTGTATGGATGTGTATGAAATATTTTTCCTGTAGACGACTAGTTTACATGATAGAGATCTTAAGAAGAGTACGAGGTATAATTACTTACTTTATCTTATGTTATCTTCATTCTGATATCGTACTACTATTCATGCCTTACATACTCAGTACATTGCTCGTACTGACGTCCCTTCTTGTGAACGCTACGTTCATGCCCACAGGTGTAGATAGACAAGACGAGGATCTTTCATCGTAGGCTGCCTTCAGGTACCAGTTTTGATTGGTGAGCTCCACTTCTTCCTGGAGCATTGCCGAGTCTGAGTATATATATATATATATGAATTGTGTTAAGGGTACGTCGGGGGCCCTGTCCTGACTTGTATACTTCAGTCATGTTCATAGAGGCTTTGCGGAACGGTTCTGTGTATACTTAGTCATAGTATGACAGTAGTAATGTCGGCATCATGGGTCCATTGTACATATATTTATGCATGATATTATGTTCATATTTAGCCTCTTGATCTTATTGTTTCCATTTGAGACACGAAGGATGTAAGTTATAAGTTGGTTCGCTCGGTTCCTGTAAGGTGTCGGGTGCCAATCACGCGTTACCAAGGGTGGGGTGTGACAAGAAGTCACCAGTTGAAATTTTTGTAGATGGAGTTCTCAGGTATCAAAGTAGGTTATGTGTCCTGGTTGTTGCAGGGCTACGACACCAGATTATGGAAGAAGCCCATTACCCTCGTTACTATGTTAATCCAGGAGCGACAAATATGTACCACAATCTCAAGTCAATATATTGGTGGGACGGCAGAGTTTGTAGCTCAGTGTCCAAATTGTCAACAAGTGAAAATTGAGCATCAAAAGCCCAGAGGATTGTTGCAAGCCATAAAAATTCCATCTTGGAAATGGAAAGTGATTGATACACTCAAATTACACCTAAGGCAGTCGATGTCAAATATAGTAACCCAACTTGGTTGGGGTCGAATCCCACAGGGAATACAGTGTGAAATAAGTACTAATTATATATGTTACTAATCTCTAAATTCTTTAGTTCTATTCCGACTAGGGTAGAAAAAGGGTTTTGGTTTGTATTCGCTATTTTGAAGTATTTGGAAATTGTTTGGATTAGAAGAACCAAAGTTGTGTTCAGTTTGTGATTAGATGTTATGCTGTGGGTATCAATATGATATATTTCTAATGGGTGGTGGTTATGTACGCACTTAATCTCTAATGCACTTCCTAATATTTTCCAATAGTTAAAAAGTATTTCTTTTCATGATTTTCCCAAATATAGAAAATTGCAAGTACAACCGATTAAATATGCCAAGTAGAACTCATCTTATCCCTAAGTGAGTTCATTAAACGAGGGTTAGTGCCCCGAGTCCTTGTTATATTATTTCAACTCAAACCCTAGTTTATCTTTCCAAATAAAACTAGGGTTTGTGCATAAGTAAGTGTTTGCGACCACTAACTAACAATGAATATGAGAAATAATAAAACACATCACAACCCATTATATATATATATATATATACACACACACACACAATGTTAGACACCCATTACATAACATCCATCATTTGGGTCCACAACTTTGATTAAAGAAACTATTCACACATATTGGTCACAAAAGTAGTAAGCACTAATGGAGACATAAAGCTTACAAAGTGTAATAAAGATGGTGGGAATGGAATCTTTTTGTCTTCACTAAGCTCCAAAAGTGGTGTATTCAATGCTCAACCACCAATGAAAAAATGTTAAATGTTGGAGAAAAATCTGATGTGTACAAAAACCTAAAATGTTCTTTAAATAGGCTCCAAAAAAAGCACATCAGCAATTGGCAAAACTGCCCCTGGTGGCAGAATCGACGGACCGTCGATTCCTTCGTCTTTTAGTTCTTCAGTTTGATGGTCTAGTCGATGGTGTCGTCGATCAGTTCGACGCTCCGTTGATTCTTCCGTCTTTCTCTCTTCTGGTGGACAAGTCTGTTTGACGAGACAAACGACAAAACGTCGATCCAGTCGATGCTTCATCGATGGCTCCGTCCTTTTTCCTCTTCAACTTAGGCCATCACTGGAAAATTTAACTTATCGATGCCCTAAGGGACGGTCCGTCGATCAATCGACGGACCATCGATTTTTCATTCCTGGCAATTTTTTCCTTTTTTCTTTGTTTTTTTCTTTTGGGCCATCGCCTTCCTAAAACACAACAAAAACACATTAAAATGAACCAGACTTACTTGAGAACACCCAAAATCCATAGTAAAAAGGTGTCAAATATGTAACAAATCCGCGGCACATCAACACCCCCAACTTAGGATCTTTGCTTGTCCTCAAGCAAGTCAGATAAAGTAACTACAAAGTAAATACTACAACTAAACTAAAAAATAGAGTAAAAGTAACTATAATGGTGTTTGTTTATCACTACCGGCATGTGCGTTTTCACATCAACTCCCTCTTTCCTCATTTCAAAACAAAATTCTTTCATCATAACTTATTAGAATTGACTATGACGCCTCAATCAATGACATCACATTATTAGAAGCATTTATGCGTGCGAGTATTCACCATTATTCCCTCACTTAGATTAGAGAATGTCCCACACACAATTTTAAGATAAACAACCGGGACAAGGATAAATGAGAATAGAAAGCACTCACGCTCACAAAGAAGTTCATGATGTACAAGTGCAGATACCATATGCTTTCCCTTAATTTCAATGCTTCACACTTTCGGATGGTTCAGTTGTGATCACTATAGGACTTGTTCTTGGGTTGTAAAGTAGGCTCGGGGACGGGTAGGATACTTATTTGGGAATCAGTGACTCATCCTCCTCGACACTACACATTTTCACTTTTTGCACGCCCATTCTATTCATGATTAATTCCTCAACTTATGACTATGATGTGATTTGATTCCTACTAGAATTTACAATCTTTCTATGAGACAATTAATAGTTCTCGACTATGTAACTCTCACACCCCCAGCTTTAGGCTCTTAGCCTCTAGTTCACATCTATGCCACCCCCAACTTAGGCGATTTGCCTCTTTTCTCTCGTAGTGTTAAGGAGGGAACATGTGAAAAGATGGAATTGATTCATGAAGAGGGGAAAAAGTTTGTTGCGGCTAATCAAGAAGAAATGGGTCAAAGGCTCAAAAGGGGGAACTAATGATATTCATATGGAATGGGTTTTGGGCTTTTTAAGGCTAAAGTGACTATTACAAGGAAAGCCTATGATCACTTCACAACCAACTATCCTAAGCAATATAGCACGACTTACCAAGTAAGTTCTAGATCCACATATTCCAATGATGAACACAAGAAGTTCTCACATGCACAATGGCATAAGGATTTGAGCACTTAACTCATACACACTCTAATGTCTATGATGTCACACAAAGAACCATACATGTCAATTCATTACATCTTATGATAGGCAATAAAATCTCGGAGGGGTCAATTTGAAATCAATTCATTTCCAAGTTCAAAAATATCCTTTTCATTCCAATTTATTCTCAAAATTCATGCCATATGTTCAAAATGCAACACCCACTAAAGTCACAATTACTCTAAGCAAGATTTAACACATATATACACTACAAGACATATCAGGTTACCCTACCCTCAGCAAAAAGAGGATGCATTGTCCCCAATGCATCAAAATCATACCATCACCCCATGGTGGAGGGGCCAACCTGAGATGCTCTAATCCCTCTGTTGCTGCTGAGGTGTCTCCTCCACATCAGTGCGGATGGAAACTCTCTCTATTGCTAGCTCAGTGGACCCGGGAGGTGGGACTGACTGGCCCTGTGGCTGCAGGTCCTGAGGAGCTATCGTAATCGGCCCGACTGGTGTTGGGATAACGCTGGTGCTGGAAGATGCTCCTGTGAACCTCGTGTCGAGGTACGACCGACGAATACTCTCCTAAAACTCGGGGTCCTCATCATCATCATCTGCCAATGTCTCAGTCCTTTTTCTCTTGAGACTTTTCCTAGTCTCTTCCTCAGTCACCAAGTCAACTACTTTGATCAAATCTAAAATGCTGGCGACTGGAACAGGTGGTGTCGGTCATCCACAATAACCTGCTCTGGCGCATGAAGGGACTTGACCTCAGCTCTGAGCTGTGCAATCTCGATCTTCCCATCCCCAGAAGTACCACTCTCACTCTTCTTCTCAATAGTGAGTATCCGCATCTCTAAACTGTCAAGCCGCGCATTCACCCTCGCGTGATGCCTCTCCATATCCTCATGAAGAGGCTCCAACTCTGGTGCAATCTTTTTGCAACAAAACTACCTAACTGCTATAATATCCAGGTCACCTGCTGATCAGCTCGCTCTGCCTTGATGGCAAATACTCTGAAGTTTGCCCTGTTGAGGACAAAGATATCCTTGGAGGCTGATACTGCGGCTGAAAGAGGAATATGAGATGAAGATAGAACAGCAAGCCGAGGTGGTGCCTCTGAAGAAGTGGTAGCATCAGCTACAGATAGTGTGGAAGAAGTTGCTGTGGAAGGGCTCTCAGTGCCCAAATCAACTGTGCCCCGTGGCACTGAATCTATAACATGCTCAGTCTGCTTATCCGGGAAATCTAGCAGTGAAGTACTGGTGGCCTGTGATGTACGGAGTGTCTCATCCCTACTCCGTGTGATGTCACACACCTTTGTTGCTGGGAGAGTGGCTGCGAAAGTATCAATATGTCTTACCTGGGCCATCCTGCACAACTGTGTGATAAGGCACGGGAATACTAAAGTTGTTGCCTCCTATGGTACACGTGCCCGAATGGCTCTACTGATCAACTCACCCAAGTTCATTGGGTGCCTGGATAGCATGGCAGCCACAAACACTACTCTATTCGGTGTGAATATGTTATCCGCTCCCGTAGGTAGAATGCGATATATGATGAAATTCCACCAGAATTTAGCTTCCAAGTTGATATCAGCCTTATGTATCTTGGTAGCCAAGTTACTCACCCATGGGGCCTTGCACGCCGGACCTCGAGCCATCATTGTCGCAAACCATTCTCTCACGCGTATTGCTCAGCTCTTCTTTCAAACTTATCATCATATTCCACTGTGGTTGGCTCAACGAAGTCATTCCCAAAATAAAACCTGTTGATTATGCGGGTTGATATATCAACATGGACACCCCGAACATATACTGTATCTAATAGAGGGGCGGCTTTTAAAGCTCTCTTGTTCTTATGCCGCTGCTCTAGCAGCACTCTGTAGGTAGCATAGAATTCCTGAACCATGGTCGGGCAATAATCCCCTGGAGGCTGTGTGAATGCCTCAAGATGATAGTGTTGGATGAGATCAGTAATCCGAGGGTAACTCTCTCATCCGCTCATACTGATTTGTTTCTCTTTTTGAATATTCCTCCTCGGGTTACCCCCGGCGACTGTAGTCGCCCCTTTTATGTAGAACTTTCTGCACCCATCATAAAGGAATCAGATTGCAGCTATCTCCCTCGTCTACAGCCGCAGCCGCTCTTGTTCCTCTTCTGAATTCTGCTCAGGAGCGGCTTGTTTCTCTGTTGCTGCATTGCTAGCACTAGCGGATGTGGAGGATGACTCCCCCTCTTCAAACTGGAGGAGTTTGGGGCAGGTGATGCTGCGCGGGGAGTGGTGGCCCGTGCTCTTCCTCTAGTCGTTGGTACTACCTCTTAACGCGCAGAGTCTGACGGTTCATCTCTAAGAGTAAGGGTCGATTGTCCCCGACCTCGGCCTTTTTTAGGATCACCACCCCGCTTGTCCGGATTCTTTGGGGGCATATCCGCAAAAAGAACACCCTTCGTCATTGAGACAACCATAAAAATACAGCCAAACCAGAAAAAATTGCAAAACATGAGATTACTTTAAAACTGCCAGTGGTGTCGTCGATTTGCTAGAAGAGACGTTGAATAGATCAACGGAGCGTCGAAGTTTTCGTCGAACAGATCGACGGCCCGTTGATCGCACTGCCAATCCCTCTTTGGTCACTGGAAATTTTAACTTAAAGATGGTGGAAAGGACGCTTCGTCGATTGATTCGACGGACCGTCGAGTCCACCATCGAGTGTGTAATACTTCAAACCTTTGGGAAGAACAGTTGATGTTAAGAAGGACGGTTCGTCGAGTAAATTGACGGACCGTCAAACTCAGCGTCGAATGGACTTCTGGCCTAGGCAGTATGATCCTCGGGTCGTGGTGCAAACCCTCTCGTAATTGAGGTTACTCAGACTTCACCCAACGTTGGCTTGGGCTAGATTATGGAAAACAATTGGTGGGCAAAACAACTCTTTGGTCGTGATGCCCTCCAAGCCAACATTTCAAACAACAACAATTTCACACTTGGGCATTTCATCAAACAGGTGGCGGGCAAAACAACAACAATCTCATGAATGAGGTGTGTTTGTCGGAATGCCCTCCGACTCGGTGGAAGACGATGCACTCGCTCCCCGAGTCTTAATTTTCAGCAGTCAATTATACCCAATGAATCACACATCAACACAAACCACTAGAAAAACTAAACTAACAACAACAATACATGGAAAATGAGCAAACAACTATCATGAACAAGTGAACAAACCGTGCATGATCTACATACCTTAAAATGGAAAGAAGACTTGATTTTAACACTAAAAGAACAATGAATACACAAGCAACCACTGCTAGGGTTACACAAAACAGAAGGAGAGAGTACTCTAGGGAGAGAATTATGGTGAATGAGAGGGATGGTGGTTCAGGGGTGTATTGAAGAGAGGGGAAAGGGTAACGGTTATGAGAGAGGGAGAGGTAGAGAGAGAGAGAGAGAGCAAATTTGAAAGAAAATGAGTGGGGAGAGAGAGAGAGAGAGAGACGTTATCGAGTTATATTTCTAATACCTTGAATCGACGCGTCAAAAGGATGAAGCGTCGAATGGTTCAATGTTCCGTCGAGTGAAATGTCGCGCCCCTTTTTTTTAAAATTATTATAAGGAGAAAATCGCCCGTCGAGCTGACTGTCGATCAGTTCGACGGAGCGTCAAACCTGTGGTCGAAATGCCATTATTTCCAGTGATGAATCCTTCAGGTGGTCCACTTCGACGGTGCATTCTATGGCTCGTCGAACTGATCGACGGTCCGTCGAATGCGCACCGTTCATCTACTTTCCTGGCAATTTCTGGATTCAACACTTAGGTTCCTAGACACATCAACAAACATCAAAACAACACCAAAACAAAGACCAACAAAATGAAAAACATAATGCAAAAATGAACATGGGTTGCCTCCCAAGAAGCGCACAATTTAACGTCCCGGCACGACGCAGTACCACTTTTGGTATCAAGGTCTGGTGCCATATTTCAACCGGTGAGCATTGACAATCTTGTTCCCGTCAACCATCCAATGGTAGTGCTTAACCCGATGGCCATTCACCCTGAAAGTACGAGTCCCATCGTCGGACTTCATTTTCATTAAACCATTGGGTGTAACACTCACTAAAGTAAAAGGACCGAATCACCCGGGTGAAAATATCTCTTCAAAAGTTTGACATCATGATAATGCTTCATCTTCTCTTTATACAAAGTCGTACACTCATAGGCATGGTATCGAAACTCATCTATTTCATTCATTTGAAACAACCGCAACTGAGTTTCTTCGTCCCAATCTATGTTCAATATTTTTAATACCCACAAAGCTTTGTATTCAAGTTCAACCGGTAGATAGCAAGCTTAGCCAAACACCAATCGATAAGGAGAAGTACCAATGGGCATCTTGAATGTCGTTCTATAAGCCAAAAAAGCATCATCAGGCTTTAATGACCAATCGGTTCTATTTGCATTAACTGTCTTGGCTAAGATACTCTTTATCTCCCGATTGAAGACTTCGACTTGCCCACTAGTTTGGGGATGGTAAGGAGTTGCCACCCTATGCTTCACTCCATATTTCTCCATGAGATTAGTGAATTGCTTGTTGCAAAAGTGAGTGCCACCATCACTAATGATTGTCCTAGGAGTGCCAAACCTTGTGAATATATTCTTTTTGAGAAAATTTATGACACTCTTGCCGTCATTGTTGGGCAATGCTACAGTTTCGACCCACTTGGACACCTAGTCAACCGCAACAAGGATGTATCGCATACCATGAGAACTCACAAATGGGCCCATAAAGTTGATGCCCCACACATCAAAGAGCTCAACCTCCATGACAAAATTCATTGGCATTTCGTGCTTCCTCCCAATTGACCCTTGGCATTGACATTGGTCACAAGATTTCACCATTAAATTTGCATCATGATAAAGGGTGGGCCAATAATAGCCACATTCAAGCACTTTTGCCGCGGTGCGGTTCCCACTATGGTGACCCCCCACGGGAGAGTCATGGCAAGATTTCAAGATTTTCATAGCCTCGGATTCGGCCACACATTGCCGAATGATGTTGTCGGCACAAGTGCGGAACTACTAGGGCTCATCCTTATAGTATTGACGACTATCTCTCAAAAATTTCTTCTTTTGATAAGCTTTGATGTCGTCGGGGATAAGACCCATCACCAAGAAGTTGGCGATATCTGCATACCAAGGAGCAACTTCACAAGACACGGCCAAAAGCCTTTCTTCGGGAAAAACATCATTTAATTCAAGATCTCCCCTCGGTCTCCCAGCTTCCTCAAGCCTAGATAGATGATCCGCAACTTGGTTTTCACAACCTTTTCGATCTTTGACTTCAAAGTCAAACTCTTGCAACAATAACACCCAACGAATCAACTGCGGCTTTGCATTTTTCTTTATCATCAAATATCTCAATGCCGCATGATCCGTGTGAACAACCACTTTGGATCCCAGAAGATTGGCGCGGAACTTCTCAAAAGCATAAACAATGGCTAGAAGTTCTTGCTCAGTGACGGTATAATTCATTTGAGCACCATTGGGGGTTTTGCTAGCATAATAAATTGGGTGCACGATTTTGTTGTGCCTTTTCCCAAGCACCGCACCAATAGCAAATCCACTCGCGTCACACATGAGCTCAAATGGTAATGACCAATCCGGAGAGACAATAATTGGAGTAGAAATGAGAATTTCCTTCAACTCATTAAAGGCCTTAAGGCACTTCTCATCAAACGCAAACTTAGCCTCCTTTTCAAGAAGCTTACACATCGGATTGGCGATCTTTGAGAAATCTTTGATAAATCACCGATAGAAGCCAGCATGTCCCAAGAAGCTACGAACTCCTTTGACAGAGATAGGTGGAGGAAGCTTGGCAATAACATCAATTTTTGCTTGGTCTACCTCAATACCCTTCTCGAAAATCCTATGGCCAAGGACAATCCCTTCCTTCACCATGAAATGACATTTCTCCCAATTAAGTACAAGGTTGGTTTCTTCACACCGCTTCAATACCTTACCGAGATTGGTAAGGCATTCGTCAAAAGAGTCGCCATAACCTAAAAAGTCATCCATAAAGACATCCAACAAATCTTCCACTATATACAAGAAGATAGACATCATACACCGTTGGAGTGTAGCCGGGGCATTGCATAAGCCAAAAGGCATTCGACTAAAAGCAAAAGTTCCATAAGGACGAGTGAAAGTGGTTTTCTCTTGGTCTTCTAAGGCAATGTTAATTTGGTTTTACCCCGAATAGCCATCCAAAAAGCAATAACAAGATCTTCCGGCTAGCCGGTCAAGCATTTGATTAATAAAAGGCATAGGGAAGTGGTCTTTAAAAGTTGCGGTGTTGAGCTTTCGATAGTCCATACACACTCGCCATCCGGTGACTGTCCTTGTAGGAATCAACATCTTTCTTGGAATTTGGGACGACGGTGATGCCCCCCTTCTTTGGCACACATTACACCGGACTCACCCATGGACTATTTGCAATTGGGTATACAACACTCGCATCCAACCATTTGATTATTTCCTTCTTGACCACTTTTTGCATAGAAGGGTTTAGCCTTCTTTGATGCTCTACACTCGGTGAACTATCTTCCTCGAGTTCGATTCTATGTTCACAAATACCGAAGGGAATCCCCCTAATATCCACAATAGTCCACCCAATAGATCTTCGATAAGCCCGCAACACTTCAAGCATGTTTTGAGTTTGTTCCTCATTTAACAAAGATGAGAGAATAACCGGTAAAGTATTATCCGGGCCAAGAAAATCATACTTCAAATGAGGGGGAAGTAGCTTGAGCTCAAGTTTTGGAGGCTCAATAATCAAAGGCTTAGCGGGAGGAGTGGTTCTTTTATCAAGATCATGAGATAATTTCATTGGCTCATAAGAATACGAACCCCGGCCAATAAGAGAATTTACCGTTTCAACATACCCCTCCATGTCATCCACCTCAAAATTCACTAAAATAGCTGAAAGTGCTTCGTCAAAGTGCTTCTCCTCTAACTTATGCTCCACCGCTTCGTCTACCACATCGAGAGAATCAATGACCGAAATGCTCTCATAAGCACTTGGCGATTTTAACCGCTTTCTAGCTTGGAAGGTTACCTCTTCATCATTTACCCGAAATTTTATTTCATTCTTTTTCGAGTCCATTAAAGCTCTCCGGGTGACAAGAAATGGCCTTCCCAAGATAATTGGGACTTCTTTGTCAACCGCACAATCAAGGATGACAAAATCCGTCGGTAATAAGAATTCCCCCACTCTAACAAGGACGTCATCAACAACCCTGTCTAGATCTTTCTCGATGGTTATCGGCTATTTGGAGATGCATGCTCATTGGTCTAAGTGTCCCCAAATCGGATTATTGATAGATGGCTAGTGTCATCAAATTAATACTAGCCCTATTATCACACAAGGCACGAGCAAAATCATGGTGACCAATGGTGCAAGGAATAGTGAAAGCCTCGGGATCTCCCTTCTTCTCAACCTTTGAGGATGAAATAATAGAGCTCACACGGTGGGTGACTCCCACTGTATCATGCTTGATTAGTCTTTTCTTCATTAACAAGTGGCATTTCTTGGAATGCATCAAGAAATGGGATATTCATTGACAACCCTTTCAATTGGTCATAGAAGCGTTGGCACTTGGAATCCTCCGTTCTTTTCATCAATCTTTGTGGGAACGGGGGAGAAGATTTATGTGTTTGAGTCACGGGTTTAATTGCCCCCATGACCTTGCTCTTTTGAGTGCTACCCTCAGTAGCTTTTTTGACACTTGGCACCTCATCACCCTCGAGAACAATAGGGTGTGCCACCTTCTCCTTCTCAACAATCATAGGCACTTCAATTGGTGCCTCAAGTTCTTCTTCAATTTCTTCTTCAATAACCTCATCAACAATCGGCTCGATAATAATAGGTTCAACCACCCTCTCATCCACCGCATTAAGGATCTTCCTACTTCTAGTATAAATAGCTTTGCATGAGGCAATGTGATCACCTCTAATACACATTGGGTTTGGAATTGTGTCTCTAGGAAGGCCTCCTCTTTGTGGAGGATGTTGCTCACGAGAAAGATCTCGCATTTGTGACTCAAGTTTTTGAATCAAAGCGGTGTGAGAGCCTACCACTTCGGTCAAATTTTCCATCTTCTTATCACTCTTGTTTTGGTTTTTCCAAGATCTTCTCAGGCATAGATTCCATTCGAGAGGTCCCTTGATCATTGGAAGGACCCTCTCTCCAATTTTGAGAGTTGGAAGAACGACCTTTTGGTGGAACATAGGCATTAGAATTCCGATTACCATAATTGTTGTTGCTGTTATCCTTCCTATCCGAACCACCATATTCATTTCGACCATATTGATTGCTTTGTTGTTGGGATCTCTATTACGTTTGATAACCCCCTTGAGAGTTATCGATATAATTAGCATCCTCACATTGTTGTTGCCCCTCTAGATAAGTCTCCTCCGCGACTTGATACATTCCGGGAGCATGAGATGGCATTTCTTCAACAACATTCACGCCCTTGGCTTCTTTCTCCATAAGCCTCTTTGATAGTAAATCCACGGTGGTTTGCAATTGAGCAAAAGCATGATCTCGCTCATGATTCTCTTTGGCCACTGCGGCAACAGAAGGACTACCATATGACAAAACTTCACTATCATTGGAACACCAAGCTTGATTGTGGGTGGTGAGCTTATCAAGCAACCGAGTTATGTTAACAAATGACTTGTCCATGAAGCATCCACCAGCGGCAGTATTGACAGCAATCTGATTCATTGTATCTAACCCCTTGTAGAACTTCTCGGTGAGAATAGCATTCGAAAGCCCGTGAGTTGGAGATTGAGCTAGATAATACTTGAACTGCTCCCATGCCGAATATAATTGTTCCCCCGGAAGCTGTTTGAACTCAAATATCTTATCTCAAAGTTCAGCCTTTTTGCTCAGTGGAAACCACTTCTTCAAAAATGTATTGGCTAGCTCACTCCAGGTGTTAATAGAATTGCTGGGAAGCTTTTCATACCTTGCTTGGCCGTGCCCAAGGAATATTTGAAGACCCGTAACCGAAGTGCATCAGCATAAACAACACCTTGGGATTGTTGAGCACACACATGCAGGAAGTTCTTCAAATGTCGGAGTGGACAATCCTCCGAAGAATTTCGGAAATAACCTTCAAGTTTCAGCAGCTGATAGATAGAGCTATCGATTTTGAAAGTAGCCTTTCCAGTCCTAGGGGGACCACAGCAGAAGCATAATCAGCTTCATTAATGAATTTCGCAAATATATTCTCATCTTCCTCTTCTTCTGGTGCAGGTGGGTTCACTTGGAGCCCACCCTGGTTTCCTTGATTTCGGTTGTGTCTTCCTACCATTTATCACCTGATTCACTAGAAACAACAAATAAGGTGTGATGGAATCGAAAAAGTTTTCAAGAAAAGTACACAACAATCAGTACTTTCAAAACCGTATTCCCCGGCAGTAGCGCCAAAATTTGATACGCTCAAATTACACCTAAGTTATGGAGTAAGGCAGTCGGTGTCAAATAGAGTAACCCAACTAGGTTGGGGTCGAATCTTACAGGGAATACAGTGTGAAATAAGTACTAATTATATATGTTACTAATCTCTAAAGTCTTTAGTTCTATTCCGACTAGGGTAGAAAAAGGGTTTTGGTTTGTATTCGCTATTTTGAAGTGTTTGGAAATTATTTGGATTAGAAGAACCAAAGTTGTGTTCCCGCTATGATTAGATGTTATGCTGTGGGTATCAACATGATATATTTCTAATGGGTGGTGGTTATGTATGCACTTAATCTCTAATGCACTTCCTAATATTTTTCAATAGTTAGAAAGTATTTCTTTTCATGATTTTCCCAAATATAGAAAAGTTGTAAGTACAACCGATTAAATATTCCAAGTAGAACTCATCTTATCCCTAAGTGAGTTCATTAAATGAGGGTTAGCGCCCCGAGTCATTGTTATATTATTTCAACTCAAACCCTAGTTCATCTTTTCAAATAAAACTAGGGTTTGTGCATAAGTGTTTGCGACCACAAACTAACAATGAATATGAGAAATAATAAAACACATCACAACCCATTATATATATATATATATATATATATATATATATACAATGTTAGACACCCATTACATAACACCCATCATTTGGATCCACAACTTTGATTAAAGAAACTACTCACACATATTGGTCACAAAAGTAGTAAGCAATAATGGAGACATGAAGCTTACAAAGTGTAATAAAGATGGTGGGAGTGGAATATTTTTGTCTTCACTAAACTCCAAAGGTGGTGTATCACCAATGGAAAAATATTAAATGTTGGAGAAAAATCTGATGTGTACAAAAACCTAAAATGTTCTTTAAATAGGCTCCAAAAAACGCACATCGACACTGGCAAACCGCCCTCGGTGGCAGAATTGGCGGACCGTCGATCAGTTCGACGGGCCGTCGATTCCTTCGTCTTGTAGTTCTTCAGTTTGATGGTCCAATCGACGGTGTCGCTGATCAGTTCGACGCTCCGTCTATTCTTCCGTCTTTCTCTCTTCTAGTGGACAAGTCTGTTTGATGAGACAAACGACGAAACGTCGATCTAGCCGACGCTTCGTCGATGGCTCCGTCCTTTGTCCTCTTCAACTTAGGCCATCACTGGAAAATTTAACTTATCGATGCCCCAAGGGACGGTCCATCGATTTTTTATTCTTGGGCAATTGTTTCTTTTTTTTTTCTTTGTTTTTGCTTTTGGGCCATCGCCTCCTAAAACACAACAAAAACACAAGAAATGAACCAAACTTACTTGAGAACACCCAAAATTCATAGTAAAAAGGCGTCGAATGTGCCACAAATCCGCGGCACATCAGTGATCAACATGAATTTTACCGTAGGCTTTCCTTGTACTCGGCGTAAGTATGACTCCATATGGGCAATTGTTGACAGACTTACGAAGTCAGCTCATTTTCTACCAGTCAAAACTACATACTCAGCAGAAGATTATGCAAAGCTATATCTTCAAGAGATAGTGCGACTTCATGGGGTCCCAGTATCCATCATCGTAGATAAGGGAGCATAATTTATAGCTAATTTCTGGAAGTCCTTCCAAGAAGGTTTGGGAACTCAAGTGAGACTTAGCACAACATTTCATCCATAGACTGGTGGACAAGCCGAACGCACTATTCAGACCTTGGAAGATATGCTGCGGGCATGTGCATTAGGCTTCGGAGGTAATTGGGATGATCATTTGCCCCTTATTGAATTTTATTATAACAACAGTTATAATTCCAGTATCCAGATAGCCCCGTATGAGGCTCTATACGAGAGAAAGTGTTGATCGCTAATTAGATAGTTTGAGGTAGGAGAGACACAACTAATAGGCCCAGAATTGATCCAGCAAGCGGTAGAAAATATTAAGCTTATCTGAGACCGATTGTTGACAGCCCAGAGTGGCAAGAAATATTATACAGAAAATCATCGACGAGACTTGAAATTCCAAGTTAACGATTGGGTATTCTTGAAAGTGTCGCCGATGAAAGGTGTAATGAGATTCGGCAAGAAGGGAAAGCTTAGTCCCTGGTATATTGGGCCTTACAAAATTGTGCGCAAGGTAGGCCAAGTGGCTTATGAATTAGATCTACCTTCGGATTTGGAGTCAGTCCATCCGATTTTCCATGTGTCGATGCTTCATAAGTGTGTTGGAGACCCTTCCAGAATCGTGCCTGTAGATAATGTCCGAGTTACTGAGAAATTGTCTTATGAAGAAGTACCCATTGCCATACTAGATAGGCAAGTGCGGAAACTCAGAATCAAAGACGTAGCCTTAGTTAAGGTCCTGTGGAGAAACAATAACAGAGAGGAAATGACTTGGGAAACAGAAGAAGATATGAAGTCCAGATATCCGCATTTATTTCCACCCCCAGAAGAGGCTCAAGCAGAGATACCATTGTCCCCAAGTATGTAATACTTTCTTTGATGCTTTCTTGGTCGTGTGTGGCCATAATTGTTGATGTTGTCATTGTAGCCCTGTGAGGCGATATATTTTGGGTTGCTATGATAGGATGGTAGTGCCATATTATAGGGGAAACTCTGGAATTTTTTTTGTAGAATCCCCAACAGTCTAACATTCGAGGACAAATGTTCCTAGGGGGGAGGGAATGTTACATCACGGGAATTTCAAGTTGTTGCTCTGTAGATAGACTAACGCAAGGTTAAGGTGAACATGAAGTCCTTATGAAGTTAAGGGGAGTATTTGATAGCTTTAAGTGCATAGTACAAGATTTTGAAGTCGCATGACTCGGTGGAACTAACTTCGTCGAAGGAAGTCAAATGTAAGTTGCGGTTGGGAAGGATTCACATCAATCGATCTAATGTTTATTTAGAAATGTCTTGAGAAGGAGCTATAGGGCTCCTTAGACGGTTAATGAAGTGTTATATAAGTGCCAAGAAGGTTCCACAAGGATTGGAAATCAAATGAATCAGCGAGAGCAAGTTCGGAAAAAATGGGTTGTACGACCACTTATACGGTCTGTATAACCATTCCGTTGAGGGTTATCCCATGGTGGGATTATACGACCATTTATACGGACCGTATAAGTGGCCGTATAATTGGGTTGGGTCACTTTTTTCTCTTTTTATATATAGATGACCCTTGTTCTTATTTGTCATTTCCCATATTTTCCCTAAGTCTTGAAAGCTCTAGAACCTTCCCCCTATCATATTAGCCCAAACCCAAGAGAAATCCAAGATTAAATAGCAAGAATCAAGAGAGTCAAGTGTAGGGAGACTCACTAGGGTTTGTAGAATTCAAGATTTCCTTTGGTATTGAAGTTGGGGTTTCATTCAAGTGAAATACATTAACCCAAAGTTCATCCTTATATGATAAATGGTGAGTTTTACATCTTTTTCATGTTATTAAGAGTATTTGGTTGTTGAATAACTTGGATGAGGGAAGAAAGTAGAATGAAGCTCAAATATGAATTTAATGATATTTTTGAGTGGTAAATTAACTTGAGTCATGATTCTTAGTATGCTATGAGTATAATCTTGTTTGGGGGGGTACTAATGATTGTTGAGGAAGTATTGTATGTAAGTGAATATGGTGTTGTGTTGTAGCTACTGTTATGAATGACCTTAAAAAGGAGTTTTGAGGATTAGACAATGCTTAACTTGAAAGAAGCCTCTTGATTATGATATTATGGATGTTGCTATTGATGTTTGGGAGTTGTCTATTATATGGAAAAAGTCAATGAAACAAAGGAAATGCTGCCCAAATTCCATTAGCCCTTAGTTGCTTTAGTTTAAACTTAATCATGCTTTCAATCACCTAACCTTAGTACGAATCCTCTTGAATGTGGAGTCGCGTGCTTGGAAAGAGAACGTTTAGTCGTTAAGAATACAAAAGGTATGTTAAAGCTAGTTCCTTTCTTTCAAAGGCATGATTCCTATGTTATGATTCTATCCATATTTTCCATAAACTCCTTATGCCCAAAAGTTAGAAGTTCACGATTCTTGAAAGCTTCTTATGGTACAAAAGATGAGATGTTTTCTATGATGAACATAATGATCATGATTTTAATGCTAGAAATTCGAAAGCTTATGGTTTTGATGCTATTAAGAGATAATAGAGTTATTTCATGAATTCCTTGATTTTATTTGTTGTTGTTGATCTCACCTTATGAATTGTTTCTTCGGGGTGAGATATAGCGATGATGATTATTCCATAAGATAATCGGAGGTTACCGACCTTACATCACTCCGATAGAATTGTAGCTTTTAATTGGGCTCTCATGCATGCTTATTTTTATATATCATTACACCGGTCCTAGTTGGCCGGGAAGACACCACTACGGTGGGCATAGTGAGCGGCTTATGGATAAGGATAATAACATCGTGCCTTTATGGTACGACCAGACATCACTAGTGGGCGGCATGAGATGGTTACCCTGGACGCGGGAGGCCCGGACGCGGACTAATGATGATTACACCATACCTATATAGTCAGGCAGTTTATATATATACATGTTATGATGTTGTGTTAAAAGTAAAAGTTAGCATGCATGGCTCCGCCTTAAGAGGCAGTTAGTTACAGGTTACCTCTTTATCTCACGTTTCTTTATTTCTTTATTATGTTATTCTTCATGCCTTACATACTCAGTACATTGTTCGTACTTACGTCCTTTCTTTGTGGACGCTGCATTCATGCCCGCAGGTAGACAGGCCAGATCCCTATGAGCTTTATCAGCAGATATACAGGAGCACTCAACTACTCCGGAGTTGCAGTTTATTGGTATATTCTTTTGTGTTTTTATTTGGGGCATGGCGGGGTCCTGTCCATTCCTTATGATTTCAGTACTCCAGTTAGAGGCTCGTAGACATGTGTGGATAGTAGATATTTCATGACCTTATTAGTGTATATTTTGTATATCATTTTGTAGCCTTGCAGGCTTGTTCATATATATGTTTGAGGTGGAATCGAAGAATGCTTCGTAACGAGTTTTAGTTTTGAGAATGGCATTTATTCAGGTTGAGTTATTTGATAATTAGAAAAGTGGTCCACCGAGATAGATTGGAGGAAGTATGACAAGTGGTGCTCGGTAGGCTAGCTCCGGGTACCCGTCATGGCCCTCTGGTTAGGTCGTGACATTTATATATATACATAAGATCAGTATGGGTTGATGACAGGCACACAGACTCGTTTTATCGGACTCTCCTATATGATGTGTGTTTACATTGGGATTTAGAAGTCACCAGTAATTCAATTTCAAGGGGATTCTGAGTATTTGATAGTCGGTACTATTCTGAGAATCATTATGGCAGAGTTGCTTCGGGTATTAATTACGACCTTGAACTCAAGAATGAGAAGTGGTTAGGTAAGTTGGATTGCAATTATGATTGTCTTCTGGATTGTTTATATAACTTTTAAATGTGATGTTGCTTGGCTGACGAAGGAAGTATAGATTGTATCAACCTTAGGAATATGTGGTATATTTCTAGCTAATCCTCATAAGAAGGCTTCACCTCAATTTTTTTCAGACGAGTGTTGTGAAGGTTATTTGATGATAGAGAAATTAAGTGCGATGTCGGTTTATGTGTAGGGAGAGAAGAGAGAAGGTGTACAGGTGAAGATGAAATATAGCAAGGATCGATTCGGCTGCTACAGGAATGTAAAGGATGCGAGGTTGATTATCTTAGACAAAGAGATAGGGTACAAGTATGAGTAAAGATTTTTTAGTAAAGTTATATCGCCAGGATTTACAGTTAGGACGTAGAAAGATATGCTAGGAAGACCTACAGTTTTAGACATACGAAAAAAAATGAATATGAGAAACCAGAATAGCCCGAAGGAAATTAGGAGCATATGAGCTTTACAATTAGAATTTCGAAATGATCACGAGGTATGAGTCTGGCTAGCTGGGCAAAAAGAGAGGGGAGATGTATTAAAGCCACAGATTTAGGACAAAATCAAATGGCAACGGGATATCTTGCAAGAAAAAGGAGAACTAATGGGATGTTAAATATAGAATAATGGGCTAACACCCTAAGGGGGGAAGATGAGACAAACAAGTATTGGATCAGAAGTAGGCCTTGTTAAAAGATGGAAATATGGTAATAAAGGAATTGGAAACTACCTCAAAGGGATATTACACTAGAAAGCCGATAAGATGGAAAGACGATTTGATGATAAACATAACTAGTCAGTAATGTGCATGACTAAGTAAAGATTGAAAGGGAGTACACTAAGGAGGAAATTACTCAGAAATTCAAGATAAGAGTGTAATGGGAAGTTCAGAAATGAAGAAGCTGAGAAGAATTGAGTATGATGGTATTCGAAGTAGCTAGCAGACTAAGATAAAAGTTAAGTGAAATAGCCACCGCAAGCTAGTTGTGTGGATACAAAGTTTCAGCATCACAGATAAGTTAGGAAAGCATTGTACAGAGAAGCCTTAAAGGCAAAAGTATTCGAGCCAGAATCTAGTAACATCTTGTCGATGGAAAGAAGTGGAGTTACCAATTAAGAAACACTAAAATGAAAATGAAATATTCGGAGGAACGCGATTATTTGATGATACAAATGTGTATGATGATGATATGAGAATTCCAGGGATAGAATGTTCAGGAAATGATCAACATGGAATTATTCGATTATCTAGTAGCTTTGGTTACCCGATTAAGCTGTTCAGTTCTCTACTAGCACATGAGGATCAGTGTATATAGAGAAACATAAAGGATATAGATTACTCAAGTATTCTTTACCACCTTGAGCTAAGTGGGTAAGTAGAGCACACTTTTCAGACGTCTAAGGATATGTCATGAGTATGTATATTAGAACCTTAAAGAAAATTAGGATGATCGGTTAGTATGGATTGAATTGCATATGGTATTAGTCATCATTCCAATATCTATATGGCTCATATGAAGCTCTATAAGAATGAAAGAATGTCGAGGTAGAAGAGATGACTTGAGAAGTTGAGAAAGATATGAGATCCAAGTATCCGTATTTGTCTCCATTACTAAAGGAGATCTAGATTGAGACATTATAACCTTCAGGTTGGTAGTACTACAACTACAGAGGAAGCTCTACTGAAACTTCCATAAGATCTTTGAGAGTTTAACATTCGAGGATTTAAAGGGGGGAGAATGTTACACCTCAAAAATTTTCATGTCGTTTGTAAACTAACGTAAGCTCGGAGAGGTCATGAAACCCTTATAAGGTTAAGGAGTACTCTTAACAAGTGTTAAGAAAGATTTTAAAGGTTTTGGATCGAGCAAATTGAAAAAAATTGGTTTGTCAAAAATTAGGGAAAAGTTTGGTAGAAATTTTGGGTCAACTTCAGAGAGGTATATCTCCTGGGATATCAGGAGTTTTGAGGTGTTTCAAAAGCCTAGAATGGAGTTCGTTGAGTGTAGTTTCCAATGCAACAAACTATTCGTCAATACGACATCAAAGTAGGGAGTTATGATCGTTTTAAGATGGAATGCCAGAAGCTGGCGAATCTACGCGAATTCTCTAGAAACTCACTTAAGGCCCACTAATTCGGCCCAATGAAGCCTAACCCGACCCAGACACCTATAAATACCCCTCTAACTCATCATTTTTCACCATTTCTCATCTTCACACCTCTCTTGAACTTCCCACAACATTCATCTAATATCCAAACCTCCCTAAACATATCCAAAATCCTCTAGAATCTTCCTTCAACTTCCACAGCATGCATATATATTCCTACAAGTCTATATGACAATTTTGGTCATTTTTATTTCATTTTTAACGTAGCCCCAAGTCCTAGGAAGTCCTAGAAACTTCTCCAAACATATTCCAACATATTTTCAAGCCCAAACCAAGGATCAAAGTGAAGGTTAAAGTGGTTAAGGGCTCCAAGTGAGGTCTACACTTGTCTCCTCTTCTTGAAAATGTTTGGGTGAGTATTTTTAAGATGAAGTAACCATGGAATTGAAGTGTTCTTGAATTTTGAGGTAAGATTTCATCTTAGTTTCATGTTTATGAGTTTGTTTGGTAATTATGTTAAGATTTGAGGAAAAGAAAATTGGAGGAAAGTTCAAATATGCATTTGATGATATTTTGAGTTGTGAATTAAGTTGAGCTATAATTATTAGTGTGTTTTGAGCATAATCATGTTATGAGGGATAATAATGATGTTAAGGAATTGTCATATACGAGTGTATAAGGGGTTGTATGAAGTTATTATGGATTGATTATGAAAAGAAGTTTTGGGATTGAATTGAGTATAGTTTTAATGTAATCTTTTGATTATGGAATTGTTGATGTTTTATTGTGCTTTGGGAGTTGTTTTGAAAATTGGAGGGAGTAGAAGATATAGGGGAGATGCTGCTCGAATTTCAGCAGATTCTAAAGGGGTTTAATTTGAAGGCATAAGATAAGCATATGATGATAAGCCTAACAATAGTATGAATTCTCTTGAATGTATATTTACGAGCTTGGAAGGACAAGCGTCAAGTAGTACAAGTTAAGGCGAACGAAAAGGTATGTTAAGGCTAGTCCCTTTCTTTCTAAAGGCATGATTCTTTTCTTATGAACCCATACATGTTTTCCATAATATCCTTATTCCCAAAAAGCTAGAAGTTCATGATTCTCAAAGTTCTTATATTGCTAAAGATAGATGTTTCCTATGATGATAATGATTATGATGATGATGATCCCATTTCTAGAGATTCCAAAGTTTACAGTCTTGATGCTATTATGAAATTATTGAGCTTATTTCATGATTTCCTTGATTTTATTCATTGTTATTGATCTCACCTTACGATAATTGTTTCTTCAAGGTGAGATATAGCGATGATAATTGCTCCATAATATAAATCGGAGGTTACCGACCTTACATCACTCCGATTGAGTAGTAACATTTAATTGGGCTCTCGTGCATGTTATATGTATTTATATATATGTGTAATTTAGATACTTACTACACCTTAACGGCCAGGCAAGATACTATACATATATTACCGTGCCTTAACGGCCGGGCAAGATACTATACATATATTACCGCGCCTTAACGACCGGGCAAGATACTATACATATATTACCGCGCCTTAACGGCCGGGCAAGATACTATAGTATATTATTGCGTCTTAATGGCCGGGAAAGATACTATATATATACAAAGCCGAGCCTCAATGGTGGGGCAGGATACTATATATGTATATATGGAAAAGTTTTTTTTTAAGAAAAGCTAAGCATGCACGGCATCCGCCTTAAAAATGCATTCAGAGGCACAGGTTGATCTCTTGTATATTATGTTATCTTCATACTTTCATTATGTGGTTACTCATGTCTTATATGCTCAGTACATTGTTCGTACTGACGTCCTTTCTTGTGGACGCTGCGTTCATGCCAGCAGGAAAGCAGGGAGACGGGTCAAATCCTTTGGAGCTTCATTAGCGGAGTTTCAGGAGCGCTCCATTTGTTTCGGAGTTGTAGTTTATTGGTATTACTCTTTTGTGTATATACATGGGCATGGCGGAGTCCTGCCCCGTCTTTATGTATTCCTATATTCTATATAGAGGCTCGTAGACAGATGTGTGTTGCCAGAAGTCCCATATCGTTATCAGCTCGTATTGTTGTATCATATTATGGCAGCCTTGTTGGCTTGTGTTTATGGGCATAGTTGTTGATGATTATATAGAGATGTGTCATTATCTGTAATATGTGCCCTTACAATGTATGACTCCCATGAGATATCTTTGTGGTCAACTTAGAAAAGATTATGAGATGTATGTTCTTACGTGCTTGGTAGGTTAGCTCCGGGTGCCCGACATGGCCCTCTGGTTGGGTCGTGACACGGTTAATTAGCAATCATCAATAATTCAGATTAAGGAGAAATAGTCCGAGAACTCAATAGGATTGGCGAACCAACCACAACCCTGGAACATTCATCTCATAGATAATATAAAAACCCGTTCTTTCTTTGGTGAAGTTCTCTATTTGTTTTCTTTTATTTTTAATCAGTTTATAATCAAAACCTTCATATATCATCTCTTGTATAGTTAATTAGGATCGTTTAATTTGGTTGACGGTTAATCATAAGTCCTTGTGGGTTCGATATACGATTTCTAAAATCAGTATATTACTTGTACGACCACATATGCTTGCGTGTGCGTTTGGGAGAAACAAGCTTCATAGAAGGTATTATTGTTGTCTTATTTCCAGGAAAAGCATTGGAGGAGACATCCACCAGGACCTTGAAGTTGTATGGTTCATGCATCGACAATTCAGATAAGACCTTCCTGTTTAACTTGACATTTTCTTTCATCATCCCATGCATGAAATTTTGATAATTTACCTAGAAATGAAATGATACAAGAAAAACAACATTTCATGACTTGAATTAGAAAAATCTTTTAACATATGATACAGGTCAGTATTTTGTCTAACTGTAGTGCGAGCGTGAAAAATACCATTTGACGATCTAAATATACAACCCAAGATTTGAATTGGATGACTGATAAAAAAGAAAGATTTGAATTGAATGACTTGTAGACTGATGAATATAAGGCAAAATGCGAAACCTATGTTAGAACTACACACATAAACATAATAAAGAGATAGTAACTCACAAGGTCACCCAACTATGGATAATTATCTACCAAAATCATGTTTCTTTTGTAACAACAAAGTCATCCAACTTTCTCTATATCACTTCAAAAGTCACCCAAGTAATACTTTTTTGTTATGGATTTGGGTCGGGTCGGGAAAAGTAACATGTGGACTAAATTAAATGTCATGTCATATTTTTTTGGCCAAATATTAATTGAGTGACTTTAACGTGATAAAGGAAAAGTTGGGTGACCTTCTTGTTACAAAAAAAAAAAAAAACATGACTTTGGTAGATCATTACATAATTGGATGACCTTCTATGTTACTCACATAATAGAGAAGTTTCTTTAGTTAAGAGTAGTGGTGACTTGACTTCATAACAGCTAGGTTTTACCCTTTACTGATGGACCTTCACCCAGAGGGGGGGAGAGAGTACTGGGAGGGGGAAGGAGGGGAGAGGTTCATGTGAAGTTGATGCAGATAGACATTTTTAAGAAGCAGAATAGAATTTCAACCTAAAGTAGAAGAATGAAGAAAAGAAAAGACAAGTCCAATGTGGCCAAAGAACAATTTACTCCAAATTATTATAATCTTTTGATGACAATATAATTCTAGTCTGGAACTTTGAGAACAATGTGGTTATCCCCATAATGAAAACAGGCGAAGCAAGTTAATGTGGTTTCTTGAAAAAACATGAAAACTAGCAAATTTCACTATGAAAATCTAGCATCAAGTAACAAATTTCCGTAAATTTACAATGAAAAAAAGGTAAAGTGGTGCATCCTTTTACAATTATCACTTCATAGGAACTTTTCGTGCGACCTACAGACACTTTGCTTTCACTTGCTGCTCTTCTCTTTCTCTTAAGTCAATTTCCTCCTCATTTCGAGGCACCACCTAGTCCATCCTAATATTTTCCAAGCATGAGCTATATTGGTATTACTTAGTTTAGAGATACTTATCTCTAGATTTCCACCATGCTAAAGAATGCTAGAAGGATTTAATGCTACTCAAGACTCATTTGATGACTGCCTGCCAATATGTGCACTGAAATAATAATATATATGAGTCCTTTTGTTAGATTTATAAACTCAACGACATAGAACTTGATTTTGCTATGCAATACAGTAGTAATCCTATTCCCAATACCTAAGAAGTACTGCAAGGTATAAGCCCCTAATCCTGATGACTACACAATTTTTTTGGATAACAATCATGAAAGAAGACTTGATGAACACATTCCAGTACTTCAGTGGGAACTGAAACCTTGAGAAAAGCAATGTTGCTTTTATAGCCTGAATATCTAAGAAGACCGAAATAAATCTAGCCATTTGGAAATTGAAACTTTTGCCTTTCTTCAAAAACATAGAAAAATAAAAACATTGATTGGTTGTACACTGGACTGATTTTGACAAGTTTTTTAAGTGTAAAATCTTTTTCCACTTACAAAATTTTATTTCTTTTCAAGTTGCATATGGTGAAACCCGGGGTCTGAGGTCTCGACCCAACGACCGAAGGTCCGAAACAAGAACGAGGAGTAATAGGTTATTATGGGCTCGACTGGTCGGATAGGAACGTTTCAGACTCAGTCATTCGGACGCAGCACTATCCGAAGAGTTATGCTTCAAGTTGATAAAAGTCCGAGAAATTCGGCCCGTTGCGGATTTCTCTCTGCATGACATGCCACACAACTGCCGAGCCCGAGATTCAAGGAATCATTATCCCATGATTGATTTAGTTACCATGTATAACACAAACACTTGTATTATAAATAGGGAGGTAAAACCTCATAGTAGGGCATCTCATTTTTTACTTTCTTCTGTATACTTATATGAAAACCCTAATTCTTAAGCTCTGTAAATATCAAAGGCAATAGAATTTTGTACCAATTGGTTCGAGTTTGAAGTGCTTAGGCCCCAGTTTGGACCAGACATTGCGCTGTTCTTCAAATCCGCTGAGGCCATCTTTTTATTTTCTTTCCCTAATCTTTGTTCATTGTTGTTATTCTTTTACTTTATAAACGAATTAAACCGTATATCCTTTGAACCACATACAAATTGAATTGTTACCTTTTTAAGGGATAAACTGTTTGGCGCCCCCCGTAGGGCTTAGGATAATAGCGGTGATTTGTTTGCAACTCTACTTTCACTTGCTCTATTGCTTTTTGTGATTTCAAGATTAACTTCGACATGTCGAATCTCAGGCACTCCGTTCACTTGAACAATGCTAAAAATAACAACCATGATGAGAACCCTAACAACGGGGTACCATTGAACAATATGCCTCCGGTTGACCCAGCCGACGATCCTCTTGTTGATCATAGTGCTGTGAACTCTAATGTAGCTGTTAACGACAGTGGAGATTCGCCCGTTGATAGAGCAAATATTCGCAAGGCTCTCGAAGAGACAGGAGAGGAGATTAACTTATGTGTGATTTATAATTTATTGCAGGAACATAAGGTAACCATGTTACAACACCAGGCGGCTATATCCCAGGGCAGAGGGTTACACCTCGGAAAAATTTTATGTCGTTGTGCGGTAAATAGACCAATGCAGGGTAAGATGCACATGATGTTCCTACAAGTAAGAAGGGGTATTTAACGATTCTGATTAAGATTCCAAAGACATTCGAGGCAAGAGAAGAAAGTTCGTTGAGAAAAGCGAAGCCTAAGTCGCGTTTTGGAAAGGTTTGGAAAGTACCGAGCTAATGTTAATTTAGTAATGTCTCGAGAAGAAGCTATAATGCCCTTTAGATGGTTAGTGAAGTATTAAATAAGTGTTAAGGAGGTTCCATAAGCATTGGAAGTTAAACGGAACAACGAGAGCAATTTCAGAATTTGTGAGTTATACGGCCTGTATAACTTATACGGTCCGTATAAGGGACCGTATAACCTGTCCAGAGAGGGGTTGTTCATTGGAGGTATTATACAATTACTTATACGGACCGTATAAGGGTCCGTATAATCCCCGTCGGACAGCTTTTAATTTTTTATAAAAAGAGACCCCCAAGTCCTCATTTTTCATTTCATCTATTCTCCACACCTCAAGAAAGCTCTAAAACATTCTCCATACCAGTTTAACATATAGCCAAGAGAAATAAAGGGTTAAACATCAAGAGTTCGTAGAATCAAGAATATGAATGCTCATTAGGGTTGATACAAGTCAAGAACTTCTTTAGTGTTGAAGTTGGGTTTTTCTCAAGTGGAATATCTTCATCCAAAGACCCTTCCTACATATTCAAAGGTGAGTTTTGCACTTATTCCATGTTATTAGAGGTATTGAGTGGTTGAAAGACTTGGATTAAAAAAGAATATAGAATATGAGGTAATATGAAAATAATGGTATTTTGAGTAGTAAGTTCAATTGAGTCATGATTCTTAGCATGAAATAAGTATAGTTTTGTTTTGAATGATGTTAATGTCGTTGGGGGAGTATTATATGAATAATGAAAATGTTGTTATATTGTAGTAATGGGTGTGGATGATTTGGAAGAGAATTGTGAGGATTAAATAATGCCTAACTTGATGAAGTTATTGAGTATGATATTATGGATGTTGTTATTGATGTTTGGGAGTTGTTGTATCATATGGAGAAAGTTGTAGAAACAAAGGAAGTGCTGCCCAATTTTTGTTAGCCCTTAGTCGCCTTAGTTTAGCTTTAAGCATGTTTCCGGTTATCTAACCTTAGTACGAACTCTCTTGAATGTAGAATTGTGAGTATTGGAGGGGAGCACTTGGTCGATAAAGCTAGAGCGTCGTAAAGGTATGTAAGGCTAGTCCCTTTCTTTCGAAGGCATGACTCTTACATTGTGATTTCTTCCCTATGTTCCCATGACTTCCTTACGTCCCTAAAGATGAAAGTTAAAGATGCTTAAGAGCTCCTTACAAGATAGAGATGAGATGTGTTCCATGATATTGATGATGGTGATTCTATTTCTAAAGACCCCAAAGTCATAAATTAATGCCTTTATGAAGTATATGAGCTTATCCTATTTTTCTGTTGATGATGTTCGTTGTTGTTAGTCCCACCTCATGCTACTAGTCCCTCCGAGATGAGATATGTTGATCATGATTGTTCCATAATGTAATCGGAGGTCACCGACCTTATGTCACTCTGATAGGGTTATTGCTTTCACTTGAGCTCTCATGCATACTTTATGATATGTATATGTATGATCACACCGTGCCTAGTTGGCCGGGCAGTCACCACTACGACTGGCGCAATAGGCAGCTGTCACACCCTAACCTGTGATAGGGTGTGATGGGCACCCGACTCTTCTTACGGCCGAGCGAACCCACTGATCCTCGTAAAACTTATAATCTTACTGGACTCTTAAATCATGAAAGGATGCATAAAGAAAGCTTTTCAAAAACAACATGCTTTTCATCCTTCTCAGATCAAATAAAATGTGTAATCATATGAAATCTGTAACAAATGCATAATGATACATCGGCTTATGGAGCCGCTTACAAGACCGACATATTACATACGTGACCCTGTCTACAAAGTCTCTAACATAGAACATGATGCCACAACATAAATACTCTGACTCGGCAGCACTTCGGAGGAAATGGAGCTCGCCAATCCAGCTGGATTATCTTCTGCTAACGTCTTCTACTCATCTGTAGGTACCTGCGTGGCATGAAACGCAGCCCCCGAAGAAAGGGGGTCAATGCTAATATGTCTCGAGCATGTAAAGCATGAAATACAGTAACAGAGTCATAACTGAGATAAAAGTACAGAAACGAGGACAACAATCAGAATATCCGACCTGCTTACTCTTAACCTCAAACCATGCATAACAACATCATATCCAACCTGTTATGAGGCTTAGTGACACAATCAGACAATCATTCTGCACATGTGTATAAATATAGCGTGTCCCGACCCTCTAATGAGGGACTCGGTAAGTAAGATCATATATATACATATAGCGTGTCCCGGCCCTCTAATGAGGAACTCGATGAATAGCGTGTCCCGGCCCTCTAGTGAGGGACTCGGTGGATAGCGTGTCCCGGCCCTCTAGTGAGGGACTCGGTGGAGGAGATCCTGTCTCCATCATGTATACATCATACTTGGCCCATCCTGTGGGCTGGCGCCATCATCACATTATCATATACATAGCGTGTCCCGGCCCTCTAGTGAGGGGCTCGGTGGAGGAGATCCTGTCTCCATCATGTATACATCATACTTGGTCCATCCTGTGGGCTGGCGCCATCATCACATTATCATATACATAGCGTGTCCCGGCCCTCTAGTGAGGGACTCGGTGAATAGTACAGTAGAGCTGTGCACGAAAGCATGTCCTGGCCCGGGACTCAGTGAAAGATGTAACGACCACGCAGGAGCAGAGTAGTAAGTAACCACATACACATAAATCGTCATTTTAGACTCAATAGATAAGTAGACAAATCAACGCTCGAGTATCCGAATAGTAGTCACACTTAGGACTCTTGAAACATCATTACGAAATATGTCACATAACATCTCGGGGATCATAAACATGTATCAAGCCAATCCGGGCCCGCCTATGAAAGTTACGGGCGTTATTCATTGCAGAATCATTTGCGAACACATCAAAGCCATCCGGTTCCGTCTATGAAAGTTACGAACATTTTTAGACATAGGATCTTTTAAGAACAAAATTCTTTTGCAACATTTGAAATTCAATCATACATAAGACTTAAGGACCATAGTCCGTCCATATGAAGAATGTCAACGTCAAAAAGCAAATAAAAATCATGAACATGCTCGGAACTTAAGAATGGAGTTACCCCAAGGCACAAATCATGTCATATCTTACTTCCGTCTAAGACATGCCAAAAGAAGGAAAGAGTAAGCTTTACATACCTCGTCCGCTTCCTAAGCTAATCCAACTTAAGTCTCGGCTTCTCAAGATCTACAATAATGTCGTTAGACGCCAAACATTAGTCATGAGCCCTTAGGAATCCAATTTCCAAGCTAGCATTTTATCTACAAAAATTTGGGCAGCATTTTCCCTATAAACTCAACATCCCCGAGAATTCAACTCGGCCAAATCTTCAACAACACTACCAACAGCCATATCAACAACATCAATAATCAATTCAAAACGCATTATAACGCTAATAACTCTTCTCCACATATTTCGACAACATTCCAATTATGTTCAATTCAACTACATATAATCAAACTAACACCAATGCTCAGACGTTCAATTACTAATCCGAAACCATTCAAGCAATACTCAAGAACGCTTCAACAATTCGCACAATATTCAAAACAACCCAATCTATGCTCTACTCCACCCGAAACCTCCCCAACTCAACAAGAACAACAATAACATATTTCTTTCTTCCAAATTCATGAACTACATCAACAATCCACACGTTCACAACATTATCTTCATAAATTCAAGAAACTATATTTAATTCACATTAGCTTCCAAGAACAGCCCATACACGATTTTAACTTCAATTTAAATCCTTAAACCTTCTTTTGCATCATATAATCCACAACAACCAACAACCAAAGTACTAAGTAAAACTTGTTCATTCCTTCTACACAAACACAACACATATACACGGCCAAACCCACACCCACGGCTCAACATCCACAAACATAATTTCATGAATTTCATTCATTTCTACATACTACAACACACACAACCCATCCATAACATATAAAAAGGAAGATTAAATCTCACCTTTACCTCTTAGCTTTCCACTTGGCTAGGGTTGGTGAATTGCGAAGATGAATGGATTGCTTGCTCCAATAACCACTCCACGTTATAGAGGACCTTCCAATTAGTAGAAAATCTAGAAGAAAATAATTTTCCATGATCAATTTTTGGGACCATGTTCGGCCAGCCCCTTGGCCGAATGGTTCTCCACTTTTTTTTCTCCATGCTTCTTGAATTTTCTATAGTTGAAAAGATGAATAATTGTTGCTTGGTCATCCACCATCTATGTATATATACTTAGCCTCCACAAATACATGGTGCACACATGTACACCTCATGGCTTAAAACAATTGGCTAGCCATGTGTGGGACCCACATGACCCCACGGCCACATGGCCATCTATGGCTATTTCATGAAATATTTCTTCCAACTTATAGCCCCTAATTTTTCTTATTCCAAATTTACCCTTAATACTCCATACCAATAAAAAGATGAATATGCAACTTATGCACTCTAACAAAATCGGAAAAATATAACCTTGCTCATAACTTTCCGTAATTAGCTCGGAATATCCCAATGTACAAAATACGGGATATAACATCCTTCCCCCCTTTAGAACATTCGTCCTCGAATGTTCAATTAGTCTCATAAGGTCTGACAAGAATCTCGGGGTTTCCTTTATTACTATAACATGCAGTCTCATCTCCCAACCATATTTCTTCTTCATCTTCTCTCTGTAATCGCTCCGCCATAATACCTTAACAGAAGTCACGTCCTTAGTATGCAACATTCTTACCTTACGAACCATGTAATAAGGTCCAATATATCTCGTGTCGTCTCCTTATTCTTAATTCAAACCTTTCTATCGTCTCTTCACTCAGATCTTGCTCTCAACTTCCTTGTCACATATGTTGTTGCAATGTTTACGCGAATATACAAAGGCGCTCAAATTAGCCCAAGAAATACCCTAGCGTGGCTTCACTGATTCTTAGGTTTCACTTTGTCTTCGCCCCTCTTATCTTACAACCGGTGTCATGGTAGGTCTTTGGTCCACCCATAGCCATGTATCTGTTTGTCCTAAAGACATAATTCTATTTTAGTAATTGGCTTAAACTATCGTTACATTTTTCTGTAATGTACCCAAAATATCACAACTGCATTGTCATTGCTAAGTCCTTAGTCTTCTTATCAAGTACTTACTTGGTCTCATTCTTATCATACCAATACTTGCAGGTGGCATCACTATCCTTGTATAACTTGTATAAAGTATGTTCAATCTTAGTCACGGCCTTTCCTTCTCTTAGTTCATGCTACCTCACCTATCCCCTCCATACTAACATTCCCTGGTAGCCTATCTTGTCATACTCCTTTTCTAAACATCCACTTTCCAATGTCACATCATTTAAGATCTCTCCAATTAATTTTCAGCACTATCTCAATTACCATCCTAGCTCCTACCCCTTTATTGCTGGCTTTTAGATCTTACTAACTTGTCTTAGCAAGGGGCCTTACCCGTAGCCCAAGCATTCGTATCAATTATATTGTAGTGTCGATCGTCCCCATCTTGCACTTGCATCTCTCGCACCCGCTTCCCCCTTTAAGGGGTGTACTTATACCATTATCCAATTGTACTTTGCCCTATGTCCATATTTTCCAATCTCAATTAGGCGGCATTTTTACTCCGACATTCTGATCCCCTTGCCGTTCATCTACTCACCTTCTTTCTTGTCCAAATATCATTGTGTTAGGACTTCCCAAGCTTATCCTATAGTGAAAACAGCATCAGCTTGCCTTGTGACATTTGTGCCATTTGTTTTTCTTTTCACTTGAACTTCGTTACCCTGTCCGATTAATGCCTTCCATATACCGCAACGTTGGGTGCCGGAATACACGTATCCGCTGATATAGCCATGTACGGGGTATCACATGCACACCTGTATATATACATAGTTACTAGCACCTCGTTCACAAAATATTCCCAAACGCTACTCAACTCACTCTAATTCTCAAGCTGTGATGCACCTTCTTTCTCTTTACCGGTCTAATCCGCCTCGTCCTACGTGACCTCATAGGGTTTCTGCCCGCGCCGCATACTCTAATTTCCCTTAGGCTACTCTAGCTTCGCATTTGCTTCTTACATCTGAATTTGTAAGACTTTCAGAAAACTTCCCAGGGGGTCACCCATCCTAAAATTTCTCTCACTCCAGCACGCTTAACCTTGGGACTCTGATGAAATACAATGCTTTAATGCTAGTATAATCGCGTCCACCTCACCGCATGACCTTCATCACCTAATCTGGAGTAAGTTGGGATCTTGACATCTTCCGAAACATTCTCGTGACATGTCCCCCTCCGAACTAGAGAGGGTCATTTACTCTTCCGATTATACAATTTCTATGTTGCCCTTTTCAACCCTTAATATTCGTCTTTCACCTATGGATATGACTACTTTCCGTCCTAAACTCCCAGATTCCCAATGGTGACGAACACACCTTGATCGCCGTTACTTATAAACACTCGGTTATCAGCCTTTGGATTTCTGTTCTCATCTTACCTCGTTCCTCACCCTTTCTATAACCGGGTCTTTCGCATTCTCGTCACTTATAGTACTCGTACCCTTGGCTATACATGTCATGGTCTGTTACTACTTTGTTATCTCACTTTCTTCTTATTTCCTTCTTCTAATTACCCTCTCTTTTCTTACACTCGCTATCATTTCCGTTATTATATAACCCTTATTCCGAACTTCCCCTATAGAACTTGATAAGCCTTCCTTAATCGTTCTATAGCTTGCTTTTCCGTTTCACACTTGCCTTTATATTCTAACTACATGGATCACATCATAGCTTTGGCCGCTTTCTCACTAGGCTCCACTTATTTCCATAACAATCCTCATCCTATTCACGTTATATCTTATTCGTACTCGATCCTATAATGTAACACTTCTTAACCCTTCACCCTCTCTGACCAACTTTATCCTTAATATCTCACAAGTTGTCCTATCCATACATTCATATCCATCACAATTCTTTTCCTCTGTACTCTTATCTTAATCACACTATTACTTCTTTTAACTATAAGCTCGTCATAATTCATCCCTGCTTATCAATTTAGTCGGTACCTTAAATAAATTTCTATCAAGGTCTGCCAGCCTTTTCTAAATCGTCTCTTAGTATCACAAGCCCTTTCTAATTTCTTTTATTATATCGATATCGACCTTCTAATTATTATTACCCTTAATTCAGCAATTATCTTCTCTCTCGATGTCAGTCGTACTCGTAGCTTAGTCAGATCTCACCATTACAATCAGCACGACCTTTCAAGTCGTATTACAAACCTATATCTCATTCTCTTTTTATTTCTGGGAAAATTTCGGCAGAGTTTCCTCTGTAATTGTTACTATCTCAAAACCTGCACGCAGGAAATACCAACAATGCCTCACAGGGCCAGCATACATACATACATATCACATCATATCACAGCCTCACAGGGCTCCCAATATCAACAACAGTACGAAAATGACGAACATACCTCGTATGTCCAACTCAAACTGCACCCGTAACACTTTCTTGTTTACTTTCCTTTTTAATCTCCAACTTGTATTTTAATCGTACTTCAATATCTTACCCGACATATATCTTTCATACCTTTGCTTACCTACGTGCTTTGTAACTTCCAATATCGTTAGTCACTTTCTTCTGTCGACACCATTCTTCTGCTGAAATCAAAAGTCATTGTAAGGAATCTCATTTCCTATGACTTGGCTCTATGGCACGATCTCAGATGTGAAAGAAGAGTAACCACCCTAGATTCCCCGTAGCCTCCTGTTTATAAATGTGGCGCGCTTTCACACCATAAATGTGGACCCCCACCGGACACGACTTTGCAGACAACCCCTAGGACGAACTGCTCTGATACCAATTTGTCACACCCTAGCCTGTGATAGGGTGTGATGGGCACCCGACTCTTCTTAGGGCCGTGCGAACCCACTGATCCTCGTAAAACTCATAATCTTCTTTGGACTCTTAAATCATGAAAGGATGCATAATGAAAGCTTTTCAAAAACAACATGCTTTTCATCTTTCTCAAATCAAATAAAATCTGTAATCATATGAAATCTGTAACAAATGCATAATGATACATCGGCTTACAGAGCCGCTTACAAGACTGACATATTACATACGTGACCCTGTCTGCAAAGTCTCTAACATAGAACATGATGCCACAACATAAATACTCTGACTCGACAGCACTCCGGAGGAAATGGAGCTCACCAATCCAAATGGATTATCTTCGCTAACGTCTTCACTCATCGTAGGTACTTGCGTGGCATGAAACGCAGCCCCCGAAGAAAGGGGGTCAGTACGGAATATGTACTGAGCATGTAAAGCATGAAATACAGTAACAGAGTCATAACTGAGATAAAAGTACAGAAGCGAGGACAACAATCAGAATATCCGACCTGCTTACTCTTAACCTCAAACCATGCATAACAACATCATATCCAACCTGTTATGGGGCTTAGTGACACAATCAGACAATCATTCTGCACATGTGTATACATATAGCGTGTCCCGGCCCTCTAATGAGGGATTCGGTAAGTAAGATCATATATATACATATAGCGTGTAACAATGAGGAACTCGATGAATAGCGTGTCCCGGCCCTCTAGTGAGGGACTCGGTGGATAGCGTGTCCCGGCCCTCTAGTGAGGGACTCGGTGGAGGAGATACTGTCTCCATCATGTATACATCATACTCGGCCCATCCTGTGGGCTGGCGCCATCATCACATTATCATATACATAGCGTGTCCAGACCCTCTAGTGAGGGACTGACTCGGTGGAGCGTGTCCCGGCCCTCTAGTGAGGTACGATGACTTGGCCCATCCTGTGGGCTGGCGCCATCATCACATTATCATATACATAGCGTGTCCCGGCCCCCTAGTGAGGCCGAGATCCTGTCTCCATCATGTATACATCATACTTGGTAACATCATCACATTATCATATACATGTCCCGCCCTCAGTGAGGGACTCGGTGAATAGATAAGCCGGCACGACTCGGTGAAAGATGTAACGACCACGTACGAGCAGAGTAGTAAGTAACCACATACACATAAATCATCATTTCAGACTCAATAGATAAGTAGACAAATCAACGCTCGAGTATCCGAATAGTAGTCACACTTAGGACTCTTGAAACATCATTACGAAATATGTCACATAACATCTCGGGGATCATAAACATGTATCAAGCAATTCCGAGCCCGCCTATGAAAGTTACGGGCGTTATTCATTGCAGAATCATTTGCGAACATATCAAAGCCATCCGGTTCCATCTATGAAAGTTACAGACATTTTTAGACATAGGATCTTTTAAGAACAAAATTCTTTTGCAACATTTGAAATTCAATCATACATAAGACTTAAGGACCATAGTCCGACCATATGAAGAATGTCAACGTCAAGAAGCAAATAAAAATCATAAACATGCTCGGAACTTAAGAATGGAGTTACCCCAAGGCACAAATCATTTCATATCTTACTTCCGTCTAAGACAAGCCAAAAGAAGGAAAGAGTAAGCTTTACATACCTCGTCCGCTTCCTAAGCTAATCCAACTTAAGTCTCGGCTTCTCAAGATCTACAATAACATCGTTAGACGCCAAACATTAGTCATGAGCACTTAGGAATCCAATTTCCAAGCTAGCATTTTATCTACAGAAATTTGGGCAGCATTTCCCCTATAAACTCAACATCCCCGAGAATTCAACTCGGCCAAATCTTTAACAACCATACCAACAACCATATCAACAACATCAATAATCAATTCAAAACGCATTATAACGCTAATAACTCTTCTCCACATATTTCGACAACATTCCAATTATGTTCAATTCAACTACATATAATCAAACTAACACCAATGCTCACACGTTCAATTACTAATCCGAAACCATTCAAGCAATACTCAAGAACGCTTCAACAATTCGCACAATATTCAAAACAACCCAATCTATGCTCTACTCCACTCGAAACCTCCCCAACTCAACAAGAACAACAATAACATATTTCTTTCTTCCAAATTCATGAACTACATCAACAATCCATACGTTCACAACATTATCTTCATAAATTCAAGAAACTATATTTAATTCACATTAGCTTCCAAGAACAGTCCATACACGATTTTAAATTCAATTTAAATCCTTAAACCTTCATTTGAATTATAGAATCCACAACAACCAACAACCAACAACCAAAGTACTAAGTAAAACTTGTTCATTCCTTCTACACAAACACAACACATATACACGGCCAAACCCACACCCACGGCTCAACATCCACAAATATAATTTCATGAGTTTCATTCATTTATACATACTACAACACACACAACCCATCCATAACATATAAAAAGGAAGATTAAATCTCACCTTTACCTCTTAGCTTTCCACTTGGCTAGGGTTGGTGAATTGCGAAGATGAATGGATTGCTTGCTCCAATAACCACTCCACGTTATAGAGGGCCTTCCAATTAGTAGAAAAGCTAGAAGAAAATAATTTTCCACGATCAATTTTTGGGACCATGTTCGGCCAGCCCCTTGGCCGAATGGTTCTCCACATTTTTTTTTCTCCATGCTTCTTGAATTTTCTAAGGTTGAAAAGATGAATAATTGTTGCTTGATCATCCACCATCTATGTATATATACTTAGCCTCCACAAATACATGGTACACACATGTACTCCTCATGGCTTAAAACAATTGGCTAGCCATGTGTGGGACCTACATGACCCCACGGCCACATGGCCATCTATGGCTATTTCATGAAATATTTATTCCAACTTATAGCCCCTAATTTTTCTTATTCCAAATTTACCCTTAATACTCCATACCAATAAAAAAATGAATATGCAACTTATGCACTCTAACAAAATCGGAAAAATATAACCTTGCTCATAACTTTCCGCAATTAGCTCGGAATATCCCAATGTACAAAATACGGGATATAACAGCAGCTATGATAATTATTACACCATGTCTATATGGCATGGGTAGACACCACTAGTGGGTGGCATGAGATGTTTACCCCAGACGCGGGAGGCCCGGACGCGAGCTAGTGATGATCACACTGTACCTATATGATCGGGCAGCTTATATATATATATACATGGTGAGATGTTATTTATTATGAAAGATAGCATGCATGATTCCGCCTTAAGAGGCAATCAGTTACAGGTTATCCCCTTATATTATATTCTTACATCTCTTTATCATATGATTGTGTATGCCTTACATACTCAGTACATTGTTCGTACTGACGTCCTTTTTTTTATGGATGTTGTGTTCATGCCCACGGGTAGACAGAGAGGTGGCCCAGATTCTTAGGAGTTATACCAGCTTATACAGGAGCACCCCACTACTCCGGAGGTGCAGCTTATTGATACATTCTTTTGTGTTCATAGTGGGTTTGACGGGGTCCTGTCCCGTCCTTGTATCTCAGTACTCCAGTAGAGGCTCGTAGATACATACGCGTGGGTAATAGATGTCTCATGAATACACCAGTGCATATTTGGTATATCATTTTGGTAGCCTCATGGGCCGGTGATGTATATATATATATATATATATATATATATATATATATATATATATATATATATATATATATATATATATATATATATATATATATAGATGTTTGTAAATGTAGATGACCATCTTATGATAAGTTTCGTGTTGGGAATAATGTGTATTCAGGTTGAGTTGATGGCAAGTATGATAGGTGGTGCTCGGTAGGGTAGCTCTGGGCACCCGTCATGGCCCGTAGTCGGGTCGTGACAATCTTGACCCGATGTTGACCATGGTCAACTCCAATTCTAACTTAACTAGTTTCTCAACCAATGACCCAAATCACACCTAAACCCTTCGAGACCAAACCAATGACACCACTAAGTCATAAATCACCCTCCGGACCTAATGGAACTGTCGGAATTCGATTATAGGCACATTTACCCAAAAGTCAACTTTGAGTCAAACAATTTTCGCTTTAAGACCAAATTTTCTAAAAGTCATTCCAAAACCCAAAATGATTCCTAGGAAACTGTGCCACCGGTCCCTGTAGATCGAGGCTGGGGAATGGTCAACGGGGGCAAAAATGGTAAAAATGCAATAACGACCAAACGGGTCGTTACATCAGATACCAATTAAACAATCGCTCGTCCTCGAGTGACAAGGGAATGAAACAAGGGAAGAGCACCTGACTCGGAAAATAGCGAGGATATCTCTCGCGTATCTCGGACTC
>NC_081346.1:39744976-39842476 GCF_029784015.1 Lycium ferocissimum
AACCAAACTTTATGGACATGTCCAAAATCATCATGCAAACTTATTGGAACTTTCAAAACATCAACACGGGATCATCTTGACCCGATGTTGACCATGGTCAACTCCAATTCTAACTTAACTAGTTTCTCGACCAATGACTCAAATCACACCCGAATCCTTCGGGAACCAAACCAATGATTCCACGAAGTCATAAATCACCCTCCGGACCTAATGGAATTATTGGAATTCGATTACGAGCACGTTTACCCAAAAGCCAACTTCGAGTCAAACAGTTTTCACTTTAAGAGCAAATTTTCTAAAAGTCATTCCAAAACCCAAAACGATGCCTAGGGAACTGTGCCACCGATCTCCGTGGATCAAAATAGTACTAACAAAGCTGGGGAATGAGTCAATGGGGGAAAAAATGGTAAAAACACATCGTTACAAGTCCTCTTTCATTAGTCATTATTGTGCTGAATATTACCTCTTTTCTGGTCGATTGCTTTGCTTTGTATCAATTTCATCTTAATCAAGAGTCTTTAACTGCAACTAGCTAGATACATTTGTATTTAGTACTTTTCATCAAGACGCCTATGATTGTTCCCCAGTGTCCTCAGACTGGGCCAATGTTTTCAACCAATAGGCGGCTTTATGATGATAACACCTGAAATACATATAATTTCTAGAATTGTAAAGGGAAAAGAACCTCTACTACTCTACTGGATCATGTCAAGTTGTCAAATGATAGTACACGATCTTTGTTTCTCATATACTGCCAAGGCTTCAACGGGATGAGTCAAGGTTAATACCACCAGTATAAGGTTTGTCAATATTTGAGTTACAAATTCAAACTTGTACATCATTGCTTTCTGTATTCATAGCACTCGTAATTCTTAGATTAGGAATCTGAGACTTGTCCATATTTAGGATTTTTCTCCATGCACTAGGTAGTTCAGAAAATGTTGTAAAACTTGATATACCTATAAAAACTAAAGCTAGGTTAGTTAAAGAGATCTGCCAGGGTATTTCCTTCCATGTACACATGTTGTATTATCACTTTGAATTGCTCCTTCATTATTCTTATTCTCTCCACTTCTGTGATAATACACCGTAAGGCCTCCCACATTCCATCCACAACATTCTCCATCATCATAGAATCAATCTCCAAAATTAGAGGGTGTAAATCATTTTCTACACAATATAGTAAACCTTCCAGCAAGGCTCTAAATTCAGCTATCACATTAGTACTGTGACCCAATTCCTTGCACTTTGTATACACCAGATCACTGTTCCAGTCTCTCACACAAAAATCATAAAAGGTAGGCCCAGGGTTACCTTTAAATGCTCCATTAGTATTGCATTTAAACAACCTCTCATGGGATAATTTCCAAAAAATAATCTGAGCGACTAAAATAGACTTGTAGTCTTCTAAGAATTTAACCAGATCAGGCCATAGAAAAGGAATATTCTTAAGCCAGGGATACCTCCACTTAGCTAAGTAGTTTAATTATTGTTAATCTCATGTACTACTCTTTTAAAGCTCACCTTTCGTCCATGCTTAATTGTATTCCTTCTTTTCCATAGTTCCCAAGTGATCGTGGTTGGTACTGCATGTAAATTAGGCTTGGACTTTTCAGCACTATCAATCTTCCACCATTTTTTGATATCTTGATGAACTTTTGAACAAGATTAATTTGAATACCTACTGCATTCCTGAAAACTTTCAACCTTTTGATGCAAATTTAAGTTGCATTGTCTCCTGTTGTGGATTAGTGCAACAGTAGAATCTAGATACCACAAAATTCCTCATGCTCATCAATTTATCAATGTATATAGGCATTTTAAATTTCCACAGTCTCCATAGGGAAAAAGATATCTTAAATGGCACCCTTTAATCTACAATTTCGTAAGGTCATCCTGCTTTTGTTTCCTATGTCTCAGAATGTCCCGGGTACTATTGACAATGAATTTTCTTTTTCTTGTTAGCATCCACCAGGGCCTGTCTCAAGTACCTTGCAGCTGATCTATGAGAATTTCAGCTTTTATATGTTCACCAATATCTGTTGGAAATGATTGTTGTAACAATACTCTTTCCAGTGTCCATGCTCAATCAAGTCAACCACATCTTCCAGTTCCTCATTAAGAGAGTATTCAATAGGTACCACATAGTGCAAAACTCCCAATTTGTTTAAGTTTTCATACCAAACATTTGATGATCCTCCTTTGATTTCCCACCAAATTTCATACTCCAATCTTCCATCACTTCTAACATCTTCTTCCAGACCTGTGTCCCACTTCTATTGTACAATGTAAAAATTACTTTTTTGCAATATTTATTCCACATATAGTTAGCCCATAAAGTTGATGTTATTCTAAATCTCCACCACAATTTAGCAAACAGTACATCCATGCATCAAATAAGGATTTAAAACCAAGTCCACCTTCCTGAGTTGGTAGGCATACATCATGCCAGGTTGGCCAATGTCTGCTCCTCCCTTCCTCCTTATTGCTCCAAAAATATCTAATAAATATTTTATGAATTTCATTCCAAATACACTTAGGAGGTGCCAGAACAAAAAGTAGATGAATAGGCATACTCTGAAGAACACTTTTAATCAATACAACATTTCCACCAAAAGATAGTACCTTTCCTTTTCAAGATTACAACTGTTATATCCCGTATTCTGTACATTGGGGCAATCCCGTTTAACTATGATAAGTTAGGGACAAAACCATTCCGGGATACAAAGTCGGGACTTTTGACCTTTGATTTTGTTTTAAGACCTAAGTTGTTCATGAAATTGTTGGCATGGAACATTTAGGAAAATTTGGGACCAAAAGTGGAATAATGGAAAGTTGGAAATCATGCAATTTTTGGCCCTTTGGCCGTGTGACCTTGGCAATGGTCCCACACATTTTGTGGACAAATTTAATTGGTCCAACACATGTGTGTGGGCCATGGACACATGTATAACTCTTGTGGAAGCTTAAAAGATGACTTCTAAGTCATCTATCCTCATTCTACACTTAGAAAAAAAATCAAGAAGTTGAAGAACAACATAGCAACCATTCGGCCAAGACAAGGAAAAACCAAGTCCAAATTGAGCCATCCCAAAAATATTTCTTTGATGCAAATCCACTAATTGGAGGTCCCTAAGTAACGTGGAAGTGTTGTCCTAGCTAACCCTAGCCTATTGGTGAAGTTGAAGAAGAAAGGTAAGATTTAATCATGTTTTATGTGTTATGAATGGTGCATGCGTGTTGTAGTATGTTGAAATGGATGAAAATCATGAAATATGGCATGTTGGAGTTGAGGCAGTGTGTGTGAGGTATGGCCGTGTAAGTGTGTGTGTTGTGTTGAAGTGATGAATCAATTTTATGTAGCATGTTTAGTTGTGTAGTGTGAAGAAATGAATGAGAATCATCAATATGTGCATGTGTAGTGTTGGCCGAATATGGGTCATGTAGTGTGGCAAATAATGAATTAATATTGCTTAGTGTTTTAGTTGTTGTTATGTGAATTCTATGTTGGAAATGGGAGTTTAATGACTCAAGATTGATGTTGTAATTGTATGGGCTGATTTGGAGAATCATGTGTATTTAATGTAATTTTTATATTTAAGAGAATGACATTGTTAGAGGGTGAATTGTTGGTGCAAATCATGATTTGGAAGTGAGGAATGTGTTATGGTTGAGGTTCTCGGGTTTGGGGCTGTTTTCGGGTAAATTGGAGCAATTGTTGGATTGTTGGAAATGTTGTATGAATTGTTTGAAATGTCCTTGAATGCTGTTGGTATGGGTTCGGGTTAGTAATCGAATATATGAGCGTTGATATTGGATTGAATGTAAGCCGTTGAATTGAATATTATGAATGTTGTTGAATGATGTAAAAGAGGGTTACTAATGTTATATTGCTTTTCGGATTGATTATTGATGTTGCTAGTTTGGTTGTTGGTGTTGTTGTTGTTGATTTGGCCGAGTTAAATTCTCGGGGTTGGCCTATTTACAGGGGAAATGCTGCCCAAATTTCTGTAGAATTAAGTATTAATTTGGAATTGAATGACTAAATGGCTATAGCTAATATTTGATATCCGTTGACGTATTTGTAGACCTTGGGGAGCCGGAGGCCTAGAGTGGGATTAGCTTGAGTTTGGGCTAGCTTTGAGAGCGTACGAGGTATGTAAATCTCAATCCTTTCTTCTTTTGGCATGCCTTAGTTACAAATAGGCTATGACACGAGCCTCGAGGAAATTCTATTCTCGCAATCCGAGCATGTGTATGACTCTTATTTGTTTCTTGGAATTCGTACGCTTGATATGATGAAATATTGGCTCTTATGTCTTTGGAATATTTGATTTTCAAATGTTGCATAAAAAGTTTGGTTTTTAAAGAATTCCGTAACTACGAACGCCCGTATCTTTCACAGAAAGGCTCGGATTG
The DNA here is from genome assembly GCF_029784015.1 of Lycium ferocissimum. Classification (NCBI taxonomy): domain Eukaryota; kingdom Viridiplantae; phylum Streptophyta; class Magnoliopsida; order Solanales; family Solanaceae; genus Lycium; species Lycium ferocissimum. The sequence goes on from NC_081346.1 coordinate 39,749,396, forward strand.
CCTCGATATGCTCGTAGGAGGTTGTATGGCGTATGATGAGTATGTTTTTCATAGGCGGGCCCGGCTCGGGTCGACACCCGTTCGTGGGTCCCGCGACTCTTCTTTTTGTAATCCTGATGACTTTTGAAAGAATTTGGTTTGGCTACTATTCCGATTTCCAAGTATGGTCATTTTACTTATCTTTTGAGTCTATGATAATGATTTTATACATATGGTTACTCACGACTCTGCTCGTGCATTCTGTTGTATCTTTCGCCGAGTCCCGGGCCGGTTGTGTTGTCGTGCGCACTTTGTTATACTCGGTGTTATCTTGTGTTATGGTTCACCGAGCACCTCGCTAGGGCCGGGTTCCGCTTTATATTTGGTGCTATGCCGTGTATGGCGTGTATCTTTGTGTTATGATGTGTGTGACGGGGATACGGAGATTTGAAACCTTCGGTGTTATGTCGTGTTATGGCGCCATCGACGGGCGGGCGACCATATTTTCTGAGCCCTAAGCATGATTTGTATTTTGAAAGTAAACATTTTGATATTTTGGAAATGCATTTACTTTCTGTACTTCTGTTTCGTCTATGATTCAGATTTGTTTACTATATCTCCTGCTTTGCATACTCAGTACATATTTCGTACTGACCCCCTTTCTTCGGGGGTTTCATTTCATGCCCGCAGGTACAGACGTACAGTTCGGTGATCCGCCGCCTAGGACACCCTTTTTCAAGTTTGAGTGCTCCTTATTCCCGAGCCCACATTTTGGTATATATTCGTTCGCATATGTATATGTTTGTTCCGGGCACGGCGGGGCCCCGTCCCATCATATGATTCTCGTTGGTCCGTTTTAGAGGTCGTAGATGTATATGTGGGTTAGGCCTATTCTGTATGTGTGTGTTTGTATGTTATATGTTCTGGGCGATCCCATTCGCCGTGGCACCCTTGTCGGCTTGCATTTGTATATGTTTTGGGCCGTTGCGCCATTTGCTAGCCTTGCCGGCTTCGATATATATATGTTTGTGTTTGAGATGTGTTTGAGACAGCTTGAGATAATTTGAGACAAACGTCGATATTTGTATACGTAAGCCATCTGTATGTGATTCGGATTTGATGAATGTGTTTGGGTGCCCAGCTCGGGCACTAGTCACGGCCTACGGGGTTGGGTCGTGACAACAACATTTCCGTCACCTTCTTGATAAGATCAGTATAATAAGCCTTCTTTTTCCTGGAACAAAAAATAGGGCACACTAGATAGGTAAAAAAAAATTGTCCCTTTGTAAATCTTGTAGCCTCACTCACTGATTGTATTAGTACATGAAAAGAAGAACTTTTTCCGTTGTTTATTAACTGACCAGATGTTTGTTCATACTTTCTCAAAACTTGCATGATGCAGTTTAGAGAATAAGTATCAGCAGATGCAAAAATGATAGTGTCATCAAAGATAGGCTAAATGGTTCAAGGGATAAGACCAATTAGGCATCCCATGTCCAACAAATCTACCCTCTTCAAATAGCAAGTTCAAAGATCTTGATAACACCTCAGCTGAAAGTAGGAATAATGTTGGAGAAAGAGAGTCCCCTTGTTTCACTTCTCTAGTTGATTGAAAGAACCTTGTAGCTTGACCATTCAAAAGAGCACGAAATACCATTTATTATCAATCAATCTCCTGATAAATTAATTAGGTACTCTGTAAACCCTATTTTCCTTAGCACATGCAATAAATATTTCCATGATACTTTGTCATATTTCTTGGCCATGTCAAGCTTAATTACAACATTAGCTGGCTTACCTCTCATTCTGATATCTCACGCTATCTCCTGTGCATGAAGAATATTCTCAAATATACTTCTCCCCATTCACAAATTTAGATTTATTTGAAGAAATCAATGTTGGAATTATACTTTTCATTCTATCATGAAGTCTCTGGATTTCACCTTGTTAAGAAACTTGGAAAGACTTATTGGCCTCATATCTGAAAATGTTTAGGTAGGCTATTTTTTGGGAATAAGTACCAGATTAGTGTAAGTAACAGACTTTGGTAACTAAGGTCCATCAAAATATGCTAGTACTAGGGCTTGAACATCATTTCCAGTTATATCCCAAAGATAGTTGATAAAAGATACATATAAAATCATCTAGACCACTTATACTATCTCCAGTTAATGTAAAACCTGCCGGCTGGACTTCTTACTTTGAAAGACATAAACATAAAGGAGCATTTCCCCATATGTTACCCTGCTAGGTACATGTTGGAGGATTTCAAAGTCATCAACCTCCCCTTCTGTGTGAGTTGTTTCTGAAAAGAATTCACTGCTTCCTCTGCTATAAGAGTCGTTGGTTCCAGCCATACATCATTGTTGTTTTGTATTGTGTTTGATTGTAGCTTTCTCTTCTTTCCAATGACACAATTATGGAAGAAACTTGTGTTTCTATCACCTTCTGTAAACCATGAAAATCCTACTTTCTTCTTTCAATATCGTTCTTCCAAGCTCAAAAACATCTTCAACTCGGCTTGAGCTTTTTGGAGAACCAATTTTATTAATAATACTCCATTATTCCTCAAACAATTGTTATTTTACTTTTACAAACTCTTCCCTTATTGCTAATTGTTTGGAAATATCCCAATTCTCTACTCCAAACTGACAATGCCCCTTTACGATTCTTCAATTTCTACTTAAAAGCCAAATATAGAGATCCAACAAAATAAGTTTTCCAGTTCTGAATAACCAGGTTTTTGAATGGCTCATGTGAGTCCAGAAATTCAAAAGACTAAAAGGTTTCTTAAAAGCTAGCATCCACTTCACCACATGATAGAAGTAGAAGGGTTTGACCTGAGCCTATACTTGTGAGATGCTTTACTTCTATTGTGGGAACACTTCTTGAAAAGGGGTGTAAACCACAGTTCTATCCAATATTTTGAAAATACAATCATCAGTTGATCTTTCATTCCACCAAGTATAAAGACTTCCTTTGAAAGCTACATCAAGCAATTCACAAGAATTAGTGCAGAAGGCAAAATCTTCAGATTCAACTAGTGTAACTAGTAATCCTCATAATTTATCCTACTCTTAGAAGAACATTAAAATATCCTCCAACCATCTGTGGAAACTCTATAGAAGCTTCTAGTTAATACATGTTATTCCATAACTCTTGCCTTTCCCTTTCATCACATTTGGCATATACAAAAGTTGCGATAATATATTTCCCTGTGTCTTGGTGATGAAGTTTCAACGTCATTTGTTGCTCTGAATCCATCAAGATTTCCCAAAGGAACTGAAGCATCAATAAACACCCATATCTTCCCATTTAAATTAGCAAAAGCTGACTCCATTTCTAGCCTTCTTCTATACTTCCGAATATGTCAACAATTCTGAAAAGGCTCCATTAGAGCTACAATGAAACACATGTGTTGCCTTTGTATGTTGATGAATCTCTAAAAATCCTATTGTATATTAATAGACCTAATGTTCCAGATTAATGCCTTAATCATCATTTAAGCTTGACTAATGTGGTCCTCTTTTGAACAACATTTTTGGATTGTGTTACCTCTTGAGTTCTGACCTTTTTCCACTTTTAGCTAGATCCTTTGGTGATATATCTACCTCTCTAGCTGCCTTTTAAATATTTTTTACTTTGTTTTCCATCTCATTGTCCTCCTTTGTTGTAACTTCTCTGTGGTTCTTTGTACCTCTGCTTTAATTACTTTGTGAGAAACTATTTCTTGTAAACTTAAATTTGGATTTGAAGTAGCTACCTTTAGTATCAACTGATTGGCTCTTTGTACCTCTGCTTTAGTTACTTTGTGAGCAACTATTTCTTATAAAATTGCATTTGGATTTGGAGTAGCTACATTTACTATCAACTGATTCTATCATGAATCTTTGATTTCTACTGTATTGTTTTGTACCTCCTCCTCAGATGTTCCCTGAGAGTGGGATGTATTAGGAGATGTTGACATGCTTTTCATATGCCTAGATTATGAGTTTGCAATACCTCTGTGGTTTATCATATCTGCAGGTTGTTTAACTACAAACTACCTGTGTTCTGGCTCATTCACTTCTTTTGCAATATTTTGAACCTTCTCTTCCTCTGTTCCATGATGTTGGGGCATACTAGGAATTGCTGCAATGCTTTCCTTCTACTTGGTATGTGAGTTTTCATTATCTTTGTGGCTTATCAAAATTGTAGCTTGTTGAGTTTCCTTAACTGTAATGACATCAGTCTCTTCTGGCATTATCTGTACCTTCTTTGGAGTATGTTAAACTTCTTTTGTTGTTATATCATCAGGAGGTTCCGTCTCCATACTTTTGCTGTCTTGAATGATTGTTGCTTTACTCTCCCCAAAGACAGAGCTCTGCTTCATTGGAAAATGATGCACATGATAATACCTCCTAGTGTTCTTTGTTTGCATACCCCTACTGATTTCCTTCCACTAATTCATTTTGTTGTTTTCCCCTATGTCACCCGGTTCTCTACAAAACTTGAATTAAATTCTTGTGAATGGTCGGTCTCTGGGTTTCTTTCTCGATTCGGTTCTTCTGCCTCCTATATACTTTCTCCCCCTTTCTTTGTTGTTTCTCCTTGTTTCATTGTCTTTATCCCCTTTACGTCACTCTCTCCTTGTTGATTAAGGACTTTTCAAAAATGGCTTCCATTTAAGGCTTTATAGTCATCCCTTGATCACCAATACCTTTCTCATCTCCATCTTTCCTTTTACTTTCATCTATTGCTTGCAAATTCTTTTCACAACTAGTATATGTGGCTACCTTCATTAGATCTTCCTTGCTAACTTTTTCTCCTTCTTTTGTTAGGGCATCAAATTTATTTGGAATTTGTATCTGGGAAGTTGCATTAGCCTTTGATCCTATGTTATCTACCTCCTTCACTGCCCTTTTTTCTTCTACATTAATTCTGTTATCCTTCTTGGCATTCCAGTTTTGAATATTGCCTACAACCTTTCCACTTGTCAATATTTCGATAGGAAACTTATGTTTATTCCTTTGGTTGTAAATTTCTTTTCTACCTGCTGCTTTGTGTTCTGGTAATCCTTCTTTGATGTTGTTCTTGTAACGACCCATTAGGTCGTTTTGGTTGTTTTCTAATTTTTTTTTTTGCCTATTTGACTGTAACGATCTGTTTTGTCGTTATAGTGTTTTGACCCATTTAATCTTGTTGACCCTTTCCCCGAGTTCTATTAGTACAACCTATGACTTAGTGAAGCCGTTGATTTGGGTCCCAAGGCATTTAGGGATGTTTTGAGTCTCGAGTGAAAGCTTAGTTTCATAGTATTGGGGTTGACTTGGTCAACACCGGGTTAAAATGATCTCTTTTGGGAATTTCGAGTTCATGGGTGCGTCCGTAATGTGGTTTACAATCAAAACGCATATATGGTTTGTGTTCGGGAGGTTCCAAATGAGTTTCGGGGGCTGAAATGAAATTTTGAACAGATTAGAAATTGGGCACCCGCTATAGCGAAGGGGCACCCACTGTAGCGGGTGCACTGGGCAGAACTCCGCTTTTAAGTTTTTTTTTTTTTTTTTTTTCAAGTTTTCCCCTCATAAGCCCAAAAACACTTCCTTAGAATGTGGAGGCTATTTTCCTAGGTCTAGGGTGAAGTTCCTCCATGAAGGTAAGTGCAAACCCTTGTGTGATTCATTATCATTCCTTCTTCAAATCCCATGACAAGCTTAAGCTCCATTAATGGTGGGTGAAAAATTAGTACCCAAGAATTGATGAAACCTTTAATAGTTGAAGGGTTGGGGAGAGAGCAATGGAAAATCATTCACAAGCACTTTGGGGTAAGATTCTAACCAAGTATTCATTATTTATTTGTCGATTATCATCATCTCATAGTCATCCTACATACAATTTGTGAAGAACTAATGGGTTAAGAACCCTAGGGCTAAAAATAAAAAAGATCAATTTCGATATCTTGTAATGAATAGAATTTCATGAAATTAAGATTAAAGGTTAACTAGATGATGGGTAATATAATTGTGCACTAAGTTTCCCGTTTTACCCTCATGAACCCGGTTTCCATATCGTAGGGGTATTTTGGGTATTTTTCTAAAAGTATAGCAATATGGGTATCGTTGGACGCGTTTAGACTCATAGAGTACTATTTTGACTATATTGTATCTGAATTTTTAATAAAATTACAGATTTGCCCTTGTGGCTCGGATTTGGCTATTTTGGGTCCATTTTTGGGTTTTGGGTAAAACTATGGCAATATAGGCACCCTTAGATTCGTATTCTGACATAGAATTTATATTTGATAGAAGTTAATCATTTTGAGGTTCTCCAAGGAGGAAGGCAAGGCTAAGGTTTGACGATTCGAGATTGTTGATTGGCATTCCAGGTAGGTTACGGCTTACTTTAGTTAGACTTTGATTAGCGAAACATATGTATTGTGTATAATTGATGGGAGAAAGCATGATTAGGTCTTCGGACATGGTGTTTTGATTGGATATTATCTAGGTTGGTATGACTTCTGATTTTGTGGGCTCGTCGCCATTACGTTATATACTGAAATATGAGGTGTAGTTATACTCACACTGTGGTGATTCGGGATGGATTTCTATTAGGTTGATTGTTGTTGATGGTGGCTTATTACCCTGTTATTGTGATTAGACTTATTGCCTAAATTGTCGTATTGTACTCGGTTCTCTCTTATTGTGACACTTATTTTCGGAAAAAGAAAGGATAATGAGTTTAGGCTTGAATTGTGATATAAACTTATGACAGTACGTAGATGAAAATATGATTTACTGTTGATGATAATATATAGAAAAAGTGGAGCTTCTTGGTGATACAAGACTTAGTTGAGAGGCATACTTGCTATATATGGAAGTAAAGAGGAACATAGACTATTATGTAGGTTGAGACGGTTTGTATGATGCATTTCATGGATGAGTTGATCCAAGTCTTGATATGACTTATGGCTTTGTGACTTGTACCTTCACTGTTGCTTTATTGATTTGCATTAATTTACCACATTTACACTCATTTGTGCATTCACACACTCATACATAGTGGAATGGTTCGGAAACGATTCATGAAAGGAAATGGTTCAGAAAAAATTCATGAAAGACTTGTGGCATGATGCCTTGTGTTTGACATTGATATTGCTAATTGTTCATAGTCCATACATGCTAATGAACTGGAATACGTTGAGACATACATTGTGATGTGAAATTAGTGAAGCAGTTAATATAATCTTCTTGTTGAACTTGTGATACTATTTGATAAATGGTACTTGATGAATTGATCATTGAGAGTGATGTGACAGTGTTACTATGCATATGAAAAGGCACATTTGATCGGGGGGTAAGGATGTGGCCTAGTTGTGAGCTCGTGGTCCGAGGTTCGTTCCAAAAATGAGTGGTACATGATGTTGATCAGTGTCTGAGGTTTTTTTCGGAGCGAAGGTTTATGCTCGGGGTCCGAGCAGTGAATCTGAAACGAGTGGTACATGGACACCATGGGTCCCCTGTAGGTCATAACTACTGAGCAATGACATCAGTTAGCATGTGTGCATAGTTCGAGTGATTGGCGAGTGCATGGCATTGCATTGCATTGCACATCATCATATTTTGCATTGCACATCATTACATTTTATTCTGCATTATTATATGCTTGTTTGTTTCTGATTTTGGTATGGATGTTGAATGCCTATTGTGATATAATGATGACCATTAACTGAGTTAAATTGTAGATTAGTGACTCTGCCTAGGGAAGGAAATTGGACATGTGATCATCAGGTGAGATTATTAAAACTTGACAGACTTGTGGTTTAGAAGCTTCATCTTAGGCTGTGACTTTGTTATGGGATATTCTGTGACTTGGATTTGAGTGTTAAGTGCCAATCTATTTATCTTGTTGATTTTAGACTTATATGCGTGAACTAATCTTAGTCGGCCTATGATGCTTACCAGTACATAGTGTTTGTACTGATACTACCTTGCTGCACCCTTTTTTAGTGCAGATTGTGTTTTAGGGATTTTATCCAGACTACATCCCTAGCTTGAAGCTAATTTGCTCGATCAGATCCTAGGGTTAGCTTCTATCCATGCCATGCCACCTGAAGATCTCTCTTTTTAGATGTCTACTTTCATTCCAGACATTATTTGTTATTATATTTGAGATATACTTCATTCTTTAGATATTGTTGGCTAGAGTCCTTGTACGATGACTTTCAGATCTTGAGGGTGTAATAGTTAGACTTCTGCACTTATATTATCTATTAATTATGAATTATTTTATTTATTTATTCATTCATATTATCATTAATTGCTTGAGTATAAATGATTAAAGAAGGTAAAATTGGCTAGTGATTAATGGGTTAACGGGTAAGGGTTCACCTACTAGTGATAAAAAGGTAGGTACCCACACGATCGGTAACTTGGGTCGTGACATTGACCTTGTGAACCCTCCATGGGGTGTGTAGAGGGCGGGGAAACAACAAGCAAGATGGCCAGACTGCAAGCACAATAGTTTTCTTACATAGTAGGACTGGGCTTCAACATCCGGCAGGACGGCTTGCCACAAACCTGACTTCAACAACCCGAAGGATGGCTTGTCAAGTTAGTCGGACAGTTTGAAAGATCAAAGACATGAAAGTTTTTCCTACAAAAATATGTTGGCTTCCTAGCCAAGCTACTCAACTCGGAAAAACTTTCACACTACTACAGACATACTGTCAAAGCTTCGGAAAACTATTGTACTTGTAGCAAGCTTAACTTGCTCAATATTTCCTAACCCTATACAAACTTAGGATCATCCTTTCCATGCCTTTCAAAGAGAAGAACAAGAGAAATTTAGAAAGCAAACATTTTATTGATATCGAAAAATTTACAAGGAGATTGTTTGATGCCTTCTAACTATTACATAGCCTCCTATTTATAGGAGTTGGAGGCTTCCGTAAGACTTATCTTACATGGCACAAGGGCCCCGCTAGACATGTGAAGGGCCTAATAAAACAAGCCTAATAAAACGAGCCTAATAAGACAGCCTAATAAAACACGCCTAATAAAACAAGCCTACTAAAACAAGCCTAATAAAACGAGGGGAACATTATCCGAAGCATGACAACCATGTGCAAGCATGTGACCGTGGGGTCCGCTTTTGTCTTTCTTGTAAGCACGTCAGTAAGCCTTATCCGACGGAGCGGTGCTTGATGGAGTCGACGGCGGAGTTGTGTATCCTTCCTCTATCCACCATTCTGGTCCATGTTTTTGCTTGAATTTTTCTTTATTTTCTCGACTTATTTTTCGCGACCTTGTGTAGTAGCATTTCTTGTTGGATGGCCCTGTCATCTCTGGATCTATTTTTGTTGAATCTTGAGATGGAAAATTCAACCTTATCTTTGTGATAGCTTGAGTGACTTCATCTCTGATTATTTCATACGGCATTCGATACTCCTTTGCTGCTTCTCGAACTCTTTTCCAATGGGGATGGTCATCAGTGTAATTCCATCGAGCCCATTCTTTCAGCCATATCACCTTTGGGATGCACTTATTTTGCTGGAAAATAATTCTCGTGTCATTTGTATTCATCTTCTAAGGACAAGACAGAGACGGGGAATTCCCACCATAGTGAAATATCTGGTTGAGCATAGACCTTCCCATCAATAATCTTTATCGATCGATGTAACATGAACACTTTTGCTGCATAGGAGTCTTGGAAACATTGAACCCAATATCTTCGTGGTTTGAACCATTGCAGAAACTTTTTGAGAGCAGGTTCAATCCTGTCAAAACATCGAAACATGTCGCACTTGAATTCCATGAAAATATAATACTGGTGACATAAGTACCAGAAAAACCATAATAGCTCCTGTGGAAAATCATTGTGCATTGCTACGAATATGTGACAGAATGGGTATTCTGGATTTACTTCGAATGGCTTAAGGATGGATCCTCCATATTTTCTGAAAACTAGAAGCTCATAGAAAGTCCTTCTTTCTATAAGGATGGATGGATCAAACGGGTCCACAAACTTGCTGAAGAATTCTGGCGGATGATCTGCTATTCTGGATGAACTAGCTCCTGGGGAGTTTGCAAGCATGAAAATTTGGCTAGTTAGCCTTTTCTGCAGCTTGGCTTGAAATCTCTTTGAAAACTCATCTGGCCTGGATAGGAAATCCGCTAGAATATTATCCTTCCCTTTGAGGTGCTTTACTTGGAATTTGTAAGGGGAGAACCATTGTGCCCATCTGAGAATCTGCGGATTTGGGATAATCTTTGGATTTATCTGGATCATCTTCGGGAAAGCCTTCATATCCATCTCGATAAGAAACTCTGTGTGAATTAAAAAGAAATTAAACTTTTTAATCCCATTCTTTACGGCAAGAATTTCTTTGAATGTGGAATGATAGTGTTGTTCAGCATCTTTGAACTTTCCACTGGCATATCCGCATATTTTCCGTTGGCCATCTTTTTCTTCAAAAAGTACCGCACTCCAATATTCGTTGCTGGCATCCATCTGCAATATCTTTTTTCCGTCTGACGGAATATGGAGGGCTTTGACTTCTTTTGAGATTTCTTTTATCCTCTGAACTGCTTCATCCTATTCCTTTCCCCAACCTGGGGCATTCTTCTTGAGCATTTTTGTAAGTGGAGCAATGTATGTAGAGACATTAGGGATAAAATCTCTAACATAATTAATCATACCTAAAAACTGTTGGAGCTGCTTCGTTGTAAAATTAGTGTATGGGAATTTGAGCAGTTCTTGACAAATATGTGGCCCTGGGCTGTATGCTCCATGAACAAAATGCATCCCCATAAAATCAATTTCCTTCCTAGCAAGAATCATCTTTTTCTGTGAGAGCATGATTCCATTTTCCTCCACTAGGTCATGGAATTGTTGCAGCAAAGTGAGGTGTTCTTCCATAGTATCACTAAAGAGTAAGATGTCATCAATGTAGACTAGTGATGTATGGAGGATGGGTTGAAATGATTTTATCATGGATTTTTGGAACAATGAGAGTACCATTTTCAACCCAAAGGGCATGACCTTCCATTAAAAGTGGTGATCGGGTATACAAAACCCTATTTTTGGTCTATTTTCTGGGTGTATTCCCAATTGCCAAAACCCCAATTTTAGGTCTATTCCCAATTTCCAAAACCCCGATTTAAGGTCAAACTTGGAAAAGTATTTAGCTTTGGCTAATTGTGAAAAAAGGGTGAGTTTATTTGGGATAGGGAATTTATCATCTTGGAGGAAATAGTTAAGAGGTTGATAGTTTATGACTAATCTGAGTTTACCTCTTGTTTGTTCCGCCCGCTTATTGACATAGAACGCCTCGCGTGCCCATTGCGAATTAGAGGGCTCGATAAGTCCAAACTCCAAGAGCACTTCGCATTCCCTTTTGACAAACTAAAGATGATCAGGATTCATGCTGGAGTGACTTGCTTTCGGTGGATTAATGATTTCATTCTTCTTGAAGGGGAGTTTAATGGAAAACTCCTCATTTAGCCATAGAGGCTTTTTGCATTTTCCCATAAACTCCTTGTGAGAATCCGCACATGAATGCTCCTGGCCTTTTTTCTATCTCCTTGATCTGTTTAGCATCAATTATTTGGAATAATCGTAAAACATCTGTATATGGCTTGAATTGTTTCTTGAACGTTATTCCATGGGCTTTGATCTGGAGCTGATCTTTAAGTTGCCTAAAGATGTCAAATCCGACGATGAGATCTTTTCCTGGGACATCTGATCCAATCAGCTTTGTTCGAAACTTCAACCCTGGGAAGAATTCAATTGTGATCGGATACTTTATGATGACTGTGGTGGTTAGGATTTCAGTCCCAGCAGTGTTGAAATCTTTGAAATGTGGAATCCATTGATCCTCAGGAAGGATGGCTGGGTTCATCAGTGTCCATGAAAGCAATAACCTGGATTGGTTTATCCCATTTGGATGGATAAACTTTAGGCTGGACCTGTAGGATCACCATAATGCTGTTGATATCTTCTTGAGCCTTTCCCTACGTTCTGAAATCTGGTAATATTCATCACCATATTCTGCGTACACATCCATAGAAAAGAGGGTCTTCTCTGTGGGTTCGTCCTCTAATGAGAGAAAATATTCAAGATCGTCATCTTCACCTAGATGGATACCAGTGTAGTCCTCTATTTTAGTAAGAATCTTGATCGACCTTCTGGATTGGGGACAATTTTTTGCATAATGCCCAATCTTGTTGCAGATGAAGCATCTGTCATTATTTCGGGACTTGCTTGGGCTCCTTCTCCTAAAATATTTTGTGCGCCTCCTGAACTGCGATCTTTCTCCTGAAGGCCTTAGCCATTTGAATCTCTTGAATCTTCCTTTTCGTCTGGGGGCATGGCACGAACAGTTTGACCCAGTAATTAGGTCAGACTTTCCGCAAGATTTATCAAGGGGGATTGTTTCGTATGATGCGCGAAACGGATCTCTTTGTGCGAATATCATCCAACGCTAGAAATATTGCTTGCCTGATGTAGACAACCGGTGGGATCGTTATTGATTGAAACTTCTCCTCAACGATTGTCATGGTCCGGCTTGCTAACATCTTTGGAAGTGATGAAGCAAAGGCTTGCTTGAGACTAGCTTCTCCGCCTAACTCAAAGAACATTTTAGCCATCTTTTGAAAATGGATATCGATGACATCTCTGTCAAATGCTACGCATTTCATTTTGAAGAACTGTCTCCTTAGTTTTTCTTGCATTTGGCCGGTATCTCCACAAACCTCTTGGAGTAATTTGATGTTATAAGCAAAGTCTTAGGATGTGAGAAACATATTTTTGGCTTGTGTCCCAAGTGAATTCCACCAGTCTCTGAGAATTTCGGAGAACCTTGAAGTGAATTCTGACAGGATCATGTACTTTTCCCGTTCGATAAGATTCTTTGTCACCATCCAAGTGAAGAAATCTTGGATCCTTTGGGGCCATTTTGATACTTTGATATCATCCAAACTGAAAGTATGAAATCCAGTCCCAACGAATTTTGCTGTTGTTGATTCTGGCCTTCTTTCTGGAATTGGCTCATCTGTCATCCCGTCACAATCATCATCTACTTCAGCGATTTCTGGTTCTTTGGGTTGATTCATGAATATTGGTGGGTTATTTTCTTCTGAAGAGTCAACTGAGGAATCTTCGCTTGTCTCAACGCTTTCTTCCATAGGATCAGTATCATATGAATCTTGGTCACTGGATCCTAGGGTATCATCCTCCTCTACATCATTTGTGGGTTGGGACACGTAGAGGTTAGGAATATTGTGGGTCGAGATCATTAAGTTTTCCAGCTGGGTTCTTTTGAACCTTCGAGGTGTTTGTAATCTCTTAAGATTGAAAATTTACTAAGTTAAGAAATCTTTAATTGTTGGTTTGACTTTAGGCATCATCGGGGATAGTTGTGTCATTTTAGGAATTTTGTCAGTTCCATTAGCTTCGGAACGTTGAATATAGGCTGTTTTAGTGTTTGGTTCAGTTCCCAAAGGTCTTGGGGCATTTTGGTCATTGGTTGGAAAGTTGGTTTTCACCCGTTTGTGGTTGACATGGTTAACAAGACCTCTGTTAGGAATTCTGAGTGAGCGAGTGATTTCCTAGTATGTTTTTACATGTGTCTGCATATTTGGTTTGTATCGAGGAGGTTCCGGGAGAGTCTAGGGATTTCGGTTGAGAGAGTCAAGAACCAGATTTTTCTGATTTTGGTGTTCGCGTAGGAGCGAACGGGGTCCCGCCCCGGTGAGAGGAGGCCCGCAGGAGCAAAGAACAGCTGGGTTGGCCTTGGTCCGCCCCTACGAAGATTTTCCCCCAGCGCGTGTGCGCGTAGCCGCGAAGTCGAGCTCCGTCGGCCGCGAGCTTGGGATATTTTGTGGGAATGCGCTGTGGCGAGGTCTCTTCCGCCAGTGCGTGTTTGCCGGTGCAAACTTGAGTGTGCAGGTGCGGAATTCGCTGAGCAGAATGTGGTTCTTTTAGTGTCTTCTTCCTTAAGTGTTTCATTCTAAAACCCTTAAGTTGAGAGCAATTTTGGAGGCGAGTTGAAGGGAATTCAAGGAAGAATCAGGGGGTAAGTCTCCTAACTCTATTTATCAAAACCCCATGCTTAGAATCAAAACCTCATGCTTAGAATGTTGATTTTAAGAGAAATATTGATGGATTTTGGAACCCAACCTAAGAATTGGGGGTTTTAGAAATTGAGCATGAATTAGTGATTATTATTGGATGACTTTCAGTTTATGGGTTATATCAATTATGAGGAACATGATTCTAGGATCAATTTACTTTTTTGCCCTTTGGGTTCGGAATCTTAATTTTAGGGCTACATTTGGGGGTTTTGGATTATGTAGCTATATGGGTGTTGTTAGATTCGTGTTCTAACGCATAATCTGTATTTGATTAGAATTTTTTCGTTTGGAGACTATACGGATCAGAAACGGGCTTCGTGATTCGAGATTCGGCAACTCCAGGCATGTTGAGGCCTTGAACTCTGTCTTGAATGTGTGTGTTGGCTAAAATGAACCTAATAAAAGGGAATTGGGGTGAATTAAGGGGTTCTGATACTCGTGAGGTGACGAGCACCAGTATCGAATTCGGTTCATCATGCTATAGGTATTTGTGCAATTTCAATTGTATAGTTTGTCTGAATGCCATGCTTTGGGCACTAGGGCGATAGAATAGTATGATACCTTGGATCAGTGATTGGGGTCTGATGCCCGTACTTTACATCTCTTATTGTTATTGCCTGTCTTGTCTGTTTGTATGCATATCACTTATATATCCTCGTTAAAGTAAAGGAAAGTAAAAAAGGTGAAGCCTTTATGATATTGTAAACATGAGGATGGATTCCATGCTTATAAGCTTGTTCTTGACTTGATGTATGCCATATTCATACGTTATATGTATTCATGCATACGATTTGAAGATATGATTGTGAGTCTGATGGGATCTTGTTCTAGATGAGTGATGATGCTTTAGCGCGTTCTGTTGACAAATGGGTCCAGTTGGCGAAGTGACAGGCACTTGAGATATGATATGTGGAAACCTTGATCCGAGGTTGCTACCGAAGCAGTACGTGATCCGATTATTTTCCACAGCGGTGATATATGGGCCTCATGAGCCCCCCATGGGTCACGATTCATTAATATTCGAACGTGTGTATATCAGGAAGTGGAAACAAAGGCCTTGCATTGCATTTGCATCTCATTCATCTTATCTTATGTTATTGTTGTGATCGTTGGAATTTGACTTGCCTTTTCCTGGATTCTATTTGCTATTTGAGCTTAATCGTTAAAGTATGGTTATCTTGTATTTTGGACTAATGGCGGAAAAGTGTGGTTGTGGTATCGTAATCAACCCTCGTCTCCGTTTCGAAAAGGGTCGGTCAACGATGCTGCTGAGTAGCCGTTGTATTTGTACTCATGCTACACTTGCTGCACCATTTTGTGTGCAGACTAGGTTCCTAGCACGAGTGGAGTTCACAACTACCAGGCAGCCCGCTAGAGCCTTCCTCGAGAGACCGGGCTGAGCTCTTTGGATTCTGGATGGCTTCGAATTCTGCTTATCCTTTATTTTTTTGTCTCCTTCAGTTCAAACGGTTTCTTATGTATTTAGACTATTTCATACTCTTAGTAGTCCTTGTGTTATGGTGACATCAGATCTTGGGAAGGATTGTAATAACTATTTAAGTATTTCTATTTAAGATTGTTAAGACTTGAAATTGACTTGTATGATTTATTCCTCTTTTAGTATTTTCGCTTATTTTGGACTATTAATGGTTGGTGTTGGCTTACTAGTACGGTAGGACTAGTGCAATCACTTCTTGGTAATTTGGGTCATGACAGTTCCCCCTTTATGTTATTTCCTGTTTGTTATCCTTACTCTTCTTTGTGTTTTCCTCCTTTACAAGTCTCAATTCATGATTCAATATTCCACACTCCATCGAATCATGACCTTGTAACCTACATCCAAAGCAATATTTAGGTATATGATCATACCTAATGTTCACTATTTCAGTTCTCTCCACCTTGTTTCTTCATTGATGGTACTCATACGAACTGATTTTTGTAAATCAGAGTTTAGGTCCATTAACATTTTTACCCTAGCAAAAAATTAATTGTTGCTAGATCCAATAGTAATGGTTTGCCTATTGCAGAGGCAGGTGATAATAATGATTCTTTAACAAAATATGTAGGCAAAAGCTAGGAAATGGGATCCAAACCATACTTTTTTGTCGTCTCTTCTTCCACTTTGAATGTTAAAGGTCTTATTTGATAGTAATACCCATCCCTTGAATTAAGATAATACGATCCTTTAGATGTGAGATTTACAAAATCTTTTACCAAAGAAAGCCATATTAGTACATGCCGGTTTTGAAACACACTATTATTGCACTCTCCCTTCATTCCACATCGAATAGGTATTATTTTTCTTAGTTCTTCAATTTCTGGCCATCCATAGGAAAACTTACCTATGAAAGCATATTTTAAGTTTTCAATTACATTCATCCAAGCAACTTCTGCTTCAGTCCGTTGAATTCTCGGTACTCCATTAATGAATGTAATTGGCCTAATATCAATTAGATCAACCTTGGTCGATGCCTTTACTGGATCTTTCATCAACACTGTTTATTGAGTTGCATCAGTAACTGCTAACATAGTATTTGGATTTTGGTTATTTGAAAGTGAAAAATCAGAATTGTAAGCAAGGTTTCTAAGCAAACCAGCCCCCAGAGGAGGCTGGCGCCAGCCGTCATGGACGTGACCGATGAATACTAGCTAGGTTTAGGATTTTCGGTGCATAGGTCTAGAGAGAGTTCTTTTTTAGCTATTGTTGCGTGATAGGTCAATGTCAACGTATATAGTCTCTCGATTATATATTGTGAAATTTTAGTTATTGATATTTGATATTTAATTTATATTTGATCTACATGTACTACTGCAAATATAATGCATACTTTTATATATAATTTGTATATGTGATGTATAATCCAGAACTTTATATTGTACTAATGGCATAATCTTTATATATAATTTTTGTATATGTAATTTATATTTGTAAATCAATAATAAATTTGCAACTTTGATCAGATATACAATTGCATTTATATTTATATTATATACACATTATACCTGAAACACAAAACTCTAGTTTCAAGTATAAAAAACATGCACACAACTATACAGTCATTATACAGTGATAAATGAAATGAATCTGGACCTTCAACTACATATACAATTGTAGCATTTTTACATAAACTTCAAACATTTAGGTTGTGCTTTGTAACAACCCGTTTGGTCGTTATAGCGTTCTTGACCCTTTTAACCCTAATGACCCTTCTCCGAGCCTTATGAGTACGATTTGGAACTGCAGGGATGGGTGGTACGATTCCCGAGATGATCGGGCAAGGTTTGTGATGACTTGTGCGAATTTGAACTTTAAAGTGAAAAATGTTTGACCAACAGTTGACTTTTGGGTAAACGGACCTTTTTTCGAGAATCTATCAATTTTGAGAGATCTGGATGGTTAATTGTGACTTGGTAGGATGTTCAGTTTGGTTCCCAAGGCACTTGGAAGCATTTTGGGTTATTGGTCTTTAGCCATCGGGTGTTGACCGGTCAAATAGACCATCGTTGGGAATTCTGAAATCACGAGTGAGTCTGTAGCGTATTTTTATATGTGAATGCATGTTTGGATTGTATTTGTGAGGTCTCGGGTGGTTGTTGGATTTCGGGGTTGGACTTGTGAAAAAACTAGGATTTTTAAACGGTGTACGGGTCCGCTGTAGCGGTACCAGAACCGTCATAGCTGAACCGCTATAACGGGTAATTGATGTTTGGTTGGGGCGCTACCTTGGATGGTAATCCACTGTAGTGGTTGCGCTGCAGCGAGCCCGCTGTAGCGGACTCATGACCGCTGCAGTGTTATTACGGGATTCCGGAATCATTAAAGGTTAGGATAAAACCCTTAAACCACTATCATTTCATTCATCACTTTCTAAGCATATTTAAGGCAAATTGAGGAGCTCTTGGTTGATTCTTCGTTGTTATAAGTTTCCTAACCTAGTATTCATTGATTTAATCTTCCTAAGCTTGAATCCATGCTAGAAATCCATTAGAATCAAAGAGGGAAAATGGGTTTTGATGATAACTTCTTGAAATGAGTTCTAATCTCTCTAAATGGAAAATGTTGATGAGTTTGACTAATCTAATCATAGAATATGATGATTTCATAGCTAATAGGCTTGAATCTTCTATTTGTGTTGATTAATTTGAAGATTGAAAAATTAGGGTTCATACCCAAATTGGGGGTTTTCAATTGAATCTCAAAATTAGCCTATTCTTGAGTTATTTTAGCAATTGGTTCATAGGATTAAGCTCCTAGAACATGGAATTGCATATTTCACTTTTGAAATGACCGTTTTACCCTTGTGGGCCTGTTTCCCTTTTCTCCATAGCTGAATTTGACCCAAACGATAAGTATAGCTTTATGGGTGTTGTTCTTCATGATTTCTAAAATGGAATTCGAATATGGTTAGACTTTGAGTATTTGGAGGTGCAACGAAAGGTAAAGGCAAAAGTTTGATTGTTCATGGCTCATGCTCGACTACCAGGTATACGGTTTACCTTATAGTTAGACTTCGGTTAACGAGTCATATATAGAGTTAGTGATTATTAGAGAAAGTATGTTACGCCTTGGGGTATGAAATTGAGATGGATTACTTAGGTTGGTTCTGTTGTTTGATTATGGCTCATTGCCTTGTTATGATCTATTGGCTTGTTGCCCTATTTGTGATACCAGACTCGATATTGATAGATCCTCGTGATATGTGTCCATGTGTGGTACCGTTGATATTGATAGATTCTTGTGATAGATGTCTATGTGTGGCACGATTTGGCATTGATATACTCTTATTAACATTGATATGATGCATGCATTCATACTTACATATTAAGATCTGGTTGTGAGCCGCAACACATATATTGGACCAGGTTGCACGTTCCGCAACATATATTAGATCGGGTTGCACGTTCCGCAACATATATTGGATCGTGTTGTATACCGCAGCAAGGACATGGACTTCGCTGGCCCCCATGGGTCATGACTATTGACACGTGGAGGTATTCCACCTAGACCGTGTATGTATCATTACATTCATATCTACATATTTGTACTGTTGGATTTGGACCTGACACTTGTACTTATGATGATAATCAGACTTAGTGGTCTATAACTGTAATGGTATTTGGACTTGGTATTCTGTACTTGTAGTGACATTCGGACATGGTATTTAGTGATTGTGATTCCGAAATTGAACAATGTTAGTTGTACTTGTTGTGAGCATGTCTACTTTTCAGTCTCTTACTTATATATATGTTAGCTAACAGTTGTCGGCCTCCAATGCCTACTCAGTATGTATTGTTTCTTGATTCTACCTTCCTGCATTCTTCTATGAGTGCAGAGTATGTGGCTGGATCTACTTCTTCCCCCTCGAGACTAACTCCCGAGGCATTGGTGACAAGCATCTAGGGTGAGCACATGGTCAGATCCACAGCCCGGATGACTCCTCCTAGTTTACTTGTCTTATTGGCTATTTTTAAGACAAAGATTTCATTTTGAGACTATGTATTCAGTCTTTTAGTTATGTAGTGGTTCTTGTACGGCCTAGACTAGATTTTGGGATTGATGTACTAATTCTGCACTTGTTTACTTATCTATTTCAAACTTGTTAGATATTTATATTGGTTGGGTTATTTTATTGTTATTTGAATATTGATTAAGGGACGGTTTGTCTACCAGGTGGGAAAAGGGTAGGTGTCTGCACGTTCCCCAATTTGGGTCGTGACAAGTTGGTATCAGAGCCCTAGGTTACCCGGTCTATAAGTACAAGAACATGTCTAGTAGAGTTTTGCAGATCGGTACGATGAGCTCCGTACTTATCTGCGAGAGGCTATAGGACATTTACGATACTTCACATTCTTTCGTGCTACTTTATTCAAATTGGTATTTGCAATTTTCAAATTGGTATTTGATTCGTTTCTATTCTCTCACAAATGGTAAGGACACGCGCCACCATTACGAGGGATAAGGTACCCGAGATCGGTACTGGAGCAGGCACTAGGGAATGAAGCCAGGAGAGAGGCCGCGACCAGGCTAGAGGCCGTGGGGCTGCACTGGCCAGGGGCAAGGCCCCTGCAACTAGACAGAGACGGGCACTGTTATACCTCTCGTTTTCGTCACAAGAAAGTCCTTAGCTTATGGGTGGTCTATACCCTTAGTATGGAGATCTGAACCCAAGTCTTTGAGAGATTAAGTACCTCACCTCGTGAGTACCAAAGTATAAGTATGCGTTCTTTACAATATGATAGGATTAGAAGCTAAACGAATCGAATCGATGCTAGCAAGAGTGACTCAGGGGAGTCTGCAAAAACTACTCACCATTGACGGGCCGTTGACACGTCAACGGGCCATCGTGGTGCACTGTCCCTGCTCGGCCGCCTCTGAAGTTTCAGGTGGCAGGTCGACGGAGTACGTCGATGAGCCGTCGACCCACCGTCAACCCGCATCGCTGGAACTTTCCAGTTCCATTTATATATATTTAGCCCTCATGTTTTATTCTCATTATTTTCATTCCCCAAATCAGAGAAAGTTCTAGAATATTACTCTCAATATTTTCCATCATCATAGTAAAGATTTAGCAAGATTCGAGCCCCGTAAACCAGAGCTTGTGAAGGGAAAGTTGTTCCTAGGGTTCTATTGAAGGATTAAGATTTGGAATTGGAGTTGATGTTTGACTCTTGGAATCCTAGACTCCTCAAGTTTTGTATATAATTCCTACCCTTGTGTTTAAGTTAATTATCAAGAATTTTAGCGGCTTTAAGTAAAGGAAATATAGTTATGAAAGTTGTAAGTGGAATAAGAGTAAAGATTGGGCTTGAGGGCTATGTGAGGGATGATTTGGAGTAGAATTGATTATATTGTGATACGTAGGAATTGATATTGTTATGGAGGATGTTGTTGTTGATGTTTGAGTTGACTTAGATAGTAAGTGATGTAGATGGGCTAATGGTGGCCTATGTTATCTTGTTTATAGACTTACGAGTTCGAGAAGTAGACGTTGGATGATTAGATATGCTTCAAGGTATGTTAAGGCTGTCCCTTTTATTTGTTTGGCATGATCCTTATTATCTGAACAAATAAGTAAGGGAACGAGTTCCAAAGACCCTACTCTTGATGGTACAGGATTCATCGTATCCTTGATTTCCTATGTTTATGTTTATGGCTTCTAGAGATCTTATGTTACCTAGAGTAATCTAGAGTATACCTTTCAAGAGTCTTTCATGCACTATATATGTGTGTGTATAGCTATTTTCTTACACCGCGCCTATATGGCTGGGCAGCACCACTACGGTGGACGGCATATAGATGATGATGTATGATTACACCGTGCCTACATGGCCAGGCAGCACAACTAGTGGGTGGCTTATGATATCGTCCCGGACGCGGGATGATGATGATGATGATGATGATAACACCGTGCCTATATGGCCGGTCAGTATACACCGTACCTATATGGTTGGGCAGTTCACTATATATATATAGATGTATATGATTTTTTTTAAAAGAGAGTATGCATATCATGCATGGCAGAGACATTTTAAGTTATTCAGAGTTACATATATTTTCAGACATTCAGTCATATAGATGCATTCAGACAGTCAGTTAGCTTATGAGTTTCAGATTCCTGTCATGATTTTTATGTATATGTTACTCTTATTGCTTACATACTCAGTACATTGTCCATACTGACTCCCCTATTGCTTGGGGGGCTGCGTTCATGTCCGCAGGTTCAGATAGACAGACAGGTGGTATAGCTCAGTAGGACTTTTATCCAGCGGTTGTCAGCGCGCTCCACTTGATCCGGAGCGGCAGTTCATTTTGGTATGCTACTTTAGAGATGTTAATATGCATAGGGGTATAACGGGGCCCTGTCCCTTCCATTCTATAATTTTATATTCCAGTAGAGATCTGTAGACAGTTGTACGTAGATGGCATGTGATGTAGCCTTGTCGGCTCCTATTCTTTTGTGTACAGCATATGTAACGACCTAGTCAGCTTGCACCGTCCTTTTCAGTACTTATATATATTATGATGGTACAGAGTTTATGAAGTTATCCCTTTCTTGTGTCAGTATGTTTCAAATCGAGTTATTCATGGGCCCTTGTTATTCAGTGATGTTCAGGTACGAGTATAGGGGTGCTTGGTCATTAGAGGTCAGGCACTCGTCACGACTCATTGGTTGGGTCGTGACAGAAGTGGTATCAGAGCGGTTTCGTCCTAGGGTTGTCTACAGACCGTGTCTAGTATAGTCTTATTTATAGGTGTGTCGTGCACCACACTTATAAACAGGAGGCTACATAACATATAGGAAATTGTCATTCTTTCTCTCTTAGATTGTACGATAGAGCCTTGTGTTAAGATTTCGCCTTCTAACAATTTGTTTTGATTTCAGCGATGCCTCACAAGAAAGCTACTGCTGCCCAAAAGGGCAAGGGAGTGGCTGGTGAGGCCACTAGCAGTACTCAGCGAGCTACTAGGGCTCGGGGCGAGTCTCAGAGTGAGAGCCCAACTCAGACTTCACAACCCCATCTCCACAACCTACCCCAGTGCCTCTAGATCCTTAGCCAGATGCACCTGGTCGGGATATGCGAGATGGTATACAACTATTGACTAGATTGGTAGCTGCTCAGGCTCAGCGACAGGGAGTTGGTGTTGAATAGGTAGACTGAGCTAGTAGTGCGAGGGTTAAGACTTTTCTCGAGTTAGATCCTCCAGAGTTCTCCTTGTTGAAGAAAAATATGGACCCTCAGGACTTTATTGATAGTATGCAGAGGACTTTGAGGGTTATGTACGCCGATGAGGTCGAGTCGGTGGAGCTGGCTTCGTATAGGCTCGGTGATGTTTTGGGGCAGTAGTATTAGGCATGGGAGCTATCTAGAGGAGAGAATGCCCCTACATCCATTTGGCGAGAGTTTTTAGATGCTTTTATTCATCATTATTTACCACCAGAAGTCCGACGGGCCCGAGCAGATAGGTCCTTGCGTATTGAGCCGGGCAGCATAAGTGTTTAGGAGTACAGTGTACACTTTGATTCATTAGCTAGATATGCTCCAGCTATGGTGGCTGAGATGGAAGATCGAGTTCATCATTTCGTGGTTGGTCTAGGGCCCATTTGATAGATGAATGTACGACAACTGCATTGCAGCCGGGCATGGATATTTTTCGTATACAGGCATATGCACAGAATTTGGAAGATCGTAACCGTCAGCGGAGGAAGTAGCGTGACCGTGACCGGGGCCATGGCAAAAGGGCCCGCTCTTTAGATATTGCTGGTGAGTTCAAAGTAGGATAGAGACAGCAGCATAGCAGGGAGTGCATCTCCGTAATTTTCAGGCCCTAGATTTGATCGATCTTCTTATTCCGAAGCGGGTCAGAGCTCCAGAGCTTCAGGTTCTCAGCATAGACCGGAGTCAGGTCAGAGGAGACCACCGGTAGCACGGTGTACTCAGTGTGGTAGATTACACTTTGGACAGTGTTGACTGGGATCAGATGCTTATTATGCCTGTGGCCAGCATGTCATGTGATGAGAGAGTGCCCGTCGAGGGGTGGTGTAGGTATTGTTCAGCCTACCGGGTCCGTAGCTGGTTCTTTTTCATCAGTACGCCCTTCAGGGCAAGGTTCTCATAGACCAGCAGGACGTGGTATAGGGAGGAGTGGAGCAGCTAGTTTGGACGGTCCTTAGCACCGCGTTTATGCATTAGCTGGTAGATAGGATCATGAGACGTCTCCTGATGTTGTTACAGGTTTATTGTCGGTCTCTTCCTATAATGTATACACACTGATTGATCCAGGTTCCACCTTATCATATGTTACTCCACTTGTTGCTGGCAAGTTTGGGATAGAGCCTGAATCGATCAAACCGTTTGAGATTTCTATGCCAGTTGGGGATCCCGTTATAGCTATATGAGTATATTGAGGTTGTGTGGTAGTAGTTTGTAACCATCGTACCCTAGCAGATTTGATTGAGTTAGACATGATTGATTTTGATGTTATTATGGGCATAGATTGGTTGGCTTCTTGTTATGCTAATGTTGATTGCAGAACAAAAACCGTTTGATTCCAGTTTCCCAACGAGCCAGTCCTAGAGTGGAAGGGTAATGCTGCTTCACCGAGGGGTAGGTTTATTTCCTACTTTAAGGCAAGGAAGATGATTAGAAAAGTGTATATTTATCACCTAATTCGAGTTCAGGATGTGCAAGCAGATTCACCGACCTTTCAATAGGCCCCTGTGGTCAATAAATTTCCAGATGAGCTTCCAAGCATTCCGCCAGAACGGGAGAATGATTTTACTATTGATCTATTGCCAGATACTCAGCCAATATCTATTCCTCCTTACAAAATGGTATCCGCGGAGTTGAAAGAATTGAAGGAGCAATTGCGGGATTTATTCGAGAAGGGCTTTATTAGGCCCAGTACATCACCGTGGGGAGCGCTAGTATTATTTGTAAGAAAGAAGGATGGCTCTTTGCGAAAGTGTATTGATTATCGACAATTGAATAAAGTGACTGTAAAGAATAAGTAACCACTTTTGAGGATTGATGATTTATTTGATCAGCTGCAGGGTGCTAAATATTTCTCAAAGATAGACTTGAGATCAGGGTATCATCAGGTTAGGGTGAAAGAGGGAGACATTCTGAAGACGACATTCCGGACTAGATATGGGCACTATGAGTTCCGTGTTATGTTATTCGGGTTAACTAATGCTCCATTTGTATTCATGAACTTGATGAATCGTGTATTTAGACCCTTCCTAGATCTGTTCGTGATGGTTTTATAGATGATATTCTAGTTTATTCTTCGTCAGAGGCTGAACATGCAGATCATCTACGTGCAGTGCTTAAAGTTCTTCGAGATACGGAATTATATGTGAAGTTTTCCAAGTGTGAATTCTGGTTGAACTCTGTAGCTTTTCTTGGTCACATTATTTCAGATGAAGGCATTAGAGTGGATACTCAAAAGATTGAAGCCGTGAAGAATTGGCCAAGGCCCACGACACCAACGGAGATACGTAGTTTCTTGGGCCTAGCGGGATATTATAGAAGATTTGTGGAAGGATTTTCTTCTCTTTCAGCCCCATTGACCAAGCTAACTCAGAAATCAGCTAAGTTCCAGTGGATGGATGCATGTGAGCGGAGTTTTCAGATACTGAAAAACAAGTTGACCTCAGCACCCGTCTTGACTCTTCTAGAGGGAACAAATGGCTATGTGATATATTGTGATGCTTCAGGTATTGGATTGGGTTATGTATTAATGCAACACGGTAAGGTTGTCGCTTATGCTTCTAGACAACTGAAGAAGCAGGAGAAGAGCTATCCAACCCATGATCTTAAGTTAGCTGCAGTGATTCATGCCTTGAAAATGTGGAGACACTACTTATACGGTGTTCATTTAATATCTATACCGATCACAAGAGCCTCCAGTATATCTTTAAGCAGAAGGATTTGAATTTACGTCAGAGGCGATGGTTAGAGTTGCTGAAAGATTATGACATTGATTTTCTGTACTATCCTGGAAAGGCTAATGTATTAGCTGATGCTCTTAGTCGTAAATCCATGGGTAGCCTGTCATATGTGCAGCCGGAGAAAAGGGAGATCGCCCGCGAAGTCCGTCACTTGGCTAGCCTTGGAGTACGGCTGTTAGATTTAGGTGATGCAGGAATTACGGTCTAGAATATAGCGATGTCATCTTTGGCAGCGGAGATAAAGGAACGCCAGTATGAAGATCATGTTTTAGTTCATTATCGGGGCACAGCTCCTCAGAAAGAAAAGACACCCTTTGTGATTACAGGGGATGGAGTACTTAGGTATCGAGGTAGATTGTGCGTTCCTAATGTTGTAGGACTACGTCAGCAGGTTATGGGGAAAGCACATCATTCTCGCTATTCTATTCATCCGGACACAACAAAGATGTATCATGATCTCAAAGAAGTTTATTGGTGGGATGGTATGAAAAGAGATATAGCAGAATTTGTCGCTCAGTGTCCGAATTGTCAGCAAATCAAGATAGAACACCAGAAGCCACAGGTTTATTACAGGATATGGAGATTCTGATATGGAAATGGGAAGTAATCAATATGGATTTCATTACAGGTTTGCCCCGTACTCAGCGGAAGTATGATTTAATATAGTTCATAGTTGATAGGCTTTCCAAGTCAGCTTACTTCCTCCCTGTTAGAACTACTTATTCAACTGAAGATTACGCGAAGCTTTATCTTAAAGACATTGTACGACTTCATAGTGTTCTTACAGCCATTATTTCAGATAGAGGAGCGCAGTTTACAGCTAACTTCTGGAAATCTTTTCAGAATGGATTGGGACTCAGGTGAGTCATAGTACTGCATTTCATCCGCAGACAGATGGACAGGCAGAGCGTACTATACAGACACTTGAGGACATGCTTAAAGTTTATGTAATTGACTTCTGAGGTAGCTGGGATGATCATTTGCCTCTTATTGAGTTTTCATCTAATAACAGTTACCATTCCAGTATTCAGATGGCTACTTATGAGGCTTTATATGGGCGAAGATGTAGATCGCCTATAGGATGGTTCGATGTGGGAGAAAATTAGTTAGTAGGCCCAGACTTGATACAACAAGCGGTTGACAAAGTGAAAACGATTCAAGAAAGACTACTAGTGGTGCAGAGTCGATTGAAATCCTATGCAGATAACCGGTGGCGCAAGTTAGAGTTTGAGGTAGGCGATTGGGTTTTCCTGAAAGTTTCACCTATGAAGGGAGTTTTGAGATTTGGCAAGAAGGGTAAGTTGAGCCCTCGATACATTGAGCCATATAGAATTATTCGTACAGTGGGTAAAGTAGCATATAAGCTAGAACTACCTTATGATTTGGATTCTGTACATCCAGTGTTCCATGTATCCATGCTTCGTAAGTACATAGCAGATCCCTCGAGAATTATCTTAGGTAGATGATATCCAGGTTCCCGAGCAGTTATCATACGAAGAGATTCCTGTGGCTATATTAGATAGACAAGTTCGTCGATTACGAACTAAAGACATGGCTTCCGTTAAAGTTCTGTGGAGGAATAATAATGTTGAAGAAATGACTTGGGAAGCGGAAGAGGAAATGAAGGCTAAATACCCTTATTTATTTCCGTCAACTCAGAAAGCTTAGTCTGAGGCATTATCTTCCCCAGGTAATGATTTTATTTACAGTTATTGTGACTGGTCGTGTGAGGCCATGGTGTTGTATATTTTAGTATATGGCCTTGTGTGGCATTATTTTGGGTTGTTGTGTATAGGTTAGATTGGTACAATTACAGGGGAGACTCTACCGAAATTTGTATAGCCCATGACCCGTATGAACATTCGAGGACGAATGTTTCTAAGGGGGAGAATGTTACACCTCTCGTTTTCATCACAAGAAAGTCCTTAGCTTATGGGTGGTTTATACCCTTAGTATAGATATCCGTACCCAAGTCTTTGAGAGATTAAGTGCCTTACCTCACGAGTACCAAAGTACAAGTATATGTTCTTTACAATATGATAGGATTAGAAGCTAAATGAATCGAATCGACGCGAGCTGGAGCGACTCAGGGGAGTCTGCAAAAACCAGTCACCATCAACGGGCCGTTGACACATCGATGAGCCATCGTGGTGCACCGTCCCTGCTCCACCGCCTCTAAAGTTTCAGGTGGCAGGTCGACGGAGCACGTCGATGAGTCGTCGACCCACTGTCGACCCGCATCGTTGGAACTTTCTAGTTCCATCTATATATATTTAGCCCTCACATTTTATTCTCATTATTTTCATTCCCTAAATCAGAGAAAGTCCTAGAATATTCCTCTCAATATTTTCCATCATCATAGTAAAGATTTAGCAAGATCCGAGCCCCATAAACTCGAGCTTGTGAAGGGAAAGTTGTTCCTAGGGTTCTATTGAAGTTGTTAAGCTTTGGAATTGGAGTTGAAGTTTGATTCTTGGAATCCTAGACTCCTCAAGGTATTTATATAATTCCTACCCTTGTGTTTAAGTTAATTATCAAGAATTTTACAGGTTTAAAGTAAAGGGAATATAGTTATGAAAGTTGTAAGTGGAATAAGAGTAAAGATTGGGCTTGAGGGCTATGTTGAGGGATGACTTGGAGTAGAATTGATTATATTGTGATATGTTGGAATTGATATGGTTATGGAGGATGTTGTTGTTGTTGATGTTTGAGTCGAATTAGATAGTAAGTGATGTAAATGGGCTAATGGTGGCCTATGTTATATTGTTTGTAGACTTACGAGTTCGAGAAGTAGATGTTGGACGATTAGATACGCTTCAAGATATGTTAAGGTTGTCCCTTTTATTCGTTTGGCATGATCCTTATTATCTGAACCAACAAGTAAGCGAGCGAGTTCCAAAGACTCTACTCTTAGATAGTACAGGATTCATCATATCCTTAATTTCCTATGTTTATTTTTATGGCTTCTAGAGATCTTATGTTACCTAGAGTAATCCAGAGTATACCTTTCATGAGTCTTTCATGCATTATATATATGTGTGTATAGCTATTTTCTTACACCGCGCCTATATGGCTGGGCAGCACCACTACGGTGGGCGGCTTATGGATAATGATGTATGATTACACCATGCCTACATGGCCGGGCAGCACCACTAGTGGGCGGCTTATGATATCGTCCCGGACGTGGGATGCCCGGATGTGGGATAATGATGATGATGATGATGATGATAACACCGTGCCTATATGGCCGGGCAGTATACACCGCACCGTAACTATATGGTCGGGCAGTTCACTATATATATATAGATGTATATTTTTTTTGAAAGAGAGTATGCATATCATGCATCGCAAAGACATTTTCAGTTATTCATAGTTATACAGATGTTGTCAGACATTCATTCATAAAAATGCATTCAGACAGTCAGTTGGCTTATGAGTTTCAGATTCCTGTCATGATTTTTTATGTATATGTCACTCTTGTGCCTTATATACTCAATACATTGTCTGTACTGTCTCCCCTATTTCTTGGGGGACTGCGTTCATGCGCGCAGGTTCAAATAGACAGACAGGCGCCCCAGCTCAGTAGGACTTTCATCCAGTGGTGGTCAGTGCGCTACACTTGATCCAGAGCTACAGTTCATTTTGGTGTGCAACTTTTGAGATGTAGATATGCATAGGGGTATGACGGGGCCCTGTCCCGTCCATTCTACATTTTTATATTCCAGCAGAGGTCTACAGACAGTTGTGTGTAGATGACATGTGATGTAACCTTATCGGCTCTTATTTTTTGTGTACGGCATACGTAGCGACCTAGTACATTTGCACCATTCTTTTCGGTACTTATATATATATATATATATATATATATATATATATATATATATATATATATATATATATATTATGATGGTACAGAGTTCATGATGTTATCCTTTTCTTGAGTCAATATATTTCAGATCGAGTTATTCATGGGCCCTTGTTATTCAGTGATGTTCAGGTACGAGCATAGGGGTGCTTGGTCATTAGAGTACAGGCACTCGTCACGACTCATCGGTTGGGTCTTGACAGGCACTATCAGCTTCTCTGGAGCCTTTGCCTGCACAACGGCCGGAGCAGCAGCCCGAGAGGGCACAGGCAGTCGGGGGAGATATGGGGCCAGCCCAGACCCACCCCGAAGGTATGTCAGACTCAGCCTTCCAGGATGTAATGGCCAGGATACTTCTACATCTCCATGGGCAGCATGCCATAAGTGGTGCCTCTACACCTGGTGGTGGTTCCTCGACTAAAGTGAGGGTACGGACTCCCAAGCAGGGCCAGACTATGGAGATGTCTTTATTTCTTGCCATGGCCCTACGTATAGATGGTATCCCAGCCCTTGAGAGTGCTCCCAGACTAGTAGTAGCTTAGACCCTGACAGCTGGGGATCAGGACCTCATCGGCAAGTTTCTGAAGGTGGAGCCGCTTAGATTCTTCGGTACGCGCAGCGAGGATGCTTACGAGTTCATAGTGGAGATGCATGAGAGGCTTTATACTCATGGCATAGATTATGTGTCCTTTCAGTTTCGCGGTGACGCAAAGACTTGGTGGAGATATTATATTGGGAGCAGACCCGTTGATGTACCTCCACTCACCTGGACCCAGTTCCATTAGGCTTTCTTAGAGAAGTACGTGCCACATATTTTGAGGGACGAGCATAAATATCAGTTCTCCCATTTGCAGCAGAGAGGAATGTTCGTATCAGAGTATAAGGCCAGATTTCTATTTTTTGCTAGGTATGTGACCCAGTTGATTCCCACTGAGGCCGAGAGGGTTCATAGATTTGTTAGTGGACTTATGCTTCCACTACATATTGCTTGTCTCTAGCTTGTGGCCATGGGTTCTTCTTTCCAGGCAGTCGTTGATCATGTCGTGAGTGTTGAGTCTGCCAAGGCTCGTTCTTTAGGAGGATCTAGTAAGAAGAGGCCACGTCAGCATGGCGATTTTAGTAGTTCTAGCTATAGGAGCGGGGGACAGTCTTCCAAGCCCTATCAGTTAGCCCCCAGCCATCCCGTTCGATCCGCATTGCAGGCATTTTCTGGTGGTCCTTCTAGACCCAGCGGTAATAAGGCCGGACAGTCTCATGGTGGATCTTACTCCCAACAGTTGACCTAGGTGGTCCCTCTAGTTCATCAGCTTCTGTATATCAGCCTCCAGCTCCCAGGTCTTGTTATATATGTGGTGACCCCAGTAATTTGATGAGAAACTGCACCAGACTTAGACAGAGTGAGTCCCAGCAGGGTTCCTGATTTTAAACCCCGAGGACTCTGGCACCATCTAGTAACCACGGTGGTTCTTAAACGAGAGGCGACGCTCAGTCAGGCCGCGGTGGTTCTCGTTTGTCTAGGGGTGGACACCAGTTAGGTAGGGGTGGTTCCCAGGTTTCCTGAGGAGGAGCGTAGTCTGGCCAGGGTGGTCGTGGTGGGGCACATTGCTATGCTTTTTTGGGTAGGCCCGAGGCCGAGGCTTTTAATGATGTGATCTCAGGTACTATTTATGTTCGTCATCGGCCGGCTTCAATCTTGTTTGATCCCGATTTGACTTTCTCTTATGTGTATACTTATCATTCTTTTGGTTGGGATTTGACTAGTGATCATCTTGATATGCCTATTCAAGTGTCTACTTTGGTTGGAGATTTAGTTTTGGTTGATCAAGTCTATCGGTCTTGCTTAGTTACTTTTATGGGGTATGACACGTGGGTAAACTTGATGATTTTGGATATGGTAGATGTTGATATTATCCTGGATATGACTTGGTTATCACCATATCACGCGATCTTGGACTGTCATGCCAAGACAGTCACCTTAGCTATGCCTGGGATTCCTAGACGTGGGTGGAGGGGTACTCCGAGTCCCGCTCCGAAGAAGATCATATCTTATCTCCACACGACTAAGTTAGTCGACAAGGGGTGGTTGGACTACTTAGCCCATGTTTGTGATACCAGCGTTGCTTCTCCACCTCTTGAGTCCGTGCCTATTATGACTGAGTTCGCAGAGGTCTTTCCTTCTGATTTATCGATTATGCCACCTGACCGTGACATTGATTTCTATATCGACTTAGAGCTGGGCACGCGGCCTATTTCTATCCCTCCTTATATGATGGCACCTGTTGAGTTGAGAGAGTTGAAAGAGCAGTTACAGGATCTTCTGAGCAAGGGGTTTATTAGACCGAGTGTCTCCCCTTGAGCGCTCGCATTTTATTTGCAAAGAAGAAAGATGGTGCGATGAGGATGTGCATAGATTACCATCAGTTGAACAAGGTCATCATTCATAATAAGTATCTGATTTCTCATATTGATGACTTGTTAGACCAGCTTTAGGTTGCTTTGGCATTTTCGAAGATTGATTTGAGGTCAGGCTACCATCAGCTGAAGATTCGGGCCGAGGATATCCTGAAGACGGCCTTAAGAACTCGTTATGGTCATTAAGTTCCTTGTGATGTCATTTGGGCTTACGAACACCCCAGCAGCTTTCATGGACTTGATGAATGGCATTTTCAAGCCATATTTGGACTCCTTCGTCATAGTGTTTATTGATGGTATCTTGGTTTATTCTAAGAGTAGAGAGGAGAATGAGCATCATTTGAGGATTGTCCTTGGTTTGTTGAGAGAGAAAGAGCTTTATGCCATGTTTTCGAAGTGCGAGTTCTGGCTTGATTCTGTGGTGTTCTAGGGCCACGTTGTGTCAAAAGACGAGATCATTGTTGATCCCAAGAAGATAGAGGCTGTTAGGGATTGTGCGAGGCCAACTACTATGATCGAGATTCGTAGCTTCGTGGGTTTTGCAAGTTACTACCATTTATTTGTGAAGGGGTTTGCTTCTATTACTTCTCACTTGACCAGTTACCACCGCTCTGATATTGGCATTACCCATGGAGGGTATGAATTTCTCAGTTTATTGTGATGTGTCCCATGTTGGCTTTGGTGCTATGTTGATGCAGAAGGGCAATGTCATTGCCAATGCTTCCCGTCAATTGAAGATCCACGAAAAGAGCTACCCTAATCATGATTTGGAGTTGGCAGCGATAGTCTTCACTTTGAAAATTTAGAGGCATTATCTGTATGGGGTCCATTGTGAGGTATTTACCGATCCCCGCAGCCTTCAGCACATGCTCAGTCAGAGGAAACTCAACTCTAGGTAGCGTAGGTGGATGGAGCTTCTGAAGGATTATAATATCACTATATTTTACCATCTGGGTAAAGCTAATGTAATAGCCGATGCATTGAGTCGCAAGCTAGTGAGTATGGGCAGTCTAGCTCGATTGGTTGCTTCTGAGCATCCTTTAGCCATGGAGCTTCAGACTCTGGCTAACAGCTTTGTGCATCTTCATGTTTCAGATCCGGGCAGAGTTTTAGCATATGTTGAGGTGAGGTCGTCTCTCTTGGAGCATATTAGGGCTCAGCAGTTTGAGGATACTCAATTATGTAAGATTCGTGATAAGGTTTTGAGAGGTGAGGCCAAGGAGGCCATGCTTAATAGTGAGGGGATTCTGAGGATCAAGGGACGCTTGTGCATTCCTCGTATAGGTGTTCGCATTCGATTGATATTGGAGGAGGCTCGTAGCTCCAGGTATTCTATTCATCCAGCGGCGTCGAAGATGTACCTTGATTTGAGGCAGCACTACTGGTGGGGTCGAATGAAGAGAGATATTTTAGATTTTATTGCTAAGTGTGGGAATTGTCAGCAAGTCAAGTATGAGCACTAACGACCTGGTGTTATACTTCAGAGAATGCCCATCCCCGAGTGGAAGTGGGAGAGGATTTCCATGCATTTCGTTGTGGGTCTTCCGAAGACTCTGGGCAAGTTTGACTCAGTTTGGGTTATTGTTGATCGGTTGACTAAGTCTGCTCATTTCATCCCTGTTCAGATTACTTATAATGCAGAGAAGTTGGCTAGGATTTACATCCGTGAGATTGTGCGATTGCACGAGTTTCCTATTTCCATTATCTCAGATCGAGGTCCCCAGGCTACTTCTAACTTCTGGAAGTCATTGCAGGCAGAGTTAGGTACTCAGTTGGACCTAAGTATAACTTTTCATCCCCAGACTGATGGTCTGTCCGAAAGGACTATCCAGGTGCTCGAGGATATGTTGAGAGCATGTGTTATTGACTTGGTGGTCATTGGGACCATTTCCTACCCTTGGCAGAGTTTGTGTACAACAATAGCTATCATTTGAGTATTGATATGGCGTCGTTCAAAGATTTATATGGTAGGAGGTGACGTTCTCCTATTGGATGGTTTGATGCTTTTAAGGTTCGCCCGTGGGGTACAGATTTTCTTAGAGAGTCCTTGGACAAGGTAAAGCTTATTCAGGAAAAGCTTCTGACAGCTCAAATCGGTAAACGATGTATGCGGACCGAAAGGCTCGTGATTTAGAGTTTATGGTGGGCGAGCAGGTTCTTCTGAAGATTTCACCCATAACGGGTGTGATGCGTTTTGGGAAGAGGGGCAAGTTGAGTCCGAGGTACATTGGCCCATTTGAGATTCTCTGTCGAGTTGGTGATATTTCTTATGAGTTGGCTTTACCGAGACTGTCAGGTCTTCATCCGATTTTCCATGTTTCTATCCTGCAGAGATATCATTCAGATGGGACTTATATTATTCGTTGGGATTCTGTGTTGTTTGATGAGAATATGTCCTATAAGAAGGAGCCTATGGCGATCTTAGATAGGCAGGTTCAAAAGTTGAGGTTTAAGGAGATAGCTTCTTTTAAGGTTCAATAGAAGCCTCATCCTATTGAGGAGGCCACTTGGGAGATTGAGTCAGATATGCGTGCCAGATATCCCCAGTTGTTTACTGACTCAGGTACTTTACCCCGTTCTTTCCTTGTCGCTCGAGGACGAGCGATTATTTAATTATTATCTGATGTAATGACTCGTTTGGTTGTTATAGCGTTCTTGACCCTTTTACCCCATTGACCCTTTCCCGAGCCATATGAGTACAATTTGGAACCATGGGGATGGATGGTACGGTTCCTGAGATAATCGGGCGAGGTTTGTGATGACTTGTGCGAATTAGAGCTTTAAAGCGAAACACGTTTCACCAACAGTTGACTTTTGGATAAACGGACCTTTTTCAGGAATTCGTCGATTCTGAGAGGTCCGGATGGTTAATTGTGACTTTGTAGGATGTTCGGTTCGGCTCTCAAGGCACTTGGGAGCGTTTTGGGTTATTGGTTAGAAAGTTGGTCTTTGGCCATTGGGTGTTGACCCGGTCAAATAGACCTCCGTTGGGAATTTCGAGATCACGAGTGAGTCCGTAGCGTGTTTTTATATGTGAATGCGTGTTTGGTTTGTATCTATGAGGTCTCGGGTGATTGTCGGATTTCAGGGTTGGGCTTGTGAAAAAACCAAGATTTTTCTGGTGTCTGGTGTCCGCTGTAGCGGTACCAGGCCCGCCATAGCGGAACCGCTATAGTGGAGTCTTTATGCCGCTATAGCGGGTAATTGATGTTTGGTTGGGGCCCTACCGCGGATGGTAATCCCATGTAGCGGACTCGTGACCGCTGCAGCGGTATTACCGGATTCCAGAATCATTAAAGGTTAGGATAAAATCCTTAAACCCCTATCATTTGGGGAAAATTGAGGAGCTCTTGGCTAATTCTTCATTGTGATAAGTTTCCTAACCTAGTATTCATTGATTTAATCTTCCTAAGCTTGAATCCATTCTAGAAATCCATAAGAATCAAAGAGGGAAAATGGGTTTTGATGATAACTTCTTGAAATGAGTTCTAATCTTTCTAAACGGAAATTGTTGATGGGTTTGACTAATCTAATCATAGAATCTAATGATTTCATCATAGCTAATAGGCTTGAATCTTCCATTTGTGTTGATTAATTCTAAGATTGAAAAGTTAGGGTTCATACCCAAATTGGGGGTTTTCACTTGAATACCGAAATTAGCCTATTCTTGAGTTATTTTAGCAATTGATTCGTAGGATTGAACTCCAAGAACATGGAATTGCATATTTCACTTTTGAAATGACCATTTTACCCTTGTGCGCTCATTTCCTTCTTTCTCCATAACTGAATTTGACCCAAACGATAAGTATAACAGTATGGGTATTGTTCTTCATGATTTCTAATATGGAATTCGAATATGATTAGACTTTGACTATTTGGAGGCGCAATGAAAGGGCAAAGCAAAAGTTTGATTGTCTGTGGCTCCTTCTCGGCTACCAGGTATACGGTTTACCTTATGGTTAGACTTCGGTTAGCGAAGCATATGTAGAGTTAGTGATTATTGGAGAAAGCATGTTACGCCTTCGGGTATGAAGTTGGGATGGATTACTTAGGCTGGTACTGTTGTTTGGTTGTGGATCGTTGCCTTGTTGTGATCTATTGGCTTGTAGCCCCGTTTATGATGCTAGACTCGATATTGATAGATCCTCGTGATATGTGTCCATTTGTGGCACCGTTGATATTGATAGATTCTTGTGATAGATGTCCATGTGTGGCATGATTTGGCATTGATATACTCTTGTTAACATTGATATTATGCATGCATTCATACTTATATATTGAGATCGGGTTGCGAGCCGCAACATATATATTGGACCGGGTTGCACGGTCCGCAACATATATTAGATCGGGTTGCACGCTCTACAACATATCTTGGATCGGGGTGTATGCCGCAGCAAGGGCATGGACTTTGCGAGTCCCCATGGGTCATGACTATCGAGGCGTGGATGTATTCCGCCTGGAGCATGTATGTATCATTGCATTCATATCTACATATTCGTACTGTTGGATTTGGATTTGACACTTGTACTTGTGATGATAATCGGACTTGGTGATCCATACTTGTGATGGTATTTGGACTTGGTATTCTGTACTTGTGGTGACATTCGGACTTGGTCTTTAGTGATTGTGATTTCAAAATTGACCAGTGTGGGTTGTACTTGTTGTGAGCATGTCTACTTTTCAGTCTCTTACTTATATATATGTTAGCTAACTGTTGTCGACTTATGATGCCTACTCAGTACGTATGGTTGTGTTGATTCTACCTTGCTGCATTCTTTTATGAGTGCAGAGTATGTGGCTAGATCGACTTCTTCCCCTCGAGACTGACTCCCGAGGCATTGCTAAAGAGCATCTAGGGTGAGCACATAGCCAGATCCGCAGCCCGAATGACTCCTCCTATTTTACTTTTCTTATCCGCTACTTCTGAGACAGTATTTCATTTTGAGACTATGTATTCAGACTTTTGGTTATGTAGTGGCTCTTGCATGGCCTAGAACAGATTTTGGGATTGATGTAATAATTCCACACTTATTTACTTATCTATTTTAGACCTGTTAGATATTTATGTTGGTTGGGTTAATTTATTGCTGTTTGAATATTAATTAAGGGACGGGTTCACCTACCAGGTGGGAAAAGGGTAGGTGCCCGTACTTTCCCGATTTGGGGCGTGTCATGCTTGGTATAATGGAAAATATTTTCCTATTTTCTCTTTTTTGGTGGCACTAAGTATGGAAAACATTTTTCCTCGAAATAGGAGAAAATGTTTTCTGTAACAATTTGATGGAAAATATTTTCCGAATCAATAAAATCACAGCAACGAATCCCCTAACATTTTTCATCATACCAAACACACCCTACAAACACTATACAGGGAAAGAAAAACATCAATAGAACACACACACACACACACACACACACAAAAAAAAAAAATGTTATACTCAGCTATGTATTACTTATACAGGTTTTATGGTGTTTTTTCCAAAATTTTCAAATATTAGTTTCCAATTAGGTTGGAAAACTTATTTAACTTACAAAAGTTTTACTAACCTTTAATTATTAACAGTAGTGTCCAGTCAACTTATTATTTTTCAGAAAATAAATTTTTTCGCATTGCAGATTTTCAAATACATCTTGCAGCTCTTTTCACTATTTTCTTTTCAGTTCTAGATTGAAATCATTTGGATAATAACCATAAAATATTGGTTATATTTATATTTGATTTTGTTGAAGTCACAGAAGAAATTCAGTGATTTTTCATGAATTAATTGTAAGTACCAAAATTTTCGCCCATTTTCCAGCTAAATGGTGTATCTATCTAATTTTCCTATTGAGAAAATTAAGCTGAGTGTCCATTCGGGCATCGCAACTATCCACTTTTTACCTCAATTAACCTTTCGCAATTTAGTTTGCAATTCTCTATTTTACGTCACTGATCGGATCAACAAGGTAAATTTGCTACCAATTCAGTTATAGGTAAAGATCGCCACCAATTCTTCTCATTCAAATCAATTTACTCACTGAACATCAAGGAAATTTCCCCAATTTTGTTTGTAATCGAAAAATTTGTGCTTTTTTGTGTTTAGATCTGGTAATGTTAGATAACTGAACAAATAATTTGGATTTCTGAAAGCTCGTTCGAGAACCTTTAGGGTGAGTTGCAAATCTCATTGGTGTCGCCATTCATCGGAACTCCTTTACCATCACTCTCTAGTCATATCTTTCACCGGCGAATTCTTATCTCTATTAGAGTGAAATTCAGCTTCCATTACCTTCCTCCGATTTACTCGCTTCACTCTTCTTTTGATTTCAATGTTGTTGTAAGCTGAGCGGAAGTACGATGATTTGATGAGGAAATGAAATGAAATGTTGCAAGAACTGAAAGTTCTAGGGAGTTTGTAAGTGGTTCTAGTAGGAATATGATTAATGAGAAGAGGAAGCACTCCAATATTGATAGTTCCAGTAGTATGTCAGGTAGTAGCCTGAGAATGAAACAATGGATGGTGGTGTACAGATGGAGATACGGTGGTGTCTGGGAGGAATTTTTGAGGCCCCAAGGGAATACATTGTTTCTAGATAGTTATACAATACATTGTTATACAAAGCATATACATCATTTATACATTATATATATTATATAAGAATGTATAGATAATGTATAATAGTGTATAAGGATGTATATGTAAAGTTACAAAAGTTGAACAATTTATATGTAGCTATACATTACATATACATTATCTGTACACTGCAATTTGAGTTAGTTCCATGTGTTTATACATGATTATATAAAGCATATACAATATATATACATAGTATATGTAATGTTTATATATAGTTATACAAGATAGATACATTATGTATATACCGATAATACAGTTGGCACGTCCGCTGCAAACTAGATGCGTGGGTTGTATATATACATTATGTATAAACTGATGATACAATGAGCTACATCGACTGCAAACTAGATGGGTGAGTTGTATATGGGTTATTTTCCCTTTCCTAGTTGACATAGCTAGAATAACTTAGGGCTAACTTTTAAGGACATTCAACTGTTATGAACTCTAATGGGCTACAATTTGTGTTATTTCCCCATTTAAGTTCACCACCAAAAATAAGAAAAGCCAAATCCCACACAACTGGGAAGTTGATTAAGAAACTCAAAATTCATATGGGCCTGAACATCTTAGGCTAAAATCAGTTATTTCTCTTTGACTCTTTGCTTGTTGGTTCAAGAAGTATATTTGACTGGCAAAAGACATCTCATATGGTCATCATCCGATTCAAGTCCAGTTTAATTGAATTTTTGTTTTTCCTATTTGATTGTAACAATGGAGAAATCTTAGGACATGAAATATGAACAATGAAAGAGGAGAAAAAGTAAACTACTATTTAGTAAAATAGTAGTTCTCCTAATTGAATACTTATTATGATAATGAATATTTCCCATAAATTTTAAAAAACGACTTATTGGTTACTTTTATTACACATTCATAATTATTTCTTCTGCTTAAATAAGAAGACAAAATCTTTCGCACCATCTTTTTCAACTAGATATTGAGTGATTAGTAGCAACACTAACAGAAAGCGGTCGAAATCAATAGCTACTATGAGTAAATTTAGACCTTGTTAGAAATGGAAACCATAAAAACTATGGAAACAGAGAGAAAAAAAGGGTTGGAAAGAATTAATAGAGAAAGTAATATTAGTCACTGTCAATTGTTTGATAATTAAACGAGAAAACAGGTAGGAAATCTCAGTCATCTTTATTTTTGTGGACAAAAATATGAGCTTGTTTACCCTAAAAATGATAACAATTAAATTTGTATGCGGTGCAAAGGATATGCGGTTTGATTTAACACGATTGAGTATTATGTGATAAACAATGAAGTAAGTACATATGTAAAAGATCTAACCACAGTCGGTAGTGGTCGGCCTCGGGTTCTGGGACTCGATATCGAGCTACAATGGCTGTGTAGTGAACAATGAACAGTAGTGAAACACTTTGAAAGATGAATGAACACTTTGCTAACAATTGCATTGCTTTGGGGATTTGTGCGTGTAAAAAAAAAACCGCCAAAACTAAAGGGGGGCCTCCTCTTTATATAGTAGAGGAGTCTTAACCCTAGTACAAGCCTAAATAAGGCACATAATCTTTTGTCAGCTGATGGACGAGATCAGTGCCGAATATCCGGCTAGTGGCAGATATTTCGGTCTTCCCATTATGGTGATCAACTGCCTTCTCATCGTACCTCGGTGTCTGACTCCACCGAACTCAACAACCTGGGGCCTAGTGTGGTCGGTCTGGCCACAACCGAACTCAACTTTCATGTCGAGAAACCGAGGATATCCTTGTCCTCGATTTTACCCGTATATAGATAGTCCCCTCATTTTTCGAGGGGAAGTATTGACTGCGGGAAATGGATCCGGATAGAACCGAGTAGGCCATGCTTATCTGCCCAGGAAAAGTCGTTCCCATCAAATCCTTGCATTCTGCCCGATGTCAGCTTCATCATTGTTTCAGCCGCCTAATCTTTCTTGGGAATTGGCTCCATCATTATTTTAGCCGCCTAATCATCCTTGGGAATTCGCCCATCGTCAGAATTTTTGAATCCCTCAACAAATTTTGCATTCTCCCCTTATATAAAGCCCATAAGTCTCCCTCTTGCCATGCACTTTTGACTCTAAACCCTAAACCTTATTTTTTCTTGAAAATCTTTTGTTTGCTTCTGCCAAGTTTCATGTCCTTCAATTCTGAATCCTTTCCCTTAAAACATTATCATCCCCCGCTCGACATTACGCGTTAATCTTAGCCATGGCTTCTCTACCGCTGTTAACCCAAGGCGAGGATCATTCTGCGTCTCCACTATATTCACCACCCCTGTCCGCGACGGGTACCACCGGTCCTGAAGAGGAAATAAAATTCCTTGCTGCTGATATCCTTCCAGCTGATTTTAGATACGAGAATAACTGCAAAACATCTTTTCACCTCGACTTTATGGACAAATTCGAATCCTTCATCGACGAGGCTACCATCCCTGTGATTAGGGAGGATTGCAACCTTGGTGCGGATGTCGATGTCCGCCCTGTTGAAAGAGGGATGAGGATCAATCATCATATGGCTGGCTATTTGATAATCTATACCTATCATTTTGCCATCGGGTTTTCTCTTCCCATTTCTCGAGTGATCGAGCATTTTTGTCGCCGATATCATGTTTGCATTGGCCAAATCGCCCCACAAATTTGGAGACTTGTGTACTGCTTCGAAATATTAGCTAACCTAGCTGGTGTTCCCTTCACCCTCGATCATTTGTTACATATATACATACCCTGGTTAATACGAGGAGGGATAGCTCATCTGCTTCCTCGAGGGACTCGAGGCCTCATAGACCCGAAAGATGATTATGACAGGGGATGGCTACATCGATTCGTAATGATTCGCACGGCCCAACTTCACTATTCTTTATCCGCAGATTTCCCGGAGATGTGGAACCCTACCCCGAATCCGATTGAACCTGAGCTTGTCATCACTATCTTTGAATGGGTAATTGTTCTTTTGGGTGCTTGTCGTAACTCAGGCAGTTCTTGAAGGAGAATGACACCCGAAGGGTGAAGGGCAAAAACCATGGCAATTTTCAATCTGTATGTGGGATTTTTTATCCTTCCATGTCGTATTGTAACCCCGATTCCTCAATTTTCAGGACTCCCGACAAAAAGGTCTTCAAAAGAAAAAACCATTGTCGAAGAGAGCATCGAGGATGCCGTTCGGGGGAAAAAGGCGTCGCCTGCGTCGGTGAAAACGCCTAGCCGATGAATCACTACAAGCACCTCGACCATCCTTTCAGGAATTGGTTCTCCGGTCAGAACGTGCCAAATCATGGAGACTCGGCAGGAGATACCCTGTGGTGGACCACCCTTGATGATAGTTCTTGATGAGGAAGACATGTCGGACCCAAATATCCCCTGTTCGGCTGCTCTCGAGGACAGTCTCAGAATCGTCTAGCCGATGTTTCATACTGTTTTAGCGCCCTAAGGTATAGACCGAAGTTCTCAACCTTTTGCCCACTATACCGGCTTGGGATTCCCTTTTGTTCTAGATTAGGGTCGTAAGTTACGACTTTTTTCCTTCTCTTTTGTTGAACTGATGTATCCGAGAAAATTGGGAACTCGTTATATGAAGCAAATTAATAGAACCTCGTTGATCGGTCCTATACTGGGCTTTATTGAATGTATTCGACTTCTATCTTTCGTTTTAACTTTTACCCTCGTTTATGCTTTTGCGATGTTAGATCCATGGTTATTTTGACTTGTAAGTTTTGGAGTAATGCGAGAAAAAATCAAAACATCTCGTTAACGACCCCCATGTTTGGCTGCTTTCTTGTTCCATCTCGGCATTTCGATTTTGTTCAGGCCAGAATTGGTTAC
The DNA here is from genome assembly GCF_029784015.1 of Lycium ferocissimum. NCBI lineage: Eukaryota > Viridiplantae > Streptophyta > Magnoliopsida > Solanales > Solanaceae > Lycium > Lycium ferocissimum. The sequence goes on from NC_081346.1 coordinate 39,791,641, forward strand.
GATCGGTACTTAATCACCCTCAGTCATGGTTGAATCAATATCGATGCTTGCTATCGACCATAACGGGGAATCGAGGGCAGCCTTAGCTTCGATCTCGTCCGTATACGTGTGGGTAGATAGCACGAGGCGATGGGAGATGGAAGTATGTCCAGTTCCTTCCCCTATAAGTTTCATGCAAATGGATAAGATCAAGGTCCCATTCGTCACATCGTTCTGACACCAGCCACGCATCATGACCCGGTTGGGTGAGAAATCGGTTACGAAATGTCAACCGTCTCGGCCTCTCTCTATAAAAGCCAAACTTTTCCTTTCACTTTTTACTTTCAGAAATTTCACTCTCAAAATTTTACCATCGTGCCTTTGAATACGCCTACCTTCATACATTCATAAGTTCATAAATTCATATTCCCGACATCATATCTTCAACAGATCTTTCCATACCTTCAAACCTTCATACCAAACCTTTAAATCTTGCTATTTTCAAAACAACGACCAAGTCTTGGAAAATAAAAATTGGTGAGACTTCCTCGGCTCTAAAACCAAAATCGAAGTTGTCAGATTTTATCCCATCTGACTACTTAACGACCAGGGATTTTAAGGTCGAGAGGCCTTCTCAGCAAGGGGACCGGGGTGCTGATATATCAGACTACATATGCACGATTTCCCGAAATAAACTCAAGCAGGTCAAGGAGGACTGTAGTTGGAAAGATATGGAGGTCGTTATTCTCGAGCACGCTAAAGCCATAACGACCCACGTGGAGGGGTATCTGAGTCTTTATACATACCCTTTCACATTTAGTCTACTCGATCCGGTGGTCTTGGACTTTTGTAAGAAGTACGAAATCTGCCTCAGTCAGATCCACCCCTCGTTTTGGAGGATCGTTATACTTCTTCATTATTTTACAAATAACGTGAACGAGCCTTTCACGATCAACTACCTCCCCAGTTGTATAGTCCCCGGGTATACCGGGGGGGGCATGATCAAGCTCATGAAACAAGCAAGGAAAGCTTCCTTTTCTAGCCATGATGAGGACAGGGACCGTGGCTGGCAGGGAAGATTTGTCCAGGTCAGGACCGAGGAATTGATCCCTGCCGACAAGATACCGTTCCCTAAGAAGTGGAACCCGAGTCGTAAGCTGCTTATATTTTCAAACAGCCCGGTGGTATTTCTGATGCTTTATTTGCGATAAATTTTAACTATGTTCATGTGTTTGCAGTTTCCCGAACCCTCAACGTAGTTGCCAACTTGGAGGAATGGATCGAGAAATCTATTCTCAACTCACCTACGCCGGACGCAACTGGCGTTCATTATCCAAGGGCCGATGGGAGGCCGAGAATCATGGTGAGTTTCTGACCGAGGTTCTTTCCTACCTTCTCTCTTGCATTATACCATAATTTATTTACTTATTTTGTTCTTCCTTCTTTTCAGGCCTTTCAAAGGCCACCAAGATCCGAGGGCAAGATGAACGGGAGGCAGCCGACACCAAGGCTCCTGGCTAGGGACACCCTTCTAAGCCCCCTATTCATTTAAGAACCGGGGTCGAGACCGCCGAGGAAGATAGGAGCGAGAAGAGGAAAAGACAGCCTTCCGAATCTTCCGGTGCTCCTTCTGAGGGTAGAAAAAGATCGAGGCTTACCGACAAAGAGGAATCTAAGGAAGATGCCCGAGCCTGTGTTCTGGATTTTGAGGCTATTGACCTACTCAAGAATCACTCGGATGACGAGGGCACAACGTTATTCAAGCACCGGCCTTCTGAGGAAAACACCAACTAAGAGCTAAGAAGCTCGATAGACACCATTCCACCATTGGTGGAAAGTATAAATCAAGGGACGACAGGCTTGAAGGATGATGCCCCGAGACTAGCGGGTTTGGAAACTGTCTGCCACCGATTCCCCATCCACTCGAGGTTCAGAGAGAGATATACCCGCAGCAGCCAGATCGAGGTCGGTGCCTTCTGCCTTGGGCTCGAAGGTACCTTACATTCCACCCTTATATGGTATAGGTTCCGTCCTTCCAATACAAGTTGTGGCTTCGGCTGAGACCATTATTTGCATACAGGACTCGTTGCCTCGACTGATGGTCGTTCCATCAGAAAGCTCTAGGGCCAAAGGCAAAATGGTCGAGGGATCTGTAGCGCCAGAGGATGTAACTGGTCATCTGCCCGAGAAAGACGATGCCCCGGCCATTGGATATTCAGGGTTTAAACATCTATCCATCCCCGTGGCCAATCGTTTCGGGGTAAATTCCGGCCCCCAATTGGAGAAAACTTTTTCGGCCCTAAGCGTAGACCCGAATCGAAAAAGGTTGGTCTCATTTATGGTGCCGGCTGATATGAACATGTTATCTGGGCCGGTCGAGGTGGACATTTGTCTGTACCTTCTAGTGACCGAAGAGGATCGAAAGAAAATGAAGGAGGTCAGTGAATCCTGCCTTTTCAACGAGGCTCAACAGGCTTTGAACCGGCTATGCCTTATTCATTTTGCTTCCACACTTAAATTTATTTTATTGTCTCATTCTAACAATTGCTCCTTCTTTGTGCTAGGCCTCCGTGTTCATCACGAAAGCTTCCACCGATTTAGGTTGGGGGTGGATCGTCTTAACAATCAGCTCGAGAAGAAGACTCAGGAGGCGAAAGCGCTCAGAGAGCTCTACGAGCAGAACCTGGAGTATATTTCGAGCTTTCTCGACCCATCAACTCTTCAATCGAATCTGGAAAAGGCCCAGAATGAGGCCGTCGAAGCCAAATAGGAACATGACCGGTTAGCTGACAAGGTAAGGGCTTTTGAAGTTTATAATAAGATGTTAATAGCTGATGCTAACGCTACTCCTTCTCAGGCCCGGGATTATGTGACCCAGATTGACCAACTTCGGTCAGAGCTCAACGAGATCAAGCCCGAGCTCGAGGTCTTCAAGGAAAAATTAATTGGTGTTATCACCGAGCGGGATGCTCTCATGGATCAGCTTCGTGTGATGACGGAGCAGGCTGATGAACTTCGATCGAAAGTTGCTTTGGCCTAGTCGGAGCGTGACAACCTTGTTCGGGATATTATCGATCTGCGGGCCAAACATACTGAAGCCCTGGGCCAAATCTCGAGTTACGACGGGATGTTGGCTCAGTATGAAGCCGATGTGACCGTGGCCGAGAGGGTTAAAAACACTCGGGCCGAGAATACGAGGGGCCTATCCCGAAGGGAGACCCTCGAAGAGATTCATGCCATCGGGGTGGATTTGTCAAGGCAGATCGAGGTGGCCAAGACTCTCGAGGTAGAGGCTAAGGCCGTGTATGATCCTGAGGAGTCGGATAGCGACCTCGAATCAGCGGAGGGTGATGCTGAGAGCTCGGGCGAAGATCAAGCTTAGGAGTCTTAGGTTTCTTTTTGTCTTTTGAAACTCAAGGTCGTTATCTAAGCCTCTGTAAATCTTTTGACATATATATGTATATAAGAAGATTTTTGCCCAATTTATTCACCATTTTTCATTGCCTTGTATTCTGTATTCAAGAATTAGAACACTTATTGGCTTGGTTTAATGTTTGTCTGATACACGCTATTGCCTTAGCATGTATCATTGCCTTAGCAAAAAATAAAATTTAGAGTGGCAGTGACTCGATCTCGAGTGTTATCATTGTGATATCGTCCTAGTACCGAATTTTAGAGATGATACCGAGGTTGTTCATTAACCGTTAACAAGTTAATGAATATGTGGAATACAAAAGACCTTGTTTGTGAACTTAGACGTCTCTGAGTTGCATAACGTGATCGGGTCAAAATCCAAAATGACTTCGGTCCTCGTTTTTCCCGTAATTGGCTAGACAATCTGGGTTGTCATTTTTGGGTTTTTAGATCGTAGTCTTTAACTATTTAGACCATAGTCTTTTTAGTTTACACGTTTCGGATACTTAGGGGTCCGATGACCGTAGTCCTTACTGATTTAGACCGTAGTCCTTTAGTTTGCACGTTTCGGATACTTGGGGGTCCGATGAAATGTAATATTAATGCGAAGGACAGTTTCAGGCAAAACGATACTTTCAGGAATTTCCTTGTTTTATTGATAGAACCGGAGACAAAATTACAATCGTTGTCATGGCAAGAACAAGCGAATCGGGCATGATTCAATCAATCGTTTGGCCCTTACATAAAAATCCTATCATTCAAGCCTTGGCTTTACATAGGTATCGATTAGCCTAGAGTATAGTAGTCCCCTAGTACTTGAGTCCGAAGTGTGAGGCCTCGGGTACTATTAATCCAATGTGGGTAGTCCCCAGTCCCCAGTTCTTGACCGGTTTTCTATATTTTGGTAGCACGCTGTACGGCTCTGCCTCATTAAAGACCATACCGAAAAACCCACTTCGGGACAAAACTGATCGAAGGAAAAAAGAGTACAGCACGCGCTTTCAGTCCTAGGTCTATGACTTCTCGACTTCCATTGTGCTGCTTCTGATGTCCACTTCGATGTATGCCTACATGGTTAGACAAAAAGGAATAGAAAAAATAAAAGATTACTCGTACCTTTAACAATAGTACCGTTTTAGGTGTGCCACGTTCCAGTTGTTTGGAAGTTATTTTCCATTTTCACTCTCGAGTTGATAGGAACCTTTCCCGGTAATACCGGTGACTCTATATGGCCCTTCTCAGTTCGGGCACAATTTCCCTTCGTTGGGATTCTTGGTGTGGAGTGTGATTTTCCTCAGGACCAAGTCCACTATCTGAAAGTGCCTAAGGTTGGCCCTTCGGTTATAGTATTTTTGCATCCTTTACTTTTGAGCTACTAACCAGACGTAGGTAGCTTCCCTTTTCTCGTCCACTAGATTCAGACTAGTAGTCATTGCTTCGTTGTTCGAGTCCTCTGTAGCATGTTGAAATCTTAAACTTGGTTCAATGACTTCAACGGGAATCAGTGCCTATGTTCCATATACCAGGGAGAATGGGGTTTCCCCGGTACTCGATCTTACCGTTGTGCGGTAGGCCCATAAGACCTCGGGTAGAATCTCCTTCCACCTGTGCTTAGACCCGGTCAACCTTTTCTTTAAGTTCTGCAGTATAATCTTGTTTGTCAATTCAGCTTGGCCATTCGCGCTCGGATGATACGGGGTGGACAAGATCTTTTTGACCTTGTATTCTTCAAAGAATTTGCTGACTTTGCTGCCTATGAACTGCTTCCCGTTATCACATGCAATTTCCGTGGGTATCCCAAATCGACAGATTATATGGTCATATATGAATTCAATGACTTCCTTTTCTCTGATCTTCTCGAGTGCTTGTGCTTCAAACCATTTAGAGAAATAATCAGTCATAAGTAAAATAAAATGCGCCTTACCTGGAGCCCAGGGCAAAGACCCTACTATGTCCATTCCCCATTTTATGGCTACGGGGAAAGGAACGGATGAAGTTCCTCCCCCGGTTAATGTATCGACGGAGCGTGCCTTTGGCATTCATTACACTTTCGAACGAAGGCTTTTGCTTCCTTCTCCGTCTCGCCGGTAAATCGGCCACCGATCGAACTTGGCACCAGTGAATGGGCTCTTGAGTGATTTCCACAAGTCCCCTCGTGAATTTCCCTCATAGCATAGTCGGTTTCCCCTGGCCCCAAACATCTCGCCAAGGGACCATAGAATGACCTTCGGTACAACTGGCTATCGACCAAACAAAATCTGGCTGCTTTGGTTTGAAGGGCCCTCGATTCTTTGGCATCAAATGGCAATTTCCCTGTTTCAAGATAGTCTATGTATTTGTTTCTCCAATCCCAAGTGAGGCTGGTTGAATTTATCTCAGCGTGGCTGGTCTCAATGACCGAATTCATCAACTGCACCGCAGCTCCGGAATTGAACCTATTCGATTCTACTGATGATCCCAAGTTTGCCAGGGCATCGGCCTCATTATTTTGGTCCCGAGGCATGTGCTCCAATGTCCATTCCTTGAATCGATGAAAGACCACTTGTAGTTTTTCTAAATACCTCCGCATTCAGTCGTCTTTGACTTCGAATGTGTCGTTCACTTGATTGACCACCAGGAAGGAATCGCACTTGGCCTCGACGATTTTGGCTCCCAAGCCCTTAGCTAGTTCTAAACCTGCAATCATAGCCTCATACTCGGCTTCATTGTTAGTTAAGTTAGCAGATCTAATAGATTGTCTTATTACATCACCAGAGGGTAGTTTGAGAACGATCCCCAACCCGTACCCTTTCACATTGGAAGCACTGTCCGTGTACAAGGTCCAAACCCCCAAACTTATCGCCGAGGTAAGGAGTAATTCTTTATCGACCTCGGGGATCATGGCCGGTGTGAAGTCGGCCATAAAGTCCGCCAGTATTTAGGATTTGATATCAGTTCGAGGTCTGTATTAAATATCATACCTGCTAATCTGAACAGCCCATTTTGCTAATCGGCTTAAGAGTTCGGGTTTATGCATGGCATTCCTTAAGGGGTATGATGTTACGACACATATAGGATGACATTGAAAGTAAGGCTTTAATTTTTTAGATGCACTCAATAAAGCCAATGCTAGTTTTTCTAAGTGTGGGTATCGGGTTTCTGCGTCACCTAAGGTCCTGCTTACATAATAAACTGGGTATGGCGTACCTTCTTCTTCTCAAACTAGGACTCTACTTACCGCTATCTCGGACACCGCCAAGTATAGATTCAACTGTTTGTTTGCCTTTGGTGTGTGTAGTAAAGGTGGGCTCGATAAGTACTTCTTAAGTCCTGCTAAAGCCTTCTGACACTCGGGGGTCCAGGCGAAGTCAAACTTTTTCTTTAGCAATGAGAAAAACTGATGACTTTTGTCCCAGGATATGGATATGAATCGGCTCAGGGCAGCTATCCCCCCGGTCAATCTTTGCACCCCTTTGATGTCGTTTATCATGGTTATATCTTCAATTTCCTTTATCTTGTCCGGGTTGATCTCGATCCCTCGATTAGATACCATGAATCCGAGAAACTTACCCAAGCCGACACCAAAGGCACATTTTTTCGAGTTCAGCTTCATGTTGTATTTCCTTAGTATATCGAAAGTTTCCTGCAAATACTTTAAATGGTCCTCTCCTCGCAGGGACTTAACAACCATGTCATCTATATAAACTTCCATTAATTTTCATATTTGGTGTTCGAACATGTGGTTGACTAGCCGTTGATAGGTGGCTCCGGCATTTTGTAAGCCGAAAGGCATTACATTATAGCAATATGTGCCGAACCTAGTCACAAAAAAGGTTTTTTCTCGCTCCTCTGGGTCCATCTGTATTTGATTGTACCCGCAGTAGGCATCGATGAAACTCAGCGTCTCGTGGCCTGCCGTAGCGTCGATCATATAATCAATGCTGGGCAAAGAAAACAAATCCTTCGGGCATGCCCTATTTAAATCTTTGTAGTCTATGCACATTCTAAATTTGTTTCCCTTTTTAGGTACTACTACAACATTAGCTAACCAGTCCGGGTATTTAACCACCCGAATGGATCCTATTTTAAGGAGTTTAGATACCTCATCTTTGATGAACGCATGCATGACCTCGGGCTGCGTCCTTCTCTTTTGTTTAACTGGAGGGAAACTTGGGTCCAAACTCGGCTTGTGCGTTGTCACCTCCGGTGGGATACCTGTCATGTCTAAATGGGATCAGGCAAAACAATCAGAGTTATTTTTAAGAAATTTAATAAATTTTTTCCTGAGCTCGGGGGTCAACCCCGTGCTAAGTATACCTTCCTGTCGGGTAGATGAATGAACAAAATGATTTTCTCAAGTTCTTCGACCATGGATTTAGTCGTATCTGAATCATCTGGTACCACGAAGGACCTCGAGACTCCAAAGTTGATTTCTTCATCTGGCGTGTTCCTATCCCAGTCTTCCGAGGACACCAGGATCGGAACCTGTGATTGCTATTTGGCTTCATCCCCTCTGTTCGACTTTCCGTCCTTCAATACTGGAGCCTTGGCCACAGCAACCTCTTCTTCGATCGCGAACATTTCCTTTGTGGCTTGCTGCTCACCATGAACGGTTTTGATCCCCTCCGGGGTTGGGAACTTTAACGCTTGGTGCAGAGTTGAGGGCACTACTCTCATGTTGTGAATCTCATTGTATCCCATGTCTCCCTCTATCACATAAAATTTTATCTGCTGCGTGATTCCAGCTGTGTTGATTGGTAAGGTGATCTCACCCTTCGTCGTTTCACAGGCCATGTTGAATTCGTTGAGGACTCGGACTGCTGGCACAATCTGGTCCTGTAGTCCCAGCTGCTCAATGACTCTCCATCGGATGATATTAGCTGAACTACTCGGATCAATCACATTACGTTTAATTTTAAATTTGTTAACAAGGATTAATATTACCAAAGGCATCGTTGTGAGGCTGAACGATGTCTTCTATATCCTCGTCATTAAACGATATGGGACCGTCAGGGTCATAACTCCGGATACGCTTTTCTCTTATTATGGAAACTTTGGTGCGCTTAATTACCGACCCATGGGGAATGTCCACTCCCCCCATAATCATGTGGATCACCTGGTGAGGCTCTTCCTATCTATCTTGCTTGTTGGCGTCCACATTCTTGAAATGAATTTTCGCCCGTTCACTTAGGAATTCTCAAAGATGACCTAGATTAAACAGACGAGCGACTTCCTCTCTTAACTGTCGATAGTCTTCGGTTCGATGACCGTGGGTGTGATGGTACTTGCAAATTAGGATCTTATCCCCTTTTTACGGGTCGGGGATGAATTGGCCTCAGATGCTTTGTTTCTCTATTGCGGATGACTGTTGCTGCTATGGTCACCACATTGATGCAGAAATTATATTCGGACAACATCGGGGCTTCTTTACTTCCCGATGATATGTCGATAGCATTCCTGTTCATCAATCCTCAATTACTCGAGCCATGATCATTCCTCCTATCATTTTTGTTGATTCTCTGTTGTGCATATTACCCCTTGGATCAGGTAGATAAGGCTGATATCTATCATGTGACGGTCTCAATTCCCGATCCATCATTTTTCTCTATCGATCGTTCCCCCCCATCGACGCCATGATCTCGATGCGCTTCTCAAAATATTATCATCCTCGACCCTCGATCTTCGATTGGTACCGTTGTGGCATATCGGTCAAGCGATTCTTAGGTATTCCACCGTATTTTGCTTCAACTCCAAAGATGTGATCGAGCTTCTTAAGTTAAGCCCCCAGGTAAAAGCTTGAACGGCCCAATCATCTGTAACCGGTGGCAGATCTATATGCTCCATTTGAAATCGGGCCACAAACTCACGGAGGGTTTCATCATCTCGTTGTTTAATGTTGAATAAGTCTGAGTTCCTGGTTTCAACCTTAATGGCCCCCGCATGAGCTTTGATAAAAGCATCTGCAAGTGTAGCGAACGAGTCAATTGAATGCTCGGGTAAATTGTGATACCATATCATTTCTTACTTGGACAGGGTTTCTCCGAACTTCTTAAGTAGCACCAACTCTCTCTCGTCTTCAGCAAGGTCATTACCTTGTCACGTGCTCGTTTGGGTCAGTGGTCCCGTTATACTTCGGGACGTCAAGCATGCGGAACCTTTTTGGGATCGATTTTGGTGCAACACTAGGTGGGACAGGCATCTAAACAAACTTTTTCGAGTCCGGTCCTTTCAATACTGGGGGCGCTCTAGGAATTTGTTCAACCCTTGCGTTATAGTTTTCCCCTTCTTGTCATTCGCCTCTATCTTCTTTTCCCCGTACTTTACTCATTTCGTCAGTTCCTCGAGCATTTTTATTAGCTCGACATTTTGTCTGAGGTCATTCCCGTTGTTCCCAACAATGTGCCTTTCTTCGGTTTCCTCAGTCTGTTCAGATGGAGCCGCATTGGGTACTCGGTTCTGATTTTGCAATTGCGCTATAACCGCTTGCTGGGCTTGCAATTGCGCCATAGCCATGTCTAACTGGTTCTGGATGTTGACACCTAATTTTCACTACATAAAACATATATTTTAATTTTCATATTTCCCGAGTCCAAGACGGGGAAAGGATGCCCTAAAAATTTGAAAATTCCGAGAAAGTTGCAAGATTGACGTTTAATTATTATTTCTTTTGAAATTTAACAATTACAAGAAAATTACGGGTTATTTACTTTCACAAAAGTGATTTGAAAAGAGGATACACATCCCGTTTCGTCTAGATTGGGAAAATTGTTAATTAAAACAACGATTGAATTACGGTACTCTTGGCTGCATTTTTCACGTTTTTAAATATTGCTCGGAACTATGTCAATATTGAGCTCGTTTTAAAGTTTGCATTTTTACTTTACGAGTTTTAATTTTTATTTTAGCTTAAATGATTGATATATTTAGCTATATGTACATTTATAATATATAGTCTATTAAATAGAAAGAGGGGTCAATTTAAATGTTTCTAAAACTAAAAGGGGTGGGGGGGGGGGGGGGGGTTCTTTTTTTAAAGGGAGGGGAAGTTTATTAAAATAAACTTCCACCACCTCCCCCCACTATTTCTTTTCACTCCCCAACTCTCTCCTCTCTCATCTCAGGCGATTTACTTTGTTCTTAGGGTTCCGCCGACGATGGCTTTTTTAGGCCAATTCACGCCTGTTTTTCACCGGATTTTTGAGGGGTTTCTTTCCTTATCACTAGTCCGTGTGATTTCCAGGTTTAATGGCATTAAATTTTATTAAATTGCACCCCTTTTTAGGGATGTTGCTTGGGTTACTCATGCATGTGGTTGCCATGGGCGGGACCTCTAATCCCTTGCCAGCTTGCGCGCCACATGCAAGTAAATGGGGGCCTAGGGTAATTTCCCATGGGGAGTCTGTTGGTTTGGGTACGAATCCGAGGGTTTTTATCCTTCGAATATGATTATGCCGTTATATTTTGTGATTGTTTGTCCTATATGTGACTAGGTGTACTATTTGGTTGGTTGTTCCTTAATTTTAGGGATTTTTTAATTAGAATGGGTTGGAATTTTGTTTGTTTGTGTGTTATGTGCAAAATCTGGACTTGAAATAGTACTATTTTTGTACAATGCAGATTTTTTTTTATCCTAGGATGCCTGAATTTCGAATTGTTTTGAGGTTTTGGGGGGGAAATCTTTTTTAGGAATATTCCTTCATATTTTTGTCCCCAAGTTGGTGGTATTGCCTATATATAGTAAGTCTCTATTCGTGTCAAGGGGGAGATTTTTTGGATCCTAAAAAAAAAAAAAATCTAAGTTCATTATCTTATACACTACTATATACACTACAATATATAATATACAATAGAAGAAAAAAAAAAGACAAACACATTAGGAATAAAAAGCTATTTTTCGAAAAAGAAGAAAGGTGTTAAGGTCTTGTTGGTGTTGAAGCGTGGTTTTCAATCTCCTCATTTGATCTTTAAGTTGCCTTTGCAAAAGGTAATATCCCTATTCTATTATTTAAATCAGTTCAGTTTTCATATGAGTTCAAATAAATGCCTTGTTATTTAAATATGTGTTTGGAACTTTATTTCACTAATTTAGATATATTCCTGCCTTAGTTTAGTTGGTAATATAGTGTTAATTATGTTAAGTTGTAATAATGTGATTGAGTTTGTTTTTTTCTGAATCATGTTGAAGTTTTGATTGTTGTTTCTTTTCTTTCTGAAATTTTGAAACTAAATGGGATAAAGGATGGTGTTTGGAGTTTAGTTTTGTTGTATCAAGTTGTTTAAGGTTCCAGCTTTGCTATATGGTACTTTTTCATCAAAAATTTAAGTATTTAGTCTTGTTCTTGTGATTTTTGTTCATCATGTTATGAAAATGGTTCTGTGTGTTAATCATGAGTCAATTTTGTCTACTAGTTTCCTTGTTTGATATGGTTTTGGCCCTAGATATGGCTTCAGATTGGCTTCATTATAAAAGAGTTTGAATCTTTTCTCTAGAAATCAGCTAAGTCTAAGTTTTAGGAGATAAATTTGATCCCCTTCCATCATTTGTTGGTCTTGAATCATTCTTAATAGTCTAACATCTTTTTTAAAGGGGTTACTTAAGGTTCTGAAGCCTCATTTGTTAGTTGAATTGTTTGAAGGCTTTAAGCTTACCTTTGAACTTGTGTGGATTGCTGATATTTACCTAGAATCTACTATAAAAAGGAAAGAAGGAGGGTGTGTTTGCTTAAGCTATTGTGTGTGGATCTCATTCTTGTGATAACAAGTTTTCTTTTCTTTTTATTAGCCATTTACCTAGATTATCATGGAAACTGTTATGTCTTAGTTTAGATTTTGAAGTGCTAAATGGGCAGACTTCATGTATTCTTGTTGATTAAATAAGTATGAGTATAAAAAGGGCCTAAACTAAACCTAGGAAGTGAAAATGGAACTCAGTAGTAACTCAGTTTCTTGTTCTTCCCTCTATGTGCTTGATTTCTTGAAGATTTGGTCTTTGATTGAAATTTCCTTTCTAAGACAGTGCTATGAGTTGATTGAACCTTGTTGAGTTTACTATCAAGCTAAAAATAGATGACAAAATTTGTTTTTAAAAAAACAAACAAGGTGCGTGCTTGCTTATCCTTGCCTTGTTAGTTTTTTGGTAATCTCAGACCTATATGTTCACATGTTTTTCTATTCTTCCTTGTACTGTTCAGTCTAAGTGTGATGTTTGGTTACCTAGGATTAGAATCATGATCCTTCATGACCATGGTCTAGTTTTTTACAACTTATGTGTTATATCCCGCATTTTGTACGTCGGGACAATCCGAGTAAACCATGAAAAGTTAGGGACAAGACTACTCCGGGATGCGAGGTTGAGATTTTTGACCTTCGATTTTATTTTAAGGCATGAGTTGCTCGTGATTTTGTTGAAATGGAATATTAAGGAAAATTTGGGGTTAAAAGTGAATTATGGAAAGTTATTAATTTTTCATGAAATGGCCATGTTGGCCGTGGGAAGTGGTGTGGGTCCCACCCTTGGTTGGCCAAATTTTACTAGTCAAGCTATGAAGGGTGCATGTGATTATTTTACAATTGTAGGGACTAGAAGTGACAAAAATAATTCTTGAGGGGGACAAGCGGCCGGCCAAGAATAGGTGGGCCATGGTACACTTGGATTAATAACATATGTGTATAATAAGATGACCAAGCAAGTTATTTAGTCATCTTTTACAAGTCTAGAAACTTGAAGAATATGGAGAAAGAGAGAGAGGAGAATTCGGCCATGGCTGGCCGAATTTGACCCCTCCAATTTGATTCCCAAAAATTATTTTCTTCATTGTTTTCTACTAATTGGAAAGGTGCTAAACAACATGGAGTAATTGTTAGAGCAAGCAAATCCTTTGTTCATGCAATTCACAACCTAAGTCAAGTGAAGAACTAAGTGGAAAAGGTAAGGTTCAATCTCATTTTTCATGTGTTATGGATGGTTTATGTGTGTTGTAGTATGTGAAAATGAATGAAAATCATGAAATTGAGACGTTGGTGTGGCGGCCGAATGGTTTGGTCGTGTATATGTGTAGTGTAGGGGAGAAGAACTAATTTTATTTAGTATGTTTGGAATGTTGTTTGTGAATTCTATGATAAAAATGAAGGTTTAATGATTTAAGTTGAAGTTATATTCGTTTGTAGGTTGTCGAAGAAGGTAATGCGATTTTATTATAGTTTCTTGTATCATTGAGGTTAATGTTGTTAATGCGTGGATTGTTGGTGTAGTTTATGAATTTGAAAGAAAGAAATGTGTTGTTGTAGTTTTGATTGAAATTGGAAGACTTCGGGTTATGTAGTATATTGGTTGGGCCATTTGAACACTTGTGTGGATTGTTTGAAATGTTCTTGAATCTTGATTGAATGATTTTGGATTGTATTTGAATGTATGAATATTGGCGTTGGCCTAATGGTATATGGTTAATTTGAATATAAATGGAATGTTGTCGAAATATGTAGAAAAGAGTTATTGACGTTAGAATGCCTTTTGAATTAATTGTTGATGTTGTTAGAATGGTTGTTGGTATTGTTGTTGAAGATTTAGCCGAGTTGAAATCTCGGGGATGTTTAATTTACAGGGGAAATGCTGCCCAAATTTCTGTAAATAAAATGCTAACTTAGAATTGGATTTCTGAGCGCCTAAGACTAATGTTTGGTGCCAAATGATGTTATTGTAGATTTTGGAGAAGCCGAGACGTAAGTTTGGATTAATTTAGGAAGCGGACGAGGTATGTGAAGCTTACCCTTTCTTTCTTTTGGCATGTCTTGATTGTATGTAGGCTAGAACACGAGTCTCGGGGTAACTCCATTCTTAAGATCCGAGCCGTATACGATTCTTGTTCCCTTCGGATGTTAATGTTCTTGATATTGTCAAACTATGGTTCTTAAGTCTTTTGTATAGTTGGATTTCAAATTTTGCATAAAGAATGTTGTTTTTAAAAGATTCCGTAACTACGAACAACCGTAACTTTCATAGACGAGCTCGGATCGCCTCGAAACGTTCATAGGAGATGCCATAATGAATAAGGTCTCCAACTTTCATAGATGGACTCGGATTGGTTTGATACTCATCCGTGGGCCCCGAGACTTTCCTTTGTGTGATACTAACGACCGTTGAAATCCAATGTGACTATCGTTTTAACCCTCGAGCGTCAACTACTTACTTCTCTATCGGGTTCGTAAAGACGATTATGCCCTTAGTTTCCATAAGCTATTTCATATGGTTTGATACGTATCTACGAGTCCTAAAGTTCTATTTGATATGTTCTCGAACTACATTCAGAAGAAACTTGATCTGACTATCGCCTTGTTTATTTTTAAAAATAATGGTTCATTTTGATTATTCTATCGAGTCTTTGAAAATGTTTTAAACTGCATATAGTTGCTCATGACTCTTCTCGTGCATTATGTTATTACATCTTTCACCGAGTCTCGGGCCGGTTATGTATCGTGCGCACTATGTTATATTCCGGTGTGATGCTGTGTTACGGTTCACCGAGCTCCTCGCTAGAGGGCCGGGTTCCGTTTATATTTGGTGTTATGCTGTGTTATTATGATGTGTTATGATGTGTGATGGGGATACGGAGATATGAACCTTCTGGTGTGATGCTGTGTTGTGGCGCCAACGACGGGCGGGCGACCACAGTTCTAAGAGCCCTATGCATGATTTGTGTTTTTTTTTATGAGTAAGCATTTTGATATTTTGAATATTGCATTTACTTTCTGTACTTCTGGTTTTGACTATGATCCTGTTTACTACATTTCATGCTTTGCATACTCAGTACATATTCCGTACTGACCCCCTTTCTTCGGGGGCTGCGTTTCATGCCGCGCAGGTACCGATACTTATTTGGATGATCCGCCAGCTTAGGATTCCTGTTCAGCTGTCTTGGAGCGCTCCCTTGTCCTGGAGCCTATACTTTGATTCAGATTTTGTTATTATATATATGTATATGTCTATTCATGGGTACGGCGGGGCCCTGTCCCGTCATATGATTTTGTTATGACTCTTAGAGGTCTGTAGACATATATGTGTGGGTTATGGGTAGTCACTGTTCAGTCATGTCTGTGTGATTTGTGATTTGGACGTCCCCCTGTATTATGATAGCCTTGTTGGCCTATATATGATATCATTTGCCGAAGGTATGACGATATGTACATATGAATTTGTGACAGATTTTAGGGGCGACGTTTCACCTTTTATGTGTAAGATCCGATTATGCTAGCTATGGTCCGATGTAAGTTATATGTATGTAAAATTTGTTTGTACGCCGATTATGGTCGTAAGTATGCCCGGTTCGGGCACTAGTCACGCCTACGGGGGTTGGGTCGTGACAAAAGTGGTATCGGAGCGGTTCGTCCTCGGATTGTCCACGGGCCGTGTCCGGCAGAGTCTTGTTTATAGTGTGAAGCCGGCCACACTTATAAACAAGAGGCTGCGGGGCATTTAGGAATCAGTGACCCTTTTTTCTGTCTTAGATCGTGCGATAGAGTCAAGTCATAGGAAGTGAAATCCTCGTACTAACCTTAATTTCGATGGAGAAGAACGACATCGACGGAAGAAAGCGATTGACGACATTGGAAGATACAAAGCACGCGAGTAAGTAAAGGTACGGAAGGCATATATGTCGGCTAAGGCATTAACGTATGATTGAGATGTAAGTCCAAAAATATTTAGAAAAAAGTAAACACGGAAGTGTAACGGTGTGATTCGAGACATAAACGAGGTAAGTCCATCTTTTTCATACCGTTATTAACACTAGGAGCCCCGTGTGGATGTGATATGATATGATATGTATATATATGTTGGCCACGTGAGGCATTGTTGGTATTTCCGTGTACGTGGTTTTGAGATAGTAAGAAATATAGGGAAACTGCCGAAATTTTTCCGGAAATAAAACAAGAATGAGGCATGGGTTATAATATGCCTTGAAAGGTCGTGTTATTAATAAAGATAGAATTTGATTAAGTTGCAAGTATGGCTAACCTTGAAAAATAAGTTAATTGTTGAATTGACGGTAACGTAATTAGGAGGTCGATACCGATAGTAAAAAGAATTTGGAAGGGGCTTGTGATCTTAAAAGATGAATTAGAAGAGGTTGGCAAATCTTGGTAGAATGTTATATTAAGGTACCAACTGAATTGATAAGCATGGATAAATTATGACGAGTTTATAGTTAGAAGAAATAATAGTACGATTGAGACAAGAATATATATAAAAAAAAAGGGGAAGAAGAAGAAGAATTGTGATGGATATGAATGCACTGACAAGACAGATTGTGAGATATTAAAGATAAGATTGACCAGAAGGGGCAAAAAGTTAAGAAGTGTGACGCTATAAAGTTGGTTACGAATAGAATATTATGTGAATATAATAAGGAATGTTATGAAAATGAGCAAAGCCCAGTGAGGAAGCAACCAAAAGATATGACGTGATCCGTGCAACTAAAGTATGAGGGGTGAACTAGTGGAAAAAAAAGGGGGGGGGGGGATTTATGAAGTTCTTTTATAGGGAAAGTATAGAATAGAAACTACGAGATAACGGAAACGATAGCGAGCACAAAAAAAAAGGGATTAATTGGAAAGAAGGAGATAAAAAGAAAGCGGGTAAGATAACGAGCGCGGCAGAATAGGTGATGACATGTGTAGCCGTGAATATGGGTGATATCGACGAACCGTGAAAGACCAAATCATAGAAAGACGAATAATGAGGTAGGATGAGTGCTGATAAATGATCGGCATAATAAGAATATAAGAACAAATGGGGTGAACGGAATATGACTTGAAAGTAAGAAAGGGATTATGTAGGAGTAATGTTTTTTCAAAATGTAGCGGTATTATAAAATTCCTCGTGCACGAAAAGAAAAGGACGGACATAGATTGGAGAAATATGGTAAGGGGACACTAAAGGAAGCGCCCAAGATAGACGTAATTAAATGAGTACGAATATGGAACGAAAAGGGAATACATAGTTACAAATTTAAAGCGCGGACGACATGATGATATGAAAAAGACCGTTGTTGAGACGGATTCATGTGTTCGAAAGTCGAGGGGTACGGATACATAGTAAGGATAAAAGGAATAAAGCACAAAGGAATCTTGCGTGCACACGACTTCACTTTGAAAATAACGGAATTCTTAAGCGACAAAGACGGTAGGCTTAAGGGACGGATGATGCGATATAATTTTATCAAAAGAAGTAAATGGTATAAGTGGAGATAAAGACACTATTCCAAGTGGACTTTGAACACTTGTCGGAACATAAGTGCCACCTAATGGAAAATTTGGGATAACTACGAGGATTCATAATTATTAGGTCGAAGTAGGAGATCCTTTTTAATCCGGCGGAAGATGTGTTATGAGGACGTTTTGAAACATGTCCCGACTTCAACTACTCCAAATTATGTTCGAAGGTCATACGACGAGGTTGACGCGATCATATTAGCATTAGAACATCGCATTTCATCGAGTCCCAAAGTTAAGCATCTTTGAGTGGGAGTAATTTTAGGATGGGTGACCCCCTGGGAAGTTTTCTGAAAGTCTTACAAATTCAGACGTAAGGAGAAAATGAGAAGCTAGGTTAATCTAAGGGAAAAAAACTAGAGTCTGCGGAGTGGGCAGAAACCTTAAGAGGTCGTGTGGAACGAGGCAGACTGAACCAGTGAAAAAGAGGGAAGTGGCATTACAGCTTCAGAAACAGGGTAAGTTGAATAGTGTTGGAAATATTTTGTGAATAAGATGGTAGCGATTATGTATACGTATGTATATGATATCCCATACATGGCTATATTAAATCTCAGCAATCGACGTTGTGGCATATTGGAAGACATTTACCAGACAGGATAAGAAAGTTCAAGTGAGAGAAAATGAAAATGGCATAAACGCTATAAGGCAAGCCGATGCTGTCTTCACTATGGATTGAGCTTGGGAAGTTTTAGGATAATGATATTTGGAAAGAAAGAAAGTAAGTAGACGGTAGGTAAGGTGACCAAAATGTCGGAAAAAGCGAAAGAGTAAAGCACGGCGCGATTTGGATAAAAATGTGAGGGTAGGCTTGCGAGAGGAATAGAGTGTGATAGTATGGAATAAGAGAGGAATGTGTGAGGTTGGAGGACAGACTTCGGCAAGTGGAACGAAAGGGGTAGTGACCACAACGAAAAATGAGAAGCAAAGAAAGGAAAGATTAGGCCGTGTAGCGGTGCTAAGAGATTTTTAACTCCTGAAGAATAAGCGCCGAGGACGGTAGATATCTAGGAATTATTGGAGTACTAGGACCTCCATAATAAAAGGGGGGGGGGGGGAGAACATACTAGACTTGAAAGGGATTATGACGTTCTTATGCTCCAGAAGGGGAAATTTATTAGCGTGGAGCTAGTGTTCGAAATGATCGCCAATACAAGGAGATCGAGGACACATATACTTGTGTTATGAGAGAATCGGAAGGGAGTAATAATTTTTGTAACCTTATGCTTTTGGGTTGTATTGTAGGATGTGAGGGAAAGGTTAAAGAAACAGTCGTGGCAGAAAGCTAAAAGAATAGTTGTGGCAAGAGCCCAAAGATTTAGTTTGAACTCGAACTATGAGTTGCCATAAGTGTAGCGGTACTGTGAGGGGTAGCGAAGAGTGCAGGACCATTTCGTATATATCTAACCATTATATTCACTAGCGACACAATCCTGTGAGTGAGCATTCGAATGTAAAGATGAATGGTGACAAGGATGTAAGGACTAATGACGCTGACCATTTAACTCCGAGGGAGCCAGTTTCGCATTTCCTAAAGGTCACTCCAGAAGATAAGGTCACGGTGAATCCGTCTGACATGTCACTCTCAGATTGACGGATAAATCGAATGTACTATTCAGACGCTAAGGAATATGTTGCGGGCCTGCGTTATTGATTTCAGAAGCAGCTGAGATGATCATTTGCCACTTATGAGTCTGAATATAATAATACCTATCATTCTAGCATCCAGATAACCGTATGAGACTCCATGTGACAGGAAGTGCAAGTCACCGATTGGCCGATGTGTGGTGGGCAAAACTAAGTTAATTGGCCGAATAAGATTCAGCAAGCCATTGATAAGGTGAAGCGTATTCAGGAAAGGTCCTTGGCAGCCAGAGTCGACAGAAGTCATATGCAGGTAATCGACGTCGACACTTGGAATTCCCAATTGGCGATTGAGTATTTCTGGAAGTGCCACTCATGAAGCTAAGCCCGAGGTATGTTGGACCTTGTCAGAACGTTTGTAAAATAGGCAAGGGTGCCTATAAATTAGACCTACCACCTGATGTGGGAACAGGACATCCAGTCTTCTACGTGTCAATGCTTCACAAATGTATAGGCGATTCTTCCAGAGTATTTCCCACCGATGATATCAGGACAGAGATGAAGAATACGTATCCCTATTTGTTTCCTATGTCTTCAAGTAATCCAAATTCCCAAATGGGTTATGTTGATTGATGAATGGACTATACGTGATAGCCATAAAAAGAGGACCCTCCCCCGAAGCATTTATAAGACCCTATAAGATTAGTTTAACATTCGAGGACGAATGTTCTAAAGGGGGGAGGATGTTATATCCCGTATTTTGTACGTCGGGACAATCCGAGTTAACCATGAAAAGTTAGGGACAAGACTACTCCGGGATGCGAGGTTGAGATTTTTGACCTTCGATTTTATTTTAAGGCATGAGTTGATCGTGATTTTGTTGGAATGGAATATTAAGGAAAATTTGGGGGTTAAAAGTGAATTATGAAAAGTTATTAATTTTTCATGAAATGGCCATGTTGGTCGTGGGAAGTGGTGTGGGTCCCACCCTTGGTTGGCCAAATTTGACTAGTCAAGCTATGAAGGGTGCATGTGATTATTTTACAATTGTAGGGACTAGAAGTGACAAAATTAATTCTTGAGGGGGCACAAGGTGGCCGGCCAAGAATAGGTGGGCCATGGTACACTTGGATTAATAGCATATGTGTATAATAAGATGACCAAGCAAGTTATTTAGTCATCTTTTACAAGTCTAGAAACTTGAAGAATATGGAGAAAGAGAGAGAGAGAATTCGGCCATGGCCTGGCCGAATTTGACCCCTCCAATTTGATTCCCAAAAAATTATGTTCTTCATTGTTTTCTACTAATTGGAAGGTGCTAAACAACATAGAGTAATTGTTAGAGCAAGCAAATCCTTTGCTCATGCAATTCACAACCTAAGTCAAGTGAAGAACTAAGTGGAAAAGGTAAGGTTCAATCTCATTTTTCATGTGTTATGGATGGTTTATGTGTGTTGTAGTATGTAGAAACGGATGAAAATCATGAAATCTTGGGTGTTGGTGTTGAACCGTGGGGGCTATGTTTGGCCGTGTATATGTGTATTGTGTAGGGGAGAAGAACTAATTTTATTTAGTATGTTTGGAATGTTGTGTTGTGAATTCTATGATAAAAATGAAGGTTTAATGATTTAAGTTGAAGTTATATTCGTTTGTAGGTTGTCGAAGAAGGTAATGCGATTTTATTATAGTTTCTTGTATCATTGAGGTTAATGTTGTTAATGTGTGGATTATTGGTGTAGTTTATGAACTTGAAAGAAAGAAATGTGTTGTTATGGTTCCTATGGAAATTGGAAGGTTTCGGGTAGCATTGCACATTGGTTGGGCCGTTTGAATGTTGTGTGGATTGTTTGAAACGTTCTTGAATCTCGTTTGAATGATTTTGGATTAGTACTTGAATATGTGTGCATTGGTGTTGGTTTGATGGTATATGGTTAATTTGAACGTAAATGGAATGTTGTCGAATTATGTAGAAAAGAGTTATTGATGGCAGAATGCCTTTTGAATTAATTATTGATGTTGTTAGAATGGTTGTTGGTATTGTTGTCGAAGATTTAGCCGAGTTGAAATCTCGGATGTTGAATTTACGGGAAATGCTGCCCAAATTTCACTGTAAATGGAGTGCTAACTTAGAATTGGATTTCGAGCGCTTATGACTAATGTTTGGTGCCGGATGATGTTATTGTAGATTTTGGAGAAGCGAGACGTAAGTTTGGATTAATTTAGGAAGCGAGACGAGGTATGTGAAGCTTACCCTTTCTTTCTTTTGGCATGTCTTGATTGTATGTAGGCTAGAACACGAGTCTCGGGGTAACTCCATTCTTAAGATCCGAGCCGTATACGATTCTTGTTCCTTTCGGATGTTAATGTTCATGATATTGTCAAACTATGGTTCTTAAGTCTTTTGTATAGTTGGATTTCAAATTTTGCATAAAGAATGTTGTTTTTAAAATATTCCGTAACTACGAACAACCGTAACTTTCATAGACGAGCTCGGATCGCCTCGAAACGTCCGTAGGAGATACCATAATGAATAAGGTCTCCAACTTTCATAGATGGACTCGGATTGGTTTGATACTCATCCGTGGGCCCCGAGACTTTCCTTTGTGTGATACTAACGACCGTTGAAATCCAATGTGACTATCGTTTTAACCCTCGAGCGTCAACTACTTACTTCTCTATCGGGCTTGTAAAGACGATTATGCCCTTAATTTCCATAAGCTATTTCATATGGTTTGATACATATCTACGAGTCCTAAAGTTCTATTTGATATGTTCTCGAACTACATTCAGAAGAAACTTGATCTGACTATTGCCTTGTTTATTTTTAAATATAATGGTTCATTTTGATTATTCTATCGAGTCTTTGAAAATGTTTTAAAGCGCATATAGTTGCTCCATGACTCGCTCGTGCATTATGTTATTACATCCTTCACCGAGTCCCGGCCGGTTATGTATCGTGCGCACTATGTTATTTTCGGTGTATGATGTTACGGTTCACCGAGCTCCTCACTAGAGGCCGGTTCCGTTTATATTGGTGTTATCTTTGTGTTATGGCGTGATGGTGTTGATGTGTTATGGGGATATGTCGGGTACGGAGATATGAACCTTACGGTGTGATGTTGTGTTGTGGCGCCAACGACGGGCGGGCGACCACGGATCTCAAGAGCTATGCATGATTTGTGTTTTTTTATGAGTAAGCATTTTGATATTTTGAATATGGCATTTACTTTCTCGTACTCGTTTTGACTATGATCCCGTTTACTACATTTCATGCTTTGCATACTCGCATATATATTCCGTACCGACCAGCTTTCTTCGGGGTCGTTTCATGCGCGTGTGTACCGACACTTATTTGGATGATCCGCCATCTTAAGATTCCTGTTCAGCTGTCTTGGAGCGTTCCCTTGTCCTGGAGCCTATACTTTGATTCAGATTATGTTATTATATATATGTGTATGTCTATTCATGGGTACGGCGGGGCCCTGTCCCGTCATATGATTTTGTTATGACTCTTAGAGGTCTGTAGACATCTGTGTGTGGGTATGGGTAGTCACTGTTCAGTCATGTCTGTGTGATTTGTATTTCGGACGTCCCCCCGTATTCTGATAGCCTTGTTGGCCTATATGTGATATCATTTGCTGACAGCGATATGTACATATGAATTTGTGACAGATTTTAGGGGCGACGGTTCACTCCTTTGTATGTGTAAGATCTGATTATGCTAGCTATGGTCTGATGTCTGACTTTTATGTATGTAAAATCTGTTTGTACGCTGATTATGGTCGATAGGTGCGTATGGGTGCCCAGCTCGGGTACTAGTCACGGCCTACGGGGTTGGGTCGTGACATTATGTGTGTTTCCATGTGAATTCCCCTCTGTCTATGACTTACTGTGACTTTAACTGATTTTTACTTACACTTAGGATAGATTCATGCTCCCCTGATTCCTGTTGAACTTGTTTAATCTTGTTCAATCATTCTTTGTAACTGAGTAGGACCTCCGCTGATTGCTACACTTTGTTTGGATTTTGTATGTAAGTTTTAAATAAAACCAAGTGTAAATCATCATTATAGAATCGTCGATGCTATCATGAAAGTAGCGACTTTGATCTAAGATGATCTTAGTGAATAGTTGAAGACCCCTATGACTTAAAATAGGCTAAAATCAAAAGCTTAGAGGTCTGAAAATGGCAGCAAACTTGTGATATGGCCCTAAGTTTTGCTTAAACTAAAATTGGTTTAGAAGACACAACCTCAGACCTGTCACTTGATTTTGTGATACTTTGTATTGATATGAATGAAACTAGGTGATTCATTGCCATTTAGTTAGTTTAAGAAGTGATCAAAAGATGAAATTTCTAGAAATAATGTGACATTATTTGCATTGGTTGTTTGCCTATTTTTCTTTCCTTGCTACTTCTGGACTTTCTTTGGGTATATGAAGATTAAAAGTGATCTTTCCTAAAGCCTGTTTGATATATTTAGACTGTCTAGAATGAAAGTTAGTAAAAATGTGAAAGCTGTAAGATTTGTAGTTAAAATTTTGATCATAGAAGAGTTTAAATGTCTTGGATGTTGTGTGTGTTTGTTGCCTTCATTACTGAAAACTGCCAAAAAGAATAAGAGTAAGAAGTTTATAAGAAACTTGGCCTCTTTGAATAAAATTTGAAACAATAAAGTTAAAGACAAATCTATAAGTGGTTTGCCTGCATCTCACCTCTGAATTTCTGAAATTTCTCTGTGTCCCACTCACTTTTTTGTCCATGAAAACTTACAATTTGTATCTTATGCTTTTATATTAGTATAAGGGTATAGTGTAGTTGAAGTCCCCTGCTTCACATAAATTATTAAAACCAGTGCAAAAGGTAAAAAAAAAATAATAAGGTCGAACTGCCCCTGGGAAAAACTGGTTGTGTTCCTTATTCTGAGATCTGTCACTTCCTTTATTGTTTACCTGTTAATTTGAACATTATTTTGTGTGTCATTTGTTCTTTGATACTTACTTTACTGTTAAAGACTCATTTGTGCATTTTGATTCACTTAGAAAGTAGAATACCCAGAAAGGGGCTTAGGATCAACTTGAAAAGGTAATTATGATGCCTACATTCTTCCTTTTGAAATCCATCTGTGAAACCTGAGTCTGGTTCTGTCATTTAACCCCTATTTATGCTATTTGAAGCCCCTACTTGATACCTGTGTATTTTCTGTACAAATCCTGCAATATGGACTAAGTGTGAACTACTCTGAAGCCCTATTAATGCTTTTATGAATTTGTGATTTGCTTATCCTGCTATCATTGAACTTGTTGGGATTAAAACTAAACTGAAATGGCCATGGATTTTTAATTTTGCTCCTGTGACATCCTTGTTGACAACAAACGAACTAAAAAATGGTTTTTTTTAGCATTTAAATTGGTCCATCACTGGACATATATGACTTTCTAAGTCATTTAATCCCTCAGTTTCACCCCCTTCTTTGGTTGCTGACTCTTTAAAAACTAAAAAACAAAAACATGTTGGTGTGTTTGGTATTTGTGTTGTTATCCCTCCCCTTTATGTTGCTGGGTCACCTATTCACTGCCCATTCTTTTTAGTCAATGCTTGTCTCTTCCTTCTTTTTCTAAAATCTGGAAATTAAGACCATGAGTGTGTTGATTATGGCTTTAGCCTTGTTTCTTCTCTCCCTCACTGTTTAATTCTGTACCCTCTTTATTTTTTACCCTTCCATCATTGTTGCTGTTTGCTTGGCTATTTTGAAGTTTGCCATATTCCCCTTGATTGTGATGTTGCTGTTTAGGAATTATTTGGACACTTTTGTGCCTTTCATTATCTATCCTTGCATTATTTGGATCCCTTTGGACCTTGTTTGTTTCTGTGACTAGTAGTGAGGCCTTTGACTCCTTCTAAGTGTTGTTGGATCATTGAGTTGTTTTGTTGGTATACTGAGGTCTTAAGTCTGTTGGAACTAATTAGAAACTTGAGAGTAGCAAAAAATGAGATGTTAGGGGATTTCTGTTGCATTATTGATTCTTCTTGAAATGAATAATTGAGAATAAGTATGTATGTTGGGTATATTGGAGTGCATACAAAAGTCAAACTTACCTTTCTATTAGGTGGATAAAGGGTATACCCGTATTGAGGTTTTGCTCTTTGTCCTAGTAGGTTTGTCAGGGGTATAGCATGTATATCACAGTTTCGACACTTAGAAAAATTTGAGAAAAACGGAATAATATATTTGTGGTATATCATGTATATTATCTTTTAATACTTAGGAAATTTTCAGCGTGGGTTTGTTATTTGGGCCTATTACTTGTGTGTGGTTTATCATTACTATTATTTTTGGGCTTATTTCATATTTGGGCTACTTTTGTTATTCTGCCGTCATAAAGTATTAAGTGGGTTTGGCCCAAATTTGATGTAATTCATTTTTGCATTGTAATAATTATTATAGCTTTTACCTTCGTACTTAGTTTAATTTGTGAACGTATACTAATGTCATGTATGTCCTTTATCTCTATGTTCATCCAAAATCCGTTGGGGGGCCCACTAACGTATCTAGATCGAGTCAAACGAATCCAGAGCAAAATGGATCATACATATGGACTTAGGGACAAACTTGCCTAATACCTTCGTTTGGGCTTGGTCGGCACAAAACCCTTACTATTTACTTTATGCAATTTAAATTCATATTTGTGCCTTTAAATTCAAGATATTGGAACCCTTATATGATTGTCACATAATTTAGAGTTGCCAAGATGATTTTTTTTTAACTAATGCGAACTTGTGTAAAAAATTGGATAAAAACAGATTGAAATTGGTTTTGGACTTAAAACTCTGAATTTGGGAAACTACCGGACTAAATTGACATTATTGAAACTTTGGGGACTGAGACTACCTGGGACCATTCTGGACTGTTTAAAACTGTTATATCCCGCATTTTTGTGCAATTGGATAATTCAAGACAATCGCGGGAGGACATCAAGCAAGGCCATATTTTCATTTTGTTAAGCATGTGAATGGCTCATGAAGAATTTGGAAGCGGAGTTAATAAGAAAGGTTAAGGGCATAAGAGGGAAATTCGCACGACGCCTCATAGAAATATAAAGGAAGGCGAAGGGTAAATTTGAAATTTGGAAAATAGTTTTATGAATTACAATTTGGCATGGAAGAAAAATATTTGGGCTTGGAAAATTTTTTTAAAAAAAAGAGAAGGCCCAACCGGCCATGGACATGGGCTTAGCCCATGTGGGATTTAATTTGCACACTTTAAAAGATGACTAAGTCATCTTAATTCACAAAATTCTCTAGAAATTTCAAGAATTGAAGAACAAGAAAAAAGAAGGAGAAAAACCCTCCAACCTTTCGTCCAAGAGAGAAATCAACAAAACCTTGGCAAAAATTTCTTCAAAAATTGTTTTTCTACCTATTGGAGGGCCCTTAGCAAGGTGGAGTATCCATTGGAGCAAGAAAAATTCATATTCATCCAAGTCACAAATTCTAGTTAAGTGAAGAAATAAGGAAAAAGGTAAGAATTCATTCCCTTCTACATGTTATGGATATTGGTGCATGTTGTAGTGTACAAAAATGGTTGAAATTCATGGAGAATAAGAATATAGGTGCATGGCCGTGCATGCCTATATGTGTGGAGGAATTATGTTTTAACTATTTTATCTAGTGTTAGTTGTTATTGTTATGGATATTATGTTGAGAATGGAAGTTGAATAATTTTGGAGAGGTTGTGGTTGTGTATACATGATGTTAGCCGTGAGTGTGGTGTATGTGGTAGCCGTGTAGAATTGTTGAGGTGTGGAGGAAAATGAGTTAATTTTATTTAGTGTTTTGGTTGTTGTTGTGTTGTGGGTACTATGTTGCTAATTAATGCATAATAATCTTGTGAAGTTGTAGAGGTTGGAGACTTGTGATTGAAGTATTTAAATTGAATATTATGTTCTTGTATGCATGAAAGATAATGTTGTTAGTATGGTGTTGTTGGCATATGAATTATAATGTTCTTATTGGAGTTGGAAGGTTTTGAAGGAAATAGTATATTGATTGAATTGTTATAATGTAACTTGGATTGAATATGGAAATTGTTAGTATGGTTGTTGATATTATGTTGTTAGTTTGGCCGGTTGAATTCCTGGATTGTTGTTGATTGAAATTGGCCAAGTTGAATTTGGTGGAATGGAGTATTTACGGGGGAGGTCTTTTTAGCCAAATTTCGGTAGCCAAGTATTATTTTAAGAATTCAATTCTAGAGGCACTAATCATGCTTGGTAAACATGACCAATTTGTAGATTCTCGGATTTGCGACTTGAATTTGGAGTGGCATAAGGAGCGAAAAGAGGTATGTAAGGCTTTACCTTCCTTTCTTGGCATGTCCTAGACGTAGTAGGGTTGGACACGGGCCTCGGGGACCATCCCTTTCCTCGAAATCCAAGATTGAAATTAGTTACTATTCACTCAATAGAATTGAATTAGAAATGGTGCTAAATGTTGGAAAAAAAAAAGAAAACTTATTAAACCTCTAGAACTTGTATAAATAAGATTCGCTTACTCTAAAGTTCTCATAAACAAAGACATGAAGTATATTATACGTAAATTGTGTACGCCGCCTCATTAGACCCGAGGTGGACCCATTGGTTCCGGATTTTCTTCATTGGTCCATTTATCAAACGATGAATGTTGTAACCATTCTAGTCGAAATATTTCTGTGGTGATCATAACGAAGATAATAAAGAAGAGAATATGGTTAAGACGAGTATGATAAGAATGATTCCACGACTAAGAGTTTCGAGTTAGGAATTCAATATGAGTATGAAAGTGTCCAACAAGTTTTTGATTTCGGTTATTTTATTATGACTCTATCTCCCAAAGATTCTAAAGTGTATGAATAAATGTTTTATAAGGCTTATGATCTTATCCCATGCTTCTCTTAATGCCATCCTTCCTTGATAGTCTCGCCATGATTATTGTTCCTCCAAGGCGAGACATGATGACCATGATTACTCCATAATGCAATCGGAGGTCACCGACCTTACGTCACTCCGATAGAGTTGTAGCTTTCACTGGGCTCTCATGCATGCTTCATATTTACACATGATTATTTTATGACACCGTGCCGTCCAACGGGCGGTCGGGCAGACACACCACTGCAGTGGGCAGATTATACCCCGGACGCGGGAGGCCTGGACGCGGGCTCATTACACCGTACCTACATGGGCGGCGCTTTATTTACATATATTTACGCGCTTTTTAGTCGGCACGCACGCATCCGCCCCCAAGCGGGGCACTCGACAATGTATTACTTCTCTCATCCTATGGTCCGTTTAAAAACAATCCACCGTACCTATATGGTCGGCGTAGTCCACCGTACTTATATGGTCGAGCGGCAAGATACACCGCACCCTCATGGTCGGGCGCTTTACTAACGTATCAATACGGTACTCGATTAAAAGAAGGTTAATTTGCATAATATTCCCACAGTAGACAAATAGAGACACAGGTTATGTCACTTTCCTATGTTGTATTTTTTTTATATTCTTGGTATGATCTTGTGATATTACTTATGCCTTACATACTCGGTACACCACTGCATCGACGTCCCTTCTCGCGACGCATTGCGTTTCATGCCGCGCAAAGGTGGTGGACGGACTTGATTCTGAGAGCTTTCCAACAAAGATATTGAAGTGCTCCGGTTGTTCCGAGCTCCAGTTTAGTGGTACTACTTTTGTGTGTACATATGCGGCACGGCAAAGATCCGGCCCTTCTCATTACTTTATGTATTTTGTTTAGAGGCTCGTAGACGATATGTTCGCTAGGTGCTTTGTATAATGTTTATTCCCCGTCGATGTATATTAAGTCGGTAAAAGTTTATTAATACATGTTCTTAATAGTGTTGATAATGATAATGCTAAGTAAATAAGTAGCAAAGATAATTTATGTGGCCCATTAGTAGCAAGAGAATGATAAGAACTAAGGGGTGCTCGGTACAAGTATCGGGTACCCGTCGCGGCCCCTAGTTGGGTCGTGACAAAAACTTACGGACCGATTCTGGATGTTTGAAACTTGTCAAAATGCGTATAAAACTTATACAAAAATGGATTAAAATTTGGCTAAGTATAGAATATAATTAGTAGACTAAAAAATAACTTAGTATAATCAATTATGGTATATATATATGACAGTATGCCTAAAGCTATTTTCATAAAACTATTTTCATAAAACTACTTTCATAAACTTAAAATGCCTCTTTTTTCAAAAACCTTTTTGGGTGGACTTACGTGGAGTCCTACCTAGGCTAAGAGCCTTCGGGTATTAGCCTAGGTGTTCAAGTCCGACACCCACGCTCAATTTTGAGCAAAATTATACTTCGACGATTTCTTAAAACATATATATTTATTGCATGTAAATGACGCCCTTTTATTGCGAAAATCTAGATTTAAGCAATTTTTGTCAAAAATGATTTATCATCATAAGGCACTATTAGAACCTGTAGGTAAACCGCAATTGAGCAGATCCTTAATACCGGGATGCCTAACACCTTTCCCGGGGGATCACCAGAACCCTTACCCAGACTTTGGTAGATTAGGTTTCTTTTAGGATAGTTGTAAAAATAACTATTTTAAATGAACCCTTTTCAAACTGGTTTTCCTAATTTCCTAAAAATTAGGTGGCGACTCTAAAATATATCCTTTAGAGCACCATTAAGTGGTTGGCGGGTTTTTCCGACTTTCCCGGTACGATTCACAACCGTACTTCCCCGAGACACCTCCCTCCTTTTATGAGGTATGTGCGAGCCGGTTAAACTTAGAATTCCCAACGCCCGCTACACCAGAGTTATTGCAATGTGGCTCCATTATCCCCATCTACTGGCACGTCTCCCACTGACTACCCGATCTGGTCAGGATCGATTGGGGGCACGTTGTTGTTAGGTACCCCACTGTCGTTTTCCTCGTGGTGGCTTGATTCAGCGTGAAAATTGACAGAATGAGAGTCTGACATATCAGGTAGACCTAAAATCAAACTTCAAAGAACAAGTGTAAAAATATCGAGTGGTATCAAAACTCGTATTAAACCACCACTATTATCCTAGGCCCCACGGTGGGTGCCAAACTGTTTACCCTAAAAATGATGACAATTAAATTTGTACGCGGTGCAAAGAATATGCGGTTTGATTTAACACGATTGAGTATTATGTGATAAACAATGAAGTAAGTACAGATGTAAAAGATCTAACCACAGTAGGCAGTGGTCGGCCTCGGGTTCTGGGAACCGAGATCGAGCTACAATGGCTGTGTAGCGAACAATGAACAGTAGTGAAATGCTTAGAAAGATGAATGAACACTTTGCTAACAATTGTATTGCTTTGGGGATTTGTGCGTATCAAAAAAGAACCGCCAAAACTAAAGGGGGGCCTCCTCTTTATATAGTAGAGGAGTCCTAACCCTAGTACAAGTCTAAATAAGGCACATAATCTTTTGTCAACTGATGGACGGGATCAGTGCCGGAATATCCGGCTGGTGGCGGATATTTCGGTCTTCCCATTATGATGATCAACTGCCTTCTCATCGTGCCTCGGTGTCTGACTCCACCGAACTCAACAACCCGAGGCTTGGTGTGGTCGGTCTGGCCACAACCGAACTCAACTTCCATGTCGGGAAACGGAGGATATCCTTGTCCTCAATTTTACCCATATACAGAGCTAAAGGAAAGATGTCTTCCTCTTATTATTCGAGTCTAGTACTAATAATAATATGAGAATAATTCTTTGAATTCTAAATGAAAAAAGTAAAATTATAAATGCTACCGATGAGTTGGGTTGAACGAATGACACGTTTACGAAAACAATAAAGAGCTAATTTTATTGGCGTACTTTTATTAGCATAGTTATCAAAAGAAATACCAGATAAATATGATATTCAAAAATTCAATTACTTGAACCACAAAAATCCTCTAACAAAAAAATACTACCTCCGTCACTTTTACTTGTCAACTATGGACTTTGCACACTCCTTAAGAAATAATAAATGAAGTGCATAATTTACCATGATACCATAGTAATTGGTTCATATTTTTAATGAGCTTGAAAAATGATTTGAAATGAGTAATTAATACTATGGGTAAAACAGGAAAAAAGAAATTGTCTTCTCTTGATATGTTAAAAGTAACAAGTAAAAGTGAAAATGTATTTTTAGAATACTAGACAAATAAAAGTGAACGAGGGAGTACTGCTTAAGAGGAAAATGAAGACATTTATTTTCGTTTTTTTTTTTTTTTGGCAGGTAGAAGAACTTAGAATTCAACATTCTACTCAATGCAAGAAGCTATTGACCATTGTCAATGATTCTTAGTGGATTGTCTTATTCAATAAAATGATGTGCCAATAATCTATCAAAAGGAAGGGTGATAATACATTACCAACAAAAATTTCAACATATAGCACAATATAATTACTTCACTTTTCTTGTAATTGTTTTATTATAATATGTTATCTAAAACCGCAAAAAAATTCAACACTTGAATCATTTCAGAGTTGCCTAAAATTCTTATTTGCTTCTTGGATTTTGTCTCCTTTAGGGTCTGCATGATTTCACCCTCTCTCCCATCTTCTGAATTTGGGCTGTTGGCTAAATCCTTAATATAGGACAGGAAATAGGACTAAGACTTTTCTTGTTTAGATTCTTTTCACTAGTTATACTGCTATTTTCAAGCGTCGATATTGTCTGGAGAGACTTTCAGAAAAAACAAATCTTACTCTGTTTATTTGTTTTCCCTAATTTCAGGCTAAAGATACAGAAGCCGTTTGGCCAGGAGAATTTTTCACTTTATTTCAAAATCAATATTTGGTTATAAAATTTTCAAATTCAAACTTGAAGCTAGATCCCAAATTTGAAAAAGTGCTTCATACCTGTTTTTCAATTCCATTTATATAAATTTCTAATAAAGTGCTCTCTTTTTGTCTTTGAATAACCAAATACAACGCTATCTAATCTAACTTCATAAATTCCAAACAAAGTGAAAAATATTTGAAATCTATAGCCAAACGCCTGATATATGCCCCCGTTTGGCCATAGATTTTGAAACTTGAAACTTGAAAATTTGAGTTTTTGAAGTTGTGATTTTTGAAACTTAAAGTTGTGTTTGGACATACATTTTACTAGGAAAAAATTTAAAGTTATTTTAGTGGAAGTCCCAAAAACTGGTCTGGACCAATTTTTGGAACTTGAAATTTTTTTGAAAACAGATATTCAAAATCTGATCCAAAATCTATGACTAAACAGATATTTGAAGATAAATGTTCAAAACCTAAATCTATGGCCAAATGCTAGCTATGGTATAGGTAAAATGGCAAATTTTTCTTGGTCAAGGTCGGTCACCACTTTTTAATTTCTTTTCATCTATTTATTTCTTTGTAAGTGTAGCCTACTTTAATCATTGATTATGTGTTTCTTCCTTTTCTTTTTCGGTATATATGTATCGTACGTACTACATGAGAAATAGAGCTAGTCTATATATGTGAAAGAATATGTTCGTATTCAGCTTAAAAATTTATGGTAATGAATAGCGTAAGTCACTGATCATATATATTTAATTTTGTTTAAAACTTTTTACACAATCGATGCATGAGAGGACACATTTATTCTCTTGAGATCGTTTGGTGTGAATGATAAGCAAAAATAGTTCCGGAATAAAATTTTAGTACCTCCTTATCCCATATTTGATTGGAATAAAAATCCGAAATAACTAATCCCAGGATTAGTTATCCCGAGATTGTAGCCTTATTTTATCCCACCTTGAGGGTGAAATAACTAATCCTGGGATAAGTAGTTATACACGTCTCTGAATTTCTTCCTTCAACTATCCTTCATTTCTATTAGCACTGCCATGTAGCCTTACATATTATACCAAAATAAGTACAGTATTCAGTTTACTGTTTAGCCTATTTCACATTTCATTTTCCACAAGTTTATTCGCCTATTGTTTATTTCCCAATGGGAATATGTAATCATTGTAAAGGTCCCCCAATATCCACGATTACTTGAGTATGACTTTTTAAGCTCCTCCTCCGCAAACAAACATAATCTCTAATGTGTTTGTGGGGGAGCACTGACGCGCGTGTGTGTATAATACTATAATGTGAAAAATATTTAAGCGAAAAATTACTAAGAAATCGATTCAATGTTCAGTTATTTTGTAATAACTGCTAGTTTTATTTTTCTTTATCACCACATACTTGCAGTGTGTACTAACTATACTAGTTTGATATACGGGAAAGTAAAAGTCCAAATTTATAAATTCAATTTATTTATTTTTAATTCAAAAACCCTTTTTTCACAAAGATCCAGATTAATATTTTTCCTTCTAAGGATAATCTTCTGGTAACAGAATCATGAAAATTATGCAGA
The DNA here is from genome assembly GCF_029784015.1 of Lycium ferocissimum. Classification (NCBI taxonomy): domain Eukaryota; kingdom Viridiplantae; phylum Streptophyta; class Magnoliopsida; order Solanales; family Solanaceae; genus Lycium; species Lycium ferocissimum. Next base: position 39,825,268 of record NC_081346.1, read on the forward strand.
AGAGGTTGCACTTAACAAATTCATTGAACTCAAGTAAGTGTTAATTTTTGGAAGAATTTAAGTTAGCTTCTGTAAATTTATTGTTGAAGCTAGTATGTTGAGTAACTATTTGAAGAAACCTATTTACATGTGTAGATAGACACACACAGATAGAGAGACTGATCAATAAGGTCATCTTACAAAGACAGTGTTCCATAAGCTATTAATTAATGATGCGTAAAGTGCTTACATAAAACCCAAACCACTTGATATAATAATTAATAACGTAACGTGCCTCGTCTAACAAAGAAACTAAATCCAATTAGTTTACTTTTAATTCACTCATTATGCATGCATTTAGTAGTTAAGAGTACAGTGCCATGAGGAAAGAAAAAAGGAAATAATTATATGAATATCTGAGCAATTCTCATCACAGTATAAGGTATATAACGTTTTCAAATCAAAGGACATGTGATGCAGTTTAATTTTCCTAACATAGGAAAATACAACTATAAACGAATATGATATACATATATATGAAAGCACACATATTATCTAGGGAATAAGTACAAATTATACTTGAAAATCATACAGTTTTGTCCTTTGTTATACGAGTATTTTTTATCTTTGCAATTTCCTTATCTTTGCTGTCAAGAAATTGTCTTTGTTGAAGATCATGATACGATGAACTGAGATCATGATAAGTTAACTTGAGTAAGTCCTGGTTGATTGATAAGTTGTGATACACTTAGTATTAGAGTTAAAGTTAATGTATAACTCTAGTAGAGGCCAATATAGAGTTAAGGTTAATGTATAACTCTAGTAGAGGCCAATTTCCTATATGTATTAGAAGTGTAGTCTTATGTTTTTGTTTGAGCTATATATGTGTATAAATACACTACCGTTATATCTGTAATTTTCATCAGCGAATACAAAGCCTTACGCAATATTCATAGCTTCAGGTTACTCATGGTATCAGAGCATTAAGCTCTTCTTCCGCTATTAATTCTCTGATTACTAAACTCAGTCCAAGAAAAATGGCATCAGCCTCTAACACTCTTTCAACCTCTCACCATCTCATGGCTTCGGTCTCCATAAAGCTTAAGCCATCGAATATGATATGGTGAACTCGAATGCTGCAATTCATTCAAGTCACGAGATTAGCCTATCTCATCGAAGGACGAACCAACAATAGTGGATAAACCAAAATTAACAGTCACTGAAGAAGGCACTCCTAGTAGTGGTAAAAGCAGTGACAAAGGCAATGATAGATGTAGTGATATTAAAGGCAGTGACAGTAATGATTGGGAACAGAAGGATGTGTTGTTGAGAAATTGACTTTTTGGTTCACTATCAGAAGAGACCATGTATCTTATTGTATGTTGTAAGACTGCTAATTAGATGTGGGAAACTTAAGAGGAAACTTACCTTCAGGCCTCTAAGGACAAAGAGTTTCAGTTGAAGCATAAGCTTCAAACCATTAAACTGGGAAACAAAACAACTGATAAGTTCTTGAAAGAATTCAATAACATGTGTGATGGTTTAGCAGCCATACACGAACCAGTAGATGAGGACAACAAGGTGATCAATTTTACCAGAGGATTAGATTCTAAATACAAAAAAATTTAGGATTGTCATGCTTGGCAAACCGCCCTATCCATCTTTGAATCAACTGGTTAATGCCCTGAGAGGATTTGATCTTAGGAAAGATGATCGAGAAGACTCCCAGTAGCTTAACCATAACACTACTTTCACTGCTCAAAGGTCTAACAACTATAGGGGTAGAAGAAATTCCTATTCAAAGAGAGGAAATATAAACTACAACTCAAGGGACGGGGTTTTTAGACCAGCTGGACAAACCACAAGCCAACCTGCTCAAAGGAAATGCACTCCCTCAAACAACAAGGAAGATTTTGTGGCTTGTCAAATTTGTTGTAAGAGTAACCACACTGCACTTAAATGCTTCTACAGGTGGGATTTATCCTATCAAGCACCAGATGATTTTCCCCAAGCCATAGCATCAATCAACTTAAATGATCCTAACATTAGAGACAATTTAGTTTATGTGGACTGAGGAGCAAGTACTCATATGAAAAACTCTTCAGGTAAGATATCTAATCTAAGACCTATAAAGGAATTGATAAGATAGTTGTGGAAATGGAAGTGAACTTTAATATCACACATGTTGGCAGTGGAAGTATGTCTGTTTTAAAACTAAAAGAGGTCCTAGTTGTTCCTGAACATAAGAAGAAACTTTTGTCGGTAAGTAAGCTAACTAAGGACAACTACTGTACAATTGAGTTTGATGAATCAACATTTTATGTAACGGACAGGAGGACAGGGAAGTAGCTGGCCAAGGGGTCTAGAAAAGGAGGTATCTATGCCTTAAAGGACAACAAACTACTAGCATTGACAACAACACAGGAAAGAAAAAGTAGGAGTACTTTTAGTTATAGTGATGTTTGGCATGCCAGACTTGGGCATCCAAACTCTAAACTTTTAGAAGTTTTAGACAAGAATAAGTCTATCAATATCACTTGTTGGAATAAAAATCCTACTGTTTGTGTTAGTTGTCAAATGGGAAAAGTTTGTAAATTGTCTATTGCCTTGAGAAACAAAATTGAGAAGGAACCATTGCTGAAAAGTCATTATGATTTATGGGGTTCTGTACCCGTTGAGTCATCACAACACATGAAATATTTTTGCACTATTTGTGGATAATTATAGTAGATACACCTGGATATATCCATTAAGAAGAAAATCAAACTTCTTTGAAGTGTTTGTTAAGTTCCAAAAAATGGTTGAAAAATAGTTCCTTTAAAAGCAATAAAGTGTTTCAATGTGATGGAGTTGGTGAGTTCTCTAGCTCAGAATTCATCAATCACTTGGAAATTAAACTGTGGCATTGATAGACATATATCCTGTCCAAATACACCTAAGCAAAACGGTATTACAGAAAGAAAATTTAGACATGTGGTAGAGACTGGTTTAACACTATTGTTCCATGCCAAATAACCTTTGTTTTTGTGGGTAGAAGCTTTTACTACAAATGTGTTGATAAATAGGAGGACATCTAAGTACTTGTGTCACGATCCAAACCGATGAGTCATGACGAGTGCCTGATCTCTAGCGACCAAACACTCCTATACTCATACCTGGATAACTCTGAATAACAAGGCCCATAAATAACTCAATCTGAGCTATACTGACTCAAGAAAGGATACATCATGAACTCTATACCGCTAGAATATATATATATATATATACATACTGAAAATAACGGTGCAAGCCGACTAGGCCGCTACATATGCTGTACATAAAAGAATAGGATCCGACAAGGCTACATCACTGTCATGACCCAACTGGAGTGCCATGACGGGCACCCGGAGCTAACCAACTTGGGCACCTCTCATCATACTTTCACAACCATAAATAGGTGAGCCACATGGCTAACTCGTGATCTGTGCATCAATAACACAAATCTTATCGGGCAAGAGCACTTTTATATCAACGTCAACAATCATGCCCATATACATATACGCAAGCCGACGAGGCTAATTAAATGATATACAAAATATGGGCCGACAAGGCTAAAAGACCTCTAACTATACACAACTGTCTACGAGCCTCTAAAGAGAGTATGCAACATCATATAGACGGGACAGGGCCCCGCCATGCCCATATATACACAAAAGAATAGTACCAATAGCTGCAGCTCCGAATCAAGTGGAGCTCCTCTAAGCATTCTCTGAAAAAGCAGCCTAAGGATCAAGTCTATCTCCTTGTCCACTTGCGGGCATGACACAGCGTCCACAAACAAAAGGACGTCAGTACGAATAATGTACTGAGTATGTAAGGTATAATCAATAGCATAATAGAAGCATAAAAAATAACATAAGATAGCAGTGTCATGGAACGATAAAGCCATTTATACCTCTAGTGACGTTCATCATATTCACTTACCCTTTTTCTAATGGGAACCTTCCATTACATACACTTATATATATAGCAGTATAATACCCGACCATAGAGGTTCGGTGTCTCACATACCCGACCATGATAAGGCTCGGTGTTATACATACCTAGCCCTACTAAGGCTCAGTGTTATCCGTACCCAACTGCAGTGGTGCACACGCAATAGATATTATACCCCGCTATATATAGTCATATTAACAGCCATACATAGCCATACATATACACACATATATATATATATATATATATATATATATATATATATATATATATATATATATATATATATATATATATATATAGGAGTACATAAGTATCGTCAACATCATCATCATCATCATCACTTTCATTATATCTTTCCTTAGAGGATCAACTATCATAGGATGGAACCAATGGTATCATGAGAATATCAAGAATTATGAACTTTAGTGATTCTAGGAATGAAGTCCTCATGAAAGGCATTTTACGGAATTCACGTGAAGGTATACAATAATGGGACCATGCCTTAAAAAAGAAGAGTTAACCTTACATACCTTTTCGTCTCCTTAACTACTTAACGTTCCTCTACAAAGCTTGAGAGATCTACATTTAAAAGGGTTCATACCATGGTTAAGTCTTAAATTCAAACTAGAATAATTCATGAGTTAACGAAAATTGGGCAGCATTTCCCCTATTTCATCGACTTCCACCATATCGCAAAACAAATCCCCAACAACTATAATAACATCCACAATATCATAATCAAGTAGTCATATTCCATTAAGTCTCAAAGTTCATTCTCATATTCAACTTATATCAACAACTCTACACCAACCCTTTGCACAATTGCATACAACACTTCCTTGTCATTATTATCACCCTTCACAACAAGATTATACCATAAGCATTCTAAGAATCATATCTCAAGCTAATTTACTACTCAAAATATCACTAATTTACATTTGAACTTCATTTTCTCACTTTCTTCCCTCACCCAAGTTATTCAATAACCAAGCATGCTTAAAAACATGAAATAGACATGAAAACTAACCTTTTATCTCTTAGAATGAGTTTTTGATCAAGTTACCAACTTGTATGAAAACCCTAGCTTCAATACTAAAGAAATTCTGAAGTCTACCAACCTAGCGAGTCTCCCAACACATGGATATCTTGATTCTTGCTATATGATCTTTGATTTCTCTTGGGTTTAAGTGGAATATGCTTGAGAGAAGGTTCTAGAGCTTTTAAGAGTTTGGGAGAAGTGGGAAATGAAAAATATAGACAAGGGTCGTCCATATATAAAAAGAGAAAACTGACCCAACTCGATTATATGGCCATTTATACGGTCCGTATAAATGGACCGTATAATCCCACCATGGTTTTACCCCTCTCTGGAATGGTTATACGGACCATTTATGCGGGCCGTATAACTTATACGGTCCGTATAAGTGGTCGTATAACCCAAAAATTTTCGAAACTTCCTCTCATCGATTCGATCAACCTCCAATCCTTATGGAACCATATTGACACTTATAAAACACTTCATTAACCATCTAAAAAACCTTATAGCTCCTCCTAAAGACATTACTAAGTAATTATTAGCTCAATTGTTGCGAAAACCTTTCCAAACATGACTCGCATCTCACTTTCTTTGACAAACTTAGTTCCACCGATTCATATGACTTCAAAATATTGTGGTACGCTCTTAAAACTATCAACTAATCTCCTTAATCTCATAAGGGATTCATGTTCACCTAAACTCTCGCTAGTCCACTCACACCGCACAATCCGAAATCTTCGAGATGTAACATTCTTCCCCTCTTAGAAACATTCGTCCTCCAAATCGAGGACTTTTGGGATTCTACAAAAAAATTGTCAGAGTTTCTCCTGTAATAAGGCACTAATATCCTATCATAGCAACCCAAAATATATCGCTTCATAGGGCTACAACAACAACATCAACAACCATGGCCACACACGAACAAGAAAGCATCAAAGAAAGCATTACATACCTCGAAGGACACATGGTCGTTCCTCGAGTCACTGCGCGGAAATAAATGGGTACCGAACTTCATGTCTTCTTCCGCTTTCCTGTGTCATTTCTCTCTATTATTATTTCTCCATAAGACTTTAACGGAGCTACATCTTTGGTTCCGAGTCTCCGTACTTGCCTATCTAAATGGCAATGGAAACTTTTTTCATAAGTCAATTGTTCAAAGGATTTGACATCATTCATCGGCACAATCTCGAAGGTCTCCAATGAACTTGCGAAGCATCGATACATGAAAAACCGGATGGACTGGCTCCAAATTCAAAGGTAGATCTAGTTCATAAGCCATTTGGCCTACCTTGCGTACAATCTCATAAGGTCTAATGTACCGGGGACTAAGCTTACCCTTTTTGCCAAATCTCATGACGCCCTTCATTGGCGACACCTTCAAGAATACCCAATCTTTCACTTGGAACTCTAAGTCCCGTTGACGATTATCTGCATAGGATTTCTGACAACTCTGACCTGTTAATAATTTATCCTGTATAAGCTTGACTTTCTCTATAACTTGCTGGACCAAGTCTGGTCCTATCAATTTAGTCTCCCCTACTTCACACCGCCCAATTGGCGATCTGCACTTGCGCCCATATAAAGCCTCATACGGGGCCATTTGGATGCTAGAATGATAGCGTTGTTATAAGAAAATTAATAAGCGGTAAGTCATCCCAACCGCCTCCAAAATCCAACACACACGCCCGCAGATATCCTCGAGAGTCCGGACGGTACGCCGCCTTGCCCATCGTCCGTGAATGAAATGCTGTGCTAAGACTCACCTGAGTCCCCAAACCTTCTTGAAAGGATTTCCAGAAATTGGCTGTAAACTGTGTCCCTCTATCGGAAATAATAGATACTGGAACACCATGGAGTCGTACTATCTCTTTGCATAATCTTTGACTACATATGTGGTTCTGACTGGTAAGAAATGAGCTGACTTCGTAAGTCTATCCACAATTACCCATATAGAATCATGTATATGCCTAGAACAAGGTAAGCCTACAATGAAATCCATATTAATCACTTCCCATTTCCATAGCTGGCAACAATCCACCGGGCTTTTGATGCTCAATCTTCACTTGCTGACAATTAGGACATCGCGTACGAACTCGCTTTGTTCTCTCTGATCCCATTCCACCAATATATGGATTTAAGATCATGATACATTTTCATTTCTCCGGGGTGAACCGAATAACGGGAACAATGGGCTTCTTTCAAAATCTGATGACGTAACCCTACAACATCGGGAACACACAACCTACCTCAATATCAGAGAACTTCATCTCTAGAAATCTCAAAGAATGACTTCTTCTTCTGAAGAAGAAGTGTGTTTCTGTAATGAACTAATATAAGATCCTTGTATTGGCGCTCTTTCACCTCAACTACAAGTTACGAGACAGCTAAATTCTGAATGGTAGCTCCCATATCGCCCGAGTCCACTACCCGAACTCCTAAGCTAGCTAATTGTTGGAGATCACGAGCTAACTCTCTTTTCTCTGACTGAACATCACATAAACTTCCCATAGATTACGGCTAAGAGCATCAGCTACAACGTTCGCCTTCCCGGGATGATATAGGATGTTAACATCATAATCTTTCAACAACTCCAACCATTGCTGTTTTCGTAAATTTAATTCTTTCTGCCTGAAAATATACTGAAGGCTCTTGTGATCCGTATAGATATCCACATGGACACCATACAAATAATGTCTCCACATCTTTAGTGCATAAATCATCGCAGCTAACTCAAGATCATGGGTTAGATAATTTTTCTTATGTTTTCGCAACTGCCTTAAAGCATAAGCAATCACCTTACCATGCTGCATCAACACACATCCTAACCCAACGCCTAAAGCATCGCAATAGACATCATAGCCTTTCGATCCCTCTAGAAGTGTCAGGACTGGGGCAGAAGTTAATCTATTCTTCAACTCCCGGAAACTGTGCTCACAAGCATCCGTCCATTGAAATTTAGCTGCTTTCTGAGTTAGCTTAGTTAGTGGTGCAGAGATAGAAGAAAAACCCTAAAAACCCTCTACGAATCTTCTGTAATAACCTGTCAAACCTAGAAAACTGCGAACCTCCGTAAGTGTTGTGGGCCTTAGCCAAGTCTTCACAGCCTCAATCTTCTGGGTGTCCACTTAAATACCATTGGCTGAGATAATATGCCCCAAAAAGGTCACCAAATTCAACCAAAACTCGTATTTTAAAAATTTTGCAAATAACTCTCGAGTCTGAAGAACTCTAAGAATGGTACGTAAATGATCTGCATGTTCTGCCTCAGACCGAGAATATACTAAGATATCGTCAATGAACACAATCGTAAATAAATCTAAGAAAGGCTGAACGTATTGTTCATCAAACCCATGAATACAACCGGTGCATTAGTTAGCCCAAATGACATTACCCGGAATTCGAAATGACCATATCTTCTTCTAAAGGACGCCTTAGGAATATCTTCCTCCCTAACTCTCACCTGATGATACCCAGATCTCAAGTCTATCTTTGAAAACCATTTGGCACCCTGCAATTGGTCAAATAATTCATCAATCCCAAGCGGATATTTATTCTTGATCGTCACTTATTCAGCCGTCGTGATCAATACACATTCGCAAGGAGTCATCTTTCTTTCTTACAAACAACTCAAAACAACCACGGGATGAACTAGGCCTTATGAAGCCTTTCTCAAGCAAGTCCTTCAATTGCTCTTTCAACTCTTTCAATTCCGAGGGAGCCATTCTATACGGAGGAATAGATATAGGCTTGGTATCTGGTAGCACATCAATAGCAAAATCGATCTCCCGCTCAGGAAGGATGCTTGGAAGTTCATCCGAGAATACATCCGGAAACTCGTTCACTATGGCGACAGACTGAAGAGTCGGCGATTCGGCTTCTATATCTCGAACCCGGACTAAGTGGTAAATACAACCTTTAGCAATCATTTTCCTTGCCTTAAGATAGGAAATAAACCTACCTCTCGCAGACGCTGTATTTCCCTTCCATTCCAAAATGGGTTCTCCCGAAATTTGGAAGCGAACAATTTTTGTTTTGCAATCGACATTAGCATAGTAAGGAGCCAACCAATCTATGCCCATAATAACATCAAAGTCCACCATTTTCAACTCATGTAAATCAGCCATAGTATGATGATACAAATCACAACTACACAATTTCTATATACTTGGCTAGCTATTACCAGTTCACCAACGGGAGTAGATACTTCAAAAGGTTTAATTGATTCTGGTTTCAACCCAAATCGACCACCAATATATGGAGTAAAGATATGACAAGGTGGAGCCTGGATCAATCAACGCACATACATCATGAGAAAATACCAATAATATACCTGTGACGACATCAGGGGAGGACTCAAGATCCTATCGCCCAGCCAATGCATAAATACGATGCTAGGGACCGCTAGAACTGGGGTCCTCCTCTACCTCTACCACGGGTGGCTGGCGTCTGTGAACCTTACCCCAGAGCGTATAGACGATGAAGACCCGGCTGCTGACCCTGAAAGCTGGACCCTACCCCTACCACCAATCGAGGGGCAGTCACGCATGATATGGCCTGGCCAACCACATGTATAGCAAACATCTGAACCTAAACGACACTGGCCCCAATGTAACTTCCCGCATTGGGAACATCGTGGCATGGGTGGCCTTGCCTGACCCGAGTCACCTCTGTAATGAGAACCTGAAGCTCTAAAACTCTGACTCGGCCCGGAGTGAGTTCACGACCCAACTAGAAGGCCATGATGGGTACCCGAAGTTAACTGTCGAGCACCACCCATCAGACTTATCATCAAACTCAACTTGAACATACACTATTTCCAATACAAGCTTATCATGAAATGATCCTCAAACATCTCTCAAAACGTATATGTATATAAGCCCACAAGGCTATAAAACGACAAATAAAAGATACATTGAAGAGAACATGAGACATCTACTACCCACGCATATATATCTACGAGCCTCTAACTAGAGTACTAGGATCATAAGGATGGGACAGGACCCCGCCATGCCCCAAATATGTACACAAAAGAATATACCAATAAGCGGCAACTCCGGAGTAGTGGAGTGCTACTGCAAATCTACTGAATAACGCTCCTAAGCGTCTGTGCCATCTCCCTGTCTACTTGCGGGCATGAACGCAGCGTCCATAAAAGAAATAACTTCAGTACGAATAATGTACTGAGTATGTAAGGCATGAGTAACAGCATAAGCAAGAAATAAGAGAACATAAAATAAAGAGATAACCTGTAACTGATTGCCTCTTAAGGCGTAGTCATGTATGCTAACTTTTACCTTTAAACAACATCATAAACATACGCATATACATAAACTACTTATCATCATCAGCCCACGTCTGGGGTAACCATCTCATGCCGCCCACTAATGGTGATTGCCCGACCAACTAGGCACGGTGTTATCCATAAGCCGTCCACTTACGCCCAGCGTAGTGGTGTCTGCCCGACCAACAAGGCACGGTGTAATCATACACATACATAACATAAAGCATGCATGAGAGCTAAAGTAAAAGCTATAACTCTATCGGAGTGACGTAAGGTCGGTACCCTTTGATTATATTATGGAACAATCATCATCACTATGTCTCACCTTGAAGGAACTAGTGTCATGAGGTGAGATGGCCAACGATGAATAACATCAAGGAAATTATGAAATAAGATCATTAAGCTCAAAATAGCATCAATTCATAAGCTTTGGAATCTGTAGAAGTAAAATCATCGTCATCATCATTATCATAGAACACATCTTATCTCTTTCTCATATAAAGCTCTTAAGAATCTTTAACTTTCATCTTTTGGGATGTAAAAAGGTCATGGAAACATAGAAAGGAAATCACAATATAGGAGTCATGCCTTTGAAAGAAAGGGACTAGCCTTACATACCTTGACGTCTTCTTAACGACTACACATTCTCCTTTCAAGCTCACGACTCTACATTTAAGAGAATTCGTACTAAAATTAGATAAGTGAAGCTACGCTTAAGTTTAAGCTAAAGAGACTAAAAGCTAACAAAAATAGGGCAGCATTTCCTTTGTTTCGACAACTTTCTCCATATAATAAACAACTCCCAACATCAATAGCAACAACCACAATACCATAATCAATAAACTTCTTCGAGTTTAAACATTGTTCAATCCTCAAACTCCTTTTCAAGGTCATTCATAACAATAATTACAACACAACACCATATTCATCTACATATACCACTCCTTCAACATCCTTAATATCAGTCATAACAAAATTATACTCATAGCATACTAAGAATCATGACTCAAGTTAACTTACTACTCAAAATATCATTATTCCTATATTTGAGCTCATATTCTATTTTCTTCTCTCATCCAAGTCATTCAACCACTCAAATATTCTTAATAACATGAAATAGATGTAAAACTCATCTTTGATCATGTAAGGATGAACTTTGGATGAATATACCTCACTTGAGAATAACCCCAACTTCAATACCAAAGGAATTCTTGATTTCTATATACCATAGTGAGCCTCCTTGCACTTGATTCTTGGTGTTTAATCTTTGATTTCTCTTGGATTTGTGTTAATATAGTGTATGGAATATTCTAGAGTTCTCAAGAGGTGTGGAGAATATGAGAAATAAGAAATAAGAACTTGGGTCATCTTTTTATAAAAAAATAAAAAAAAAACAAAGCTGCACGATAGGATTTATACAGACACTTATACGGTCCGTATAAGTGACCGTATAATAGCACCAGTGATGAATCTTCACTGTAACTGTTATACGGACCATTATACGAACCGTATAAATGGTCGTATAACTCACCTTTTTCCAAAGTTGCCTTCGTTGATTCGTTTAATCTCAAATCCTTATGGAGTCTTCTTGGCACTTGTTTAAGACTTCATTAACCATCTAAGGGGCCCTATAACTCCTTCCCAAGACATTACTAAATAATCGCTAACTCGATACTTGCAAAAACCTCTCCAAACACGACTTATACTTTACTTCCTTCGACGAACTTAGTTTGACTGATTCATTTAGCTTTAAAATCCTGCCGTATACACTTTAAAGCTACTACGTACTCTCCTTATGGTCACATGGACTTCATGTTCACCTTAAACTTGCGCTAGTTTATTCACAGCACAACGATATGAAATGTTTAAGGTGTAACAGTGAGTAGATCTATCAAATCTCTGGCCCGTAAACCGTGGAGGCGCGCTAGTCATAGAATGGCCTGAATGCCTAGAAAACTGCTGTCTTTGCCCTCCTCTATACTCGCTAGTCGGACCCGAAGATCTAGCCCTTTTGCTATACCCTCTGTCATGCTCACACTCACTTCTTTGTTGTTGTTAGCTTTCTTCCAAGTTCTGGGGATGGGCTTGAATGTAAGAAATATCCATATAATCCTGAAGGGACGCAGTCAAGCACTTATCCATCAGATTTGGCCCTAAGCCACTCACAAACCGATGCACTCGATCACCCATATCCGCTACCATGGCCGGAGCATTCCTAGCCAAATAATTGAAACGGAGACTATACTCTAAGGCACTTATACTTCCTTGCCTAAGATTTAAGAACTTATCGGCTCTAGCCCGCTGAACCTCTGGGGGCAAGTAATGTAGGATAAAAGCATCAACACATTCTTGCCATACCGAGGGAGGTGCATTGACTCCCCTAGAAGACAACCAAACCGTATACCAATGAACCGCTACATCCCGTAGTCTATATGATGCTAACTCTACCGATTCAACGTCTGAAGCATGCATTAACCGAAGTGTCCTCAACATTCCATCAATAAAGCTTTGAGGGTCCTCATCCGATTTTGACCCGAAGAATTTCGGAGGGTTTAAGCTAATAAAATCGCGGGCTCTTGCACTAACCTCCCTATCACGATGACCCATATCCCGCCGCTGGGCCTGCGCGGCAACCAATTGAGTCAACGGTTGAATGGCCTATTTCATCTCTTGGCCCGAAACCTCTGGTGGAGGAGCTTGGGGTGCTAGAGTTGGGGCTTGAGACTCCCTCATGCTCCTCAGAAATAGGCAACGAGTGAGAGGACTGAGATTGAATCTCATTCTGGGACTCACCTTCCTCTATATCCGTTGGGGGTACTCTTTCAGCCCGCCTTTCTGCCACTGTCTTGCCCTTTTGGGCTGCCGTAGCTTTTCTCTTTTACCAAGATTTTCGAAATACATAACACACGTTAAAGGAAAGAATCTTATATCATGGCTCTATCGCACAATCTTATGAATAAAGAAGGTCATTCATTCCTAAATGCCCGCAGCCTCCCGTTTATAAGCGCGGGCGCACAACACACCCATAAATAAGACTCTACTGGACACGGCTCATAAACACACCCTAGGACGGAACTGCTCTGATACCACTTTTGTCACAACCCAACCGGAGGGCCATGATGGGCACCAGGAGCTAACCTACCCGGGCATCTCTCATCATACTTTCACAACCATAAATAGGTGAGCCACATGGCTAACTCACGATCCGTGCATCAATAATACAAATCTTATCGGGCAAGAGCACTTTTATATCAACGTCAACAATCATGCCCATATACATATACGCAAGCCGACGAGGCTAATCAAATGATATACAAAATATGGGCCGACAAGGCTAAAAGACCTCTAACTACACAACTGTCTACGAGCCTCTAAAGAGAGTATGCAACATCATATAGACGGGACAGGGCCCCGCCATGCCCATATATATATATACACAAAAGAATAGTACCAATAGCTGCAGCTCCGAATCAAATGGAGCTCCTCTAAGCAGTCTCTGGATAAGCAGCCTAAGGATCAAGTCTATCTCCCTGTCCACCTGCGAGCATGACGCAGCGTCCACAAACAAAAGGACGTCAGTACGAATAATGTACTGAGTATGTAAGGTATAATCAATAGCATAATAGAAGCATGAAAAATAACTTAAGATAAAAGTGTCATGGAATGATAGAGCCATTTATACCTCTAGCGACGTTCATGATATTCACTTACCCTTTTTCTAATGGGAACCTTCCATTACATACACTTATATATATAGTAGTATCATACCCGACCATAGAGGTTCGGTGTCTCACATACCCGACCATGATAAGGCTCGGTGTTATACATACCTGGCCCTACCAAGGCTCAGTGCTATACGTACCCAACTGCAGTGGTGCGCGCGTAATAGATATCATACCCGACCATATAAGCTCGGTGTTACTTAATAGCCATACACACATACATACATATATATATATATATATATATATATATATATATATATATATATATATATATATATATATATACATGTATCGTCAACATCATCATCATCACTTTCATTATATCTTTCCTTAGAGGATCAACTATCATAGGATGGAACCAATGGTATCATGAAAATATCAAGAATTATGAACTTTAGTGATTCTAGGAATGAAGTCCTCATGGAAGGCATTATGGAATTCACGTGAAGGTATACAATAATGGCACCATGCCTTAAAAAAGAAGGATTAGCCTTACATATCTTTTCGTCTCCTTAACTACTTAATGTTCCTCTCCAAAGCTTGAGAGATCTACATTTAAAAGGGTTCATACCATGGTTAAGTCTTAAAGACACTCTTAAATTCAAACTAGAATAATTCATGAGTTAACTTAAAATTGGGCAAAGATTTCCTTATTTCAAATACTTCCACCATATCGTAAAACAACTCCCCAACAACTATAATAACATCCACAATATCATAATCAAGTAGTCATATTCCATTAAGTCTCAAAGTTCATTCTCATATTCAACTTATATCAACAACTCTACACCAACCCTTTGCACAATTGCATACAACACTTCCTTATCATTAGTATCACCATTCACAACAAGATTATACTCATAGCATTCTAAGAATCATATCTCAAGCTAATTTACTACTCAAAATATCATTAATTCCACATTTGAACTTCATTTTCTACTTTCTTCCCTCACCCAAGTTATTCAACAACCAAGCATGCTTAAAAACATGAAATAGACATGAAAACTAACCTTTTATCTCATAGGAATGAGCTTTGGATCAAGTTACCAACTTGTATGAAAACCCTAGCTTCAATACCAAAGAAATTCTTGAAGTCTACCAACCCTAGTGAGTCTCCCAACACATGGATATCTTGATTCTTACTATATGATCTTTGATTTATCTTGGGTTTGAGTGGAATATGCTTGAGAGAAGGTTCTAAAGGTTTTAAGAGTTTGGGAGAAGTGGGAAATGAAAAATATAGACAAGGGTCGTCCATATATAAAAAGAGAAAAACCTGACCCGACCCGATTATATGGCCATTTATACGGTCCGTATAACTTATACGACCCGTATAAATGGACCGTATAATCCCACCATGGTTTTACCCCTCTCTGGAATGGTTATACAGACCATTTATACAGGCCGTATAACTTATACGGTCCATATAAGTGGTCGTACAACCCAAAAATTTCTGAAACTTCCTCTCGTCGATTCGATCAACCTCCAATCCTTATGGAACCTTATTGACACTTATAAAAAACTTCATTAACCGTCTAAAAAGCCTTATATCTCCTCCTAAAGACATTACTAAGTAATTATTAGCTCAATTGTTGCAAAAACCTTTCCAAACATGACTCGCATCTCACTTTCTTTGACGAACTTAGTTCCACCGATTCATATGACTTCAAAATATTGTGGTACGCTCTTAAAACTATCAACTAATCTCCTTAATCTCATAAGGGCTTCATGTTCACCTAAAACTTGTGCTAGTCCATTCACAATACTACAATTCTAAATCTTAGATGTGTAACAATCACATGTCATCTACATACAACTGTCTACAGACCTCTTCTGGAATAAAAGCTGTAGAAAGGACGGGACAGTGCCCTGTCATACCCTTATGAATATCTACATCTCAAAAATAGCATACCAAAATGGACTACAGCTCTGGATCAAGTGGAGCACACTGACCACTGCTGGATAAAAGCCCTACTGAGCTGGACCGCCTATCTATCTACCTGAACCTGCGGGCATGAACGCAGCCCCCCAAGCAATAGGGGAGTCAGTACGGACAATATATCAAGTATGTAAGGCATAAGAGTAACATAAACATAAGAATCATGAAAGGAATCTGAAACTCAAAAATCAAACTAATTAACTGAATACATCTGCAAGACTGAATATCTGTAAGCATCTGAATAACTCTGTATAACTGAAAGTGCCTCTGAGGGCGTATGATATGCATGCTCTCTATGAAAATCATGTATATACATGTAGGTCATAGTGCTGAGGAACGTTCAGCCCGATCCATATCTCATATCCCATCGGCCTTTCTGCGGCCATCATCATATACATTGCTGCGGAACGTGCAGCCCGATCCATATCTCATCATCATTGTGCACCAGCTGATCAGGTGGTAATGCGTATATAATGCCTATCCCTTTTCCCATACCCCATATACATATAATATACGCGTATATAACACCTTCTGGTCACGGGTCAATGTGCATATGTATGAATAAATGCAATGCATAAGTAAAATAAATACATAGAACTCTCGGAGGACATAAGGTCGATCGCTCCGATAGATATCTTCGAGCTAATATCATCAATATAAGTAGTATCAAGACCCATGAACAAAAGGAATAATCATGAAAAGGGGTACAGGAACATCAAAGATTGAAGTACTCCTAGTGCTTCTAAGAGTAGAGTAATATGGAAGCTCGTTTACTCACTTGCTGGTTCATATCATAAAATCATGCCAAAAATGAAAGAAGGATAGCCTTAACATACCTTAACGTCTCCTTAATCACTTAGTGTCTCCTTCCAAGTTAGCAAAGTCTACGTTCAAGAGGATCATACTAAGGTTAAGTCTTGAAAACACTCTTAAGTTCAAACTAGCGTAATTTAACGAATTAACGAAATTTGGGCAGCGTTTCCCCTATTTTGTCGACTTCCACTATATCATAAAACAAATCCCAATCAACAATAACGTTATCATCGATTCCAAAATCAAGAGACTTCATTTAATGCCCAAAACTCCTTTTCATATTCAACACATAACAAGAATTTCAACACAACTCTATAGACGCTCATATACCATACTTCCTCATAATCACTACCACCATTCATAACAAGATTATATTCAAAACATTCCAACAATTACAACTCAAGTCAATTTATTACTCATAATATCATCAAACCCATAGTTGAACTTCCTCTTTGCTT
>NC_081346.1:39847476-39854948 GCF_029784015.1 Lycium ferocissimum
CTGCTTAAAGATGTACTGGAGACTCTTATGATCAGTACAGATATCAACATGGACACAGTATAAGTAGTTCCTCCATATCTTCAAGGCATGAATCACAGCCGCTAACTCAAGATTATAGGTTGGATAATTCTTCTCGTGCTTCTTCAACTGTCTAGAAGCATAAGCGATAACCTTATCGTGCTGTATCAAAACATAGCCCAATCCAACACCTGAATTATCACAATATACCACATAGCCATCTGCTCCTTCTAGAAGAGTCAAAAACTCGGCGAAGTCAACTTATCCTTCAACGTCCGAAAACTCGCACACAAGCATCTCGTCTCACGTCGGAACCTAGTCGATTGCCGAGTAAATTTAGTCAATGGGGCTGAGAGAGAGGAAAATCCTTCTACGAACCTTCTGTAATTACCTGCCAAGCCCAAGAAATTACGTATCTTTGTCAAAAGCCACGGGCCTGGCCAATTCTTGACAACCTCAATCTTTTGGGCATCCACTCTAATGCCTTCCTCCGAAATAATGTGACCCAGAAAAGCCACAGAGTTCAACCAGAACACACACTTAGAAAACTTGACATACCACTCTTTACCTCGAAGAATTCCAAGCACTATCCGTAGATGTTCTGCATGATCAGCCTCTGACGACAAATAAACCAGAATATCATCTTTGAACAAAATCACGAACAAATCTAGAAAGGGCCTGAATACACGATTCATCAAATCCATGAATACGGCTGGGGCATTAGTTAGCCTGAATGACATAACATGAAACTCATAGTGGCCGTATCTAGTCTGGAATGCCGTCTTCCGAATGTCCCCTTCCTTGACCCTGACCTGGTGATATCCTGATCTCAAGTCTATCT
This sequence comes from Lycium ferocissimum, assembly GCF_029784015.1. Taxonomy (NCBI): domain Eukaryota; kingdom Viridiplantae; phylum Streptophyta; class Magnoliopsida; order Solanales; family Solanaceae; genus Lycium; species Lycium ferocissimum. The sequence goes on from NC_081346.1 coordinate 39,848,336, forward strand.
TCGAGAAATATTTTGCGCCTTGCAACTGATCAAATAAATCATCAATCCTCGGGAGCGGATGCTTGTTTTTTACAGTCACTTTATTCAATTGCTTATAATCAATACGCATTCGCAAGGAGCCATCCTTCTTCCTTACAAATAACATCGGCGTTCCCCATGACGATGTACTAGGCCTAATAAAGCCCTTCTCAAGCAAGTCCTTGGCCCTGCTCCTTCAATTCTTGCAACTCCGCAGGTGTCATCCTATAAGGAAGGATAGATATTGGTTGAGTGTCTGGCAACAGATCGATAGTAAAATCAATCTCCCTCTCTGGGGGAATACCTGGAAGCTCATCTGGAAACACTTCTAGAAACTCATTAAGCATAGGAGCAGACTGAAGAGTCGGCAACTCTGCTTGCACATCTTGAACTCGAACTAGGTGAAAAATATAACCTTTTCTGATCATCTTTTCTGCTTTAAGGTAGGAAATAAACCTACCCCTAGGCGAAGCAGCGTTGCCCTTCCACTCTAGGACTGGCTCGCCAGGAAACTAGAATCGAACTATCTTTGTTCTGTAATCAACATTAGCATAACAGGAAGCCAACCAGTCCATGCCTATAATAACATCAAAATCAATCATATCTAACTCAATCAGGTCTGCTACGGTATGGTGGTCACAAACTATAACAACACAATCTCGGTATACTCGCCTAGCTATAATCGGATCACCAACTGGCGTAAACACCTCAAAAGGTTTAATCAACTACTCTTCTATCCCAAACTTGCCGGCAACAAAGGCGCATATGACAAAGTGGAACCCTGGATCAATCAAGACATAAACATCATAGGAGAAAACCGATAATATACCCGTAACAACATCGGAGATGTCTCGCGGTCTGTCTGCCGGCCTTACGCATAAACGCGGTGCGGAGGACCGCCGAGCCGGATGCTCCACTCCTCCTCTACCTCGCCCCCGCCGGCGTATCCGGAAAACTTGCCCGAAAGGCGCACCCCGTGAATAAGAACCGCCACACACCCCGTAGGCCGAACCATACACCAGCTCAACCCCTATCGGCACCCTCCTCATCCTGTGGCTTGGCTGACCACAAGCATAGCAACCATTTGAGCCCGGTCGATACTGACCTGCATGTAACTTGCCACACTGGGTACACCACGACAAAAGGGGCCTCATCTGGTCTGTACTGAGAGCCTGATGCTCTAGAACTCTGGCCCGCTCCGGAATAAGAAGGCCGATCAAACCTCGGGCACGAAACCACGGGTGCCTCCTGTCGAATGGAACGGATATCGAGGAATACGTGGTCTGTCCCCCCTAGACTCACCTCCATCTCTAAGACCCGGCCTCTTGCCATGGCCGGTCACGGTCACGATACGTCGTCCTCCTCCTCCGACGTCGCGTCCTCCAAATTCTATGCATATGCCTATATACAGGAGATATCCATGTCTGGCTGTAGTGCAGCAGTCGTACATTCATCTATCAAGTGTGGCCCTAGACCAGCCATGAGTGATGAACTCTATCCTCCATCTCAGTCACCATGGCTGGGGCATATCTAGCTAAGGAATCGAAGTGTACACAATACTCTTGAACATTCATACCGCCCTGCTCAATACGTAAGAACCTGTCTGCTCGGGCCCGTCGGACCTCTGGAGGTAAATAACGGTGAACAAAAGCATCTGAGAACTCTCGCCACACAGCTGGAGGGGTATTCTCTCCCCTAGATAACTCTGATGCCTAATACCACCGTATCGTAATATCCCAGAGTCTATATGAAGCCAACTCCACCGACTCAACCTCATCCGCGTGCATAACCCTCAAGGTCCTCTGCATACCATCAATGAAATCCTAGGGGTCCATATTTTGCTTTACCATAGAAAACTCGGGAGGGCCTAACCCAAGGAAGGTCTTAACCCTCGAACTATCGGCCCTGTCTGCCTGGACAACACCAATTCCCTTCCGCTAAGCCTGGGCGGTTACTAATCTGGTCAATAACCGTATCTCGTACATCCTGGCCCTGTGCATCCGGCTGAGGAACTGGGGCAGGTGCTGGAGGCGGGGTATACGATGTCTTAGATGACCCTCACTCTGAATCTCATCTTAGGCCCTCGTGGCCTGCCGAGTACGGCTAGTGGCCTCACCGGCCGCTCTCTTGCCCTTCTAGGCAGCTGTAGCTTTCTTTCGGGGCATTGCAGAAATCAGAACAATTTATCAGAAAGTGAACACTTAACACAGGGCTCTATCGCACAATCTAAAAGAGAAAGAATGACATCAACCTAAATGTCCTGTAGCCTCCTATTTATAAGTGTGGTGCACAACATGCCATAAACAAGACTCTACTAGACACGGTCTGTAGACAACCCTAGGACGGAACTGCTCTGATACCACTCCTGTCACGACCCAAGCCGATGAGTCGAGACGAGCGTCTGACCTCTAGCGACCAAACACCCATATACTCATATCTGAATCTTACTAAACATCAAGGGCCTATAATGGCATAAACTGATCTAAAAAAAGGGAAACATCAAAACTCTGTACAATCTGCATATATACACAACATGCGGAAGAACAATGCAAGTTAGCTAGGCTGCTACATATACTGTACACAAAAGAATAGCAGCCGTAAGGCTACATCATCTAACTACTACATAAAACTGTCTACAGACCTCTACTGGAATGAAAGCTATAGAAAGGACGGGACAGGACCCCGTCATACCCATATGCATACACATCTCAAAAGGGTGGCATACCAAAACTGACTGCGGCTCGGTATCAAATGGAGCGCATTGACCATTGCTAGATCTAGAGGTCCTACTGAGCTGGACCACCTGTTGGTCTACCTCGTACCGCGGGCATGAACGCAAAATCGAGCAACGGGGAGTCAGTACGGATAATGTACCGAATATGTAAGGCATAAGAATAACCGATATACATAAGAATCATGGATAAGATCTGAACTCATAAACTAAAATGACTAACTGCATATACTTGTATGAACTAGTATCTGCCTGTATCGGCATAAATATGTATAACTGACAATGCCTCTGTGGGCACATAATATGCATGATCATGCCTACCAATGAAGGTCATACATCTATATATGTATATGTGCGTATATAACGCCTGATATATGTGCGTGTATAACGCCTGTAAAGTCTCTATGGCATCTCATCATATCATATCGGCACCTCTGCGGCCATAATTAATATCATCATCAAGGTGCACCAGCTGATCAGGTGGTAATGCGTGTATAACGCCTATCCCTTCTTATATATATATATATATATATATATATATATATATATATATTTGCGTATATAACACCTTCTGGTCATGGGTCAATGTACATAGATATATAATGAATGTAATGCATGAATCAACTGTATGCATAGAACTGGCTACATAAGACTGGATCCATGAACAGAAGGATCACTCATAAACGGGGTACATGAACATCAAAGACTGAAGTACTTCTAATGCTTCTAGGAGTAGAGTAATATGGAAGCTCGCTTACTCGCCTGTCGGATCATGTCATAGGATCATGTCAAAAGAAGGAAAGGATGGCCTTAACATACCTTGAAGTATACTCAATCGTCCAACTTCTACCTCTCGAATTTGCAAGTCTACAATTAAGATAACATAGGGCTTAATTAGGCTATTTGCCTCGCTTACTAACCATCTTTAAATACATATAGAGCTTAACAATTTATGGCAACATTTCCCTTATAACCTTAACAACTCTTCAACTTCTCATTCGATCCAACAACAACCACAATACCCACAACACGATGACAACACACACACACACACACACAGATATATATATATATATATATATATATATATATATATATATATATATATATATATATATATATATATAAATCCATTCCCAATCATCTCTTAAAAATAGCCTCAAGTCACTACCTAGCCCTTCATCAACTTACCACTTCCACAAATACCTTCTCTGTACTTAAATCACTAAAACTCTTGATAATAAACTTAAATACAAGGGTAGAAATCATTTACATACCTTGAGGGGTCAAAAATCCCAAGAATCACTTCAACTTTAACTCCCTAAGCTTCACAACCTTGAAGAAACCCTAGAAGCAAGGCTGCGGGACCCTGTCAATGCCACACATCTACGGTCCGTCAAACATGTCGACGCCCCGTCGACGATGACTAGTGTTCTGCAGATTTTTCTGATCCAGTTCAGATCACGTCGATTCAATTTGTTCAACTTCTAACTCTATAAATTGCCAGGAATATCTGCTGGTAGCCTTGTACACAGGATAGGACACTTTCTACCTCCAAACTCGGGCTCGGGTCCCTGTTCCAAAGGCATACTCGGCTAGGAAGCCATAGGTTCTACTACTACGAAAGCGAGGGGTGTAACACAAGTTTTCTCCCAAAACATATCCATGTGTCTTAATTGGATATAGTAGCCTCCATAAAGGATGCATATGTTACTATCCATCTGCAAGAAGGTGCTTATATCAAGACATGTTGTCTTTGATGAACTAATACTCTTTCTTATGTGCAGAAAAATAGCAACAACTCTTCTGTAGGTTCCACTCATCTTGCCACAATCTTTGAATTCTTTTCAGAATCAAAGAGCACAACAAATGCCTTTGATCCTAATTCTCCTGGTCTTATTCCTACTGATCTAGATGATACTTCAGGGGAAGTGTTGCAAGATGAGACATCAAACTCATCACCAGATGTCCATGATACTCTAAGAGAAGTACATATTTTAAGTGAAATGGATACTGTGGAACTCTCAGCATCATCTGAAGAATCATAACTCACAACGTATCTAGGCTAACATGAGTGTTATTCAGATGAGGAACAGGATGATGAGGTGATGCAGATACAACTACATGATAACTAGCAGCAACAACAACCTAGATAATGCAGCATTGAAGATCAAAGGGATGTCAACTTGAGGTAGATTTGTCTCAGTTCTTTACTGATCAAGCTCCCTCTCAATCACAGGTTTTAGCTCAACCATCTAAAACAGAACATGTCATGATAACCAGGTCAAAAGGTAAGAACTTACCATTGACTCATACTTCACTATCTGCAACTAGGACAGACACTGCATCTAGTGAAACTAAGTCACTAAAAGAAGCACTTAATATTTCACATTGGTTAGCGGTTATGCAGGAAGAGTTGCAGGCACTATATAAAAATAAGCCTTGGACCTTTTTTCCTACAACTGCTAAGATAAATGTAGTAGGATCTAAGTGGTTTTTTAAAAGCAAAATAAAGTCAGATGGATCAATTGAACGACATAAGGCAAGGCTAGTTGCAAAGGGCTATTCACAACTTGAAGGAGTAGATTTTGAAGAAACCTTTAGTCCTGTTGTAAAAGCAACTACTATAAGAGTTTTTTTTGTCTGTTGCAATTACTCAGTATTGGTCTACTAGACAACTAGTTGTTAAGAATGCATTTCTACATGAACATCTTGTGGAAGAAGTATACATGAGTCAGCCACCGGGATTTTTTTATCCAAAATATCCAAAACATGTATATCTGTTGTACAAGCATTGTATGGTCTCAAACAAGATCCTAGAGCTTGGTTGAGAGGTTTAGCCTATATTTGCTTCACCTTAGATTCAAATGCACTAGGGATGATTCATCTTTATTTTTTTCCCGGTTGAAAAATATTTTTAATTTTGAGATACAAATTGTGACAGAACCCCAAAGAAAAGGATAAAATTTTGGAAGAAATTAGGCTTTGAATTTTCTATGAAGGCCCTTTGACAAGGTCTTCTTTTAGGTATTAAAGTAACCTAATTTTCCGGGGGGAATTCCACTAAAAAAAATATCAAGATTTGCTTTGGGTAATGGCCCAAACAAGGGGTTTTACTCCCTTAAGAAAAAAGGTGCAAGGTTTGGGAAATCAATCCTCGATAGGCATTTGGGGAAGCTTGTAATATTTGCTTACCGGAAAGAGATAACTCATTTTAAACTTTGCAATCAAATGCAAAACCCCCTCTGGCCCTTTTGGGGAAAAAAAGAAGAGATATGTAAAAGGGGCAACGGGATGGACTATGTTTTCTCCCATGAGGCAACAAAAAGATGATCCACCTTGGCAAACCAAAAACCCCGTCAAATTGGTTCCGTCTCAGGAAATAAACCCTTCCCCAATCAATCGTGAGTATAGAGCCTTAACCCAAAGTTTAGCTCCAAAAGATAACTTATATTTTTGGGGGTTTTAAATATTAGAATTGGGTTATAATTTTTTTAGAGAAAAGGTAGCAAGGAGTTAATCCTTTGTACCAAAGACGGCTTGGGGCATTCATCTAAGGTCGCAAAGGCATGTTATTCTTTTTTCCCTTAAGAGGGGAATTCCTCAAAATTTGCTTAGGGAATGTTAAGATCATGATAAGTTCCTTAATAAGTCTGGGATTGATAAGTTGTGTAAGTTAGTATTAAGTTGTACTTGATCTAATAAGACCCTTGTGTTGAATTGGGAAAATTTTAGGCTGGTCTTTTGTATTCTCTTTTTATTAGTGTCTACTATTTAGGCGGGAATACCCCTTTCATATTCTTACTAAGGCGAAAAAAAACCTAAAAAATAGATGAAAGGGGGGAAAATAAAGAAAAAGATATA
>NC_081346.1:39855048-39970107 GCF_029784015.1 Lycium ferocissimum
AAACAACAAAAATTAAAGCAAATATCAACAAAATTAAAATAACAAAAAGTAGATCGAAAACTAAAAGAAAGGAAATGAACACACAGACTGCTAATAGTTTACCAGGAAGTGAAATTGACTGCTCGTAGCAACAAATTCACACTTAGAACAAGAAATCACTACACACAAACTGAAATTTCAAAATTGTAGGAAATTCCTTTCATGCATGAACCCTAAAAATCGATTTAGAAGAGGAATTCCATTATTTTGTCGAAAAAGTCTGCTATTGGTTCATAACCTAAGATAAATTCCATTATTTTGCTAAAAACCTGTAGCATTCAGGAGAGGAATTCCATTATTTTATCAACTTTAGCAAATCGATTCCAAAGCTTCAGAGAAAAAAATTCAAAGGACGAAAAAAAATCTGAAGAAAAACATACACGAAGAGAGAGAGTGAAGAGTAGGATGCAAAACAACCTGTAATTGTATGTGTTGAGAGGTAAGATGCAAAACAACCGAGAATTTTGAGAGAGCATGAAGAGAGAGAGTGAGAGTGAGAGAGAGAGAGTGAAGAGTGAAGAGCTGCGCCAATTTTGTTTCAAAGTTCTCGAAGAATCGGAATAAAATTCACTATTAGGGCTAATTGTTTTTAAAAAAAAAAAAAAAAATATATATATATATATATATATATATATATATATATATATATAGCAAATAAGGTTTGAACCGCCGTTATATTAATAAAAACGCCGTTATTTAAAAAAAAATTATGGCGTCACCGAAACCGCAGTATCATGTTACATTTTACGGCGGTTTTAAAGAACCGCCGTAAATAAACCGCCGTAAAATCTCATTTTTTTTGTAGTGTCTAACCAATGGGAATCTTCCACGTGTCAATTCCAAAGCTCCATTTTATTCCCCCACCGTCCAAAATTAATTCCTTTAATAATAAACCCGACCCGAATTACAAACAAAACAAATATGACCCAAGTCTCAAACAAAACTCCATTCTCCTATATTCATCCCATTACCCGACCCAAATTAGAAGATTACCCGACCCAAATTAGAAGAACACAAGTCTCAAATTCTCTCCTTTTTCAACTAGTTACGGTGTATGATATTTTAGGGCTCGAAAATAGCAAAATTGTTTCTCCTTTTCTAATTTAGGGCTTTTAATTTATTCCCCAATTTAATCCATGGTTGGGTCGGGTAATATTTGGGTGGGTTTTGGTTTGGGAAATAATTGGGGATGGGTCGGGTAGAGTAATAAATATAAATAAATTAAAAAGATAAAAGGTAGCGTTCGTGGGACCCACGCACACACACACCGCATATAATTTATCTGGTCCGAGTGTCCACGTCAGCCTTAAGGGGGCAAAATATTATGGTTTTAAATAGTTTAGGGGGGTAATGATGCCTTATCCCTTTGAGAAAACGCAAGAAGTAGAAAATAAATTGGTTACTTAAGGCTTTATATCAAAAGAATACGAAAATGGAGATATTTTTAGTGCCATAGCTTATAGATATATTGAATTTCTTTGTTTTATTACATTTTAGAAAATATTAGATTTTACTATTAATTGTACAAAAAATTTCTATCTGAATTTAAGAGACATTACTTACAACTAATCATCATCATATAGTTATAAGTTGCAAAAAGTTTCTAAATGCATATCTCGCCATGTTAAGAAGCTTTATATGAGCTTCAAATATAAATTTGATTGTGCAAGAGGAAGTATCAAATTAATCTGGTGTTTGTAACTGAATCAGAAGAAGACAAATAATTTTGCAACAGTATCCCTGCATATAATAATATCTTTGGTTTAACGTCTTTCAAAGTTAAGTTTGATAATAAATAAAAATTTCAAGGAAAGAAGTTTACACATTTAAGGCACAAAAGCAAATATATCACTCATAGGATCTTTCAGAAATTATTTCCATGTGATAATAATTTGTTTTACTTTTGTCGTACTCCCTCCGTTCCAATTTAAGTGTCTTACTTTTGTTTTTGGTCTGTCCCAAAAAGAGTGTTTCTTTCTATATTTAGTAAGTTGACAATTCAAACATCCTTCATGACAAGTTTAAAACCACAAGATTCAAAGGACATTTTATTATATTACATACATCTTTAATTTAGTACCATAAGATTCAAAAGTCTCCTTTCAATCCTTAACTTTGAACCCAATCAAATTAAGACATTTAAATTAGGAAGAGAGTAATTTTTTTATACAACCTATGAGTTGTGCAATAAAATATATATACTTCAAGAAGAAAACTTTTAAGAGAAAATTGTGGGCAGAATTAGGCAGATAATCGATGAAACTCAATATTCACAGTTCCGTTGCTAGCTAAAGATATGTCAGTTAATTACCAAAAAAAAAAAAAAAAAACTAAAAGATATGTCAATGACATTCTGAAAATTAAATAATTAAAATAAAATCAAATTAAGTAAAAAAAAAAAAAAGTAATATTTATATAATTAAACTTTGATATTTTAACTTAGTAAGTTTAGATGATTTCCAATTATGTTAACCTCGATAAATAAGTCATCGCACACACACCCACATTGATGATTCACAAAAACTGCAACCTTATTCTTTCATGTAAAACTATTTACTCAGGCATTGTTTAAATATTATTAATTTACAAAATCGTATACAACTTGACTCGGCATACACGTGCAATGCACGTGCCAAGAAACTAGTATTACTAATATCATGAATAAATCTTTGAAAATAATATTTAGCCCCGTGTAATATTGTGTTCCTCCTCTTTCATATATGTCACAACAACAACAAGAATTGCCTGAAATACATTTTTCAATTTGGCATTACCTTCAGCATCCCACCATTTTCTAGTTACATGTTTTACCTGAAAAAATGGTCCTTATATACCTATTGCATTTGAAAAATGCTTCCACCACATTGGAAGACAATTCACTTGTGAGAAATAGGTGATCCATAGTTTCTTGTTGAGGCATTGTGTAGCATCCACACCTTGACACTATAGAAAAACCAATCCTGTTAAGCACTTCATTAATAGGTATCTTTGCTTTAGAGTATCTCCACATGAAAAAGGATAGTTTGAAAGGAAACTTCTTTAACCAAATCTTCTCATAATGCAAGGCCTGATCAGATTTCTATCTGAACAGATTCTAAGCACTACTGATGTAAACTTGCCAATACTTGTTAACTTCCACCACGGTCTATCATATTGATCTGTTCTCTCTAAATTGCTCAAGCTAAGTTTGACATGATCCACAATACAGTCAGGCAATAATTATTGCATTCTAGTAAAATCTCATCCTTCTGCATTCATAACCTCCTCTATGTCTTTAACTGTGTTATCAACTTGTATTCCTGATACAACCTAAGTTACATCAAGGCCTTTCACAAGGAGTGAAACTCGTGAGCTTCAAACCATGCAAGGGTTGTTCATGAATAGGGATGTACTTGAGTACACGTTAGACCCTTCCCGGGGATTCCAAATGTTGATGATTGCATAGGAGGAAGAAGAGCATCAAGGGGGCTATGTGTGTGAAGAAGTGGCCATGCATGCAAAGGAGGCTGTTCCTTAAATAACAAGCCTTCATCAAAGGAAGACTAGCCAAACAAAGCCCTTACTTCATTAAGGGTAGTTATGTAATAGCTCATTAGTCTTTCTTTCCTATCTAGTATAAATAGTATAGGGTTGTTCATGAATAGGGATGTACTTGAGTACACGTTAGACCCTTCCCGGGGATTCCAAATGTTGATGATTGCATAGGAGGAAGAAGAGCATCAAGGGGGCCGTGTGTGTGAAGAAGTGGCCATGCATGCAAAGGAGGCTATTCCTTAAATAGCAAGCCTTCATCAAAGGAAGACTAGCCAAATAAGGCCCTTACTTCATTAAGGGTAGTTATGTAATAGCTCATTAGTCTTTCTTTCCTATCTAGTATAAATAGTAAAGCCTTTTATCTCCCTAGACTTAGTTTATATTGAATATTGATTATACTCTTTTGAGAGCTTGTGAGTGCTTGGTAAATCCTTGCTTGAATCTTGTTTTGGAAAGGTGGGTTGCTTGGGAATCCAATTCCCTTGAGGTCTTCCTAATAGGTTAGATGCTTTGTATGGTTAATTCAATTGAGGTCCTTAGTTTAATATACTTTGGGTTGCTTTTGATTCCATTCCTTATGTCTTTCCTTTTATCTTTCTTGTTATTTCCTTTTCTTGCCTTTCAATATTGCATCAATTGGTATCAGGGTCTAGTATAGATTTGTTCCAACAAATAACAAATCTAGTCTTGGATTTGATTACAAAAAAAATAAAATAATAATAATCGTTTGATTCCTTGTTTTGTTGTTGTTTCTAGCATTATATTAGAGTTCCTTAGAGTTGTTAGGGTCTAAGATCCGGAGTTTCAAGTCATTTCGAGTTAGGGTTTGATTTTCACCATTTTTAGAGCTTGAAAATTGAAGAACAAGTTATTGGGTGTTGAAGAAGGAGGGAGAATTGGAGCTTGAACAATATTGGCCTTTGTTCCCCTATGGCTAAAGGTCAAGAAACTAAAATTTGAAGAAATTCGGAGTTGATTTGAGGGTATAGAAATTTTTGAATTATTCAAATGTTCTTGAAGGTCTTCAAAGGTTCTTGAGGGAAGAAGACTCCAAGGTGAGGTTTGATCTTCAAAACCCTAATAATTTTGGTGAAAAGGTGTTTTTTTGAGCTAAAACAGGCAAAATATCTGGACAGTGGGCCCAGCATAGATCCCAAGGTTCAGAATTACTTGCACAAAATTCGAGGATTAAAGTCAGAAAATTCCTTCAGTGATTTTGATTTTACGGATCGTAAAATAAAAGTACAGACCGTAAAAATTTTGACGGACTGTTAATTTTGGGCGTAAAGAAGTTGATTCTCTCTGACTACTTTTACGGTGCACTCAGACATTTGACGGACTGTAAAAATTTTGTCGGACCGTAAAAACTTTGACGGACCATAAATTTGGGGCGTAAAGAAGCTGATTCTCTCTGACTACTTTTACGGCGCACTCAGACATTTGACGGCCCGTAAAACATTATACGGACCGTAAAATTGAAGACCTTCCACCGTAAGTAACATTGTTTCAAGCCTCAAACTTATTTCATTTCACTTCAATTTTTCAAAATTTTCCTTGATCCTTGGTTGGTTGTTTGTGTCCTTATTTCTTAGGTAAGGAGAAAAAAAAAGTATAGAAATTTTAAAATTTTCGTTATTTCAAATTGATACCTTGGATCAATTGGGGCTTCAAGACCGTGTTTTCAACTTATCACACAATCGACCCCGGAATTTTATTTCTTTTTCGATTCTAGCATTCTCTTTTCTTGTTGCTCTCAACTAGTTTGCACTTAGTACTTTCTTCTACTTGTGTTTACTAGTTCTAGTGTCCGTATTTCTTTCTAGCTTTTCCCATTTGAATTCATTGTTAATTTCTTGGCTCAAGTCTGTTAGCTATAATTGAGTCGTCCGTCTTTTAATTTTACAAGAATCATTCCGACCTCAAGTAGCAATTGTACACCTTGTGAAACACCGGACTAATCGAGAATCAATATCGGTTGAGCCAACTTGTGAGGCAATCAAAGGTGTGTACTCAAGAGCGCTTGTGAGGTTATTTTAACTAACTTAACGTGTTTGCTTATTTTGTTGAGTGTGTTTAAACATATACTATGTCAACCAGCGATGAAACTCAAGCTCCCACTGGGGGAGTAACACTTGAACACTTGGTAAATATGTTTGCCAATTTGACTAGTCGGTTGGGAAACGTAGAGAATGAAATGGGAACAATTAAAGGGAGTATAAGGGAGATGTCTACACCTCCTTCAACCTATTGTCATGGAGCAAAAAGTGGGTTGCCCCAAGATAATTCTTCTCCTACCTTCTCATCCGGAACCATGCACCAATTGTACAACCCCACTCCACAAAATACCACCCCCACACCTCCACGAAATGAACCACCACCAAATGAAACCTACCCACAACCAAATGTCACCATACCTCTTCCAAACCCATGTCAAGCCATCCGGAATGTACAACTCGTGGAAGATGACTATCAAGAGGAGGTGAATGAAGATGAGGGTGACCGTTATGCCAATCAATCTAGGGGACAACTAGTGCATGTGCAAGGTCCATATAGAGGAAGAGGCGGACGTAATGGACCTACCCCTGAAGTGGGAAGGCAAGGAGGTCACCAAGGTCGTGACTACCAAGGTTATGACTATGATAAAGACCGTTATGGGAATCATAGGAATCATGGGAATGGTTGAGGCCAAGACAAGAGTCTCAAATCCATCAAGGTCACTCTACCATCCTCCTCAATTGGGTGATGCAATATGATCGGATCTTTCTTACCAATAAGATGACTGAAGTGAAAAAGGCTTCTTATGCCATTACTCAATTTGAAGGGTTTTCTTCAACATGGTAGGAAGCCCAAGTGAAGTCTAGCAGACTCCATGGACTTGGTCCCACTCCTACTTGGGAAGAGTTAAAAGAAATCATGACAAGGAAGTATGTCACCGATCGATATAAGCAAGAACAACTCAAAAAGGTTTACACTTTGAGGTAATATCTTAAGAGTGTCGAAGAATACTATGATGAGTTTCAACTTGTGAAAATGAGGGTTGACTTTGAAGAAGGAGAGGTAAATGTACTGACTCAGTTTTGGGCCAGGTTGAATAGAGAAATTGTTTCCCAAATGAGGCTCCACAATTACCAAAGCATCAAAGAAACCGTTGAAGCAGCAATTGAGATTGAGAAGGGGATCAAGGATGACAAGTCATTTAAAACCAAGGGGTTCTTATCCTCATGGAATAAGAACAAGGAAGGGGGAACTTCTTCCTCCACTTGGTCAAAGAACAAAGGGGCGACACAAGAATTCAAGAAGCCCTTTGAGAAGAACAATCCGAATGTGAAGGGGACTCCAAAGGTTGTGCCAAAATAAGTAGCCAAGACACCCATTCAATGTTTCAAATGTCAAAGATATGGTTATAGGATGAGTGAATGTCCCAACCGTAAGGCATTTGTTGTACGAATTGATGGCCCTTGTCCCGATGATAACGGTGATGATGATGAGAGAGACTATGAGGAAGATCAAGGAGATGTTAACTTGAAAGATGATGATTTCAGAGATGATGAGGAGTGTGATCAAAATTCTAGGGCACATGAAGGGGATGTTACTCTTCCAAATTCCTTAGCAAGGAGAGTGCTAATTAGTAAGGCTTTTCTTCAAGAAGGAGAGCTTACCGTGCCAAACTATGTGGTTAGAAGGGATATGATAAGCAAGGATATGGATGAACCAAGTCAAAGGGAAAATCTATTCCATTCCAAGTGTCTAATCAAGGGTAACGTATGTGCTTTGATCATTGATAGCGGAAGTTGTGCAAATGTAGCAAGTACTACTTTGGTGGAATTCTTGAACCCTCCGACAACCAAACATGCTAACCCTTACAAACTTCAATGGCTAAGTGAATGTGGAGAGTTGACGGTGCAAAAGCAAGTCTTGATCAAGTTCATCAAGATGAGATTCTATGTGATGTGGTTCCCATGCAAGCTTGTCATCTACTTCTTGGGAGGTCATGGCAATATGGTCGAGCCATAAGGCATGATAAGAGCACTAATACATAATCCCTTGTTCACAATGGGCGCATGCATGTACTTTATCCTATTACACCCTTACAAGTTAATGAGGTATATCAAAAGATGAGGGAGTTAAAGGAGAAGAGCAAGGGTGAAGGGAGAAAATAGTGGTGTGAAAAATACCAAAGAAGGGAGTGAGAAAAAGAAGGAGTCCAAGGGAAAGGAGAAGTTGACTCTCTTGGAGAGTTTTAAGGAGATTAGGGACGAGATGGAGGGACAATATACGATGGTCCTTATCATGCATAGGGACTATTCTTTATATACTAAAGATTTAATATCTTCTTTGCCTAGTTCAATTTCGTCTCTTTTGCAGGATTATGAAGATGTATTGCCCAAGGAGCTTCCAAAGGGTTTACCAACCCTTAAGGGAATTGAGCACCAAATTGGCTTCGTTCCGGGATCCCAACTCCCGAACAAGATGGCTTATAGAAGCAACCCGAGGATACCAATGAACTTCAAAGTCATGTTGAGGATCTCCTTGAAAAAGTGGTTGTCAGAAAAAGCATGAGCCCATGTGCGGTTCTGATCATTTTGGTACCAAAGAAGGATGGTTCGTGGAGAATGCGTGTTGATTGTTGTACCATAGACAAGATTACGGCAAAGTATCGCTATCCCATACTTCGTCTTGCTAACATGCTTGATGAATTGAATGGTTCATGCATATTTTCTAAAATTGATCTTAGGATTGGCTACCATCAAATCCGGATGAATCCCGAGGATGAGTGGAAAATGGCATTCAAGACCAAATTTGGTCTATATGAATGGTTGGTGATGCCTTTTGGTCTCGCTAATGCTCCTAGTACTTTCATGCATTTGATGAATCATGTGATGAAACATTTTATTGGCAAATTCGTGGTTGTTTACTTTGATGATATTTTGGTGTATAGTAAAACCATGAAAGAGCATGTTGGTCATTTGAAATGTGTGTTTGAAGTGCTTCGACAGGAACAACTTTATGCTAATGTAGAAAAATGTTCCTTTTGTGTTGATGAAGTTGTTTTCTTGGAATTTGTTATTAGCTCAAGGGTCGTTGAGGTAGATGAATCCAAAATAGATGCTATTAAAAATTGGCCAACTCCCAAATCCATTGGTGATGTGAGAAGTTTTCACGGATTGGCTAGTTTCTATAGGCGGTTTGTTAAAGGATTTAGCACCATAGCCGCTCCATTGACCGAGTTAATCCGAAAGGATAAACCTTTTTCTTGGGGTGAGGAGCAAGCAAAAGCCTTTGAGAACTTGAAAGAAATGCTTAGCTTCGCACCATTGTTGCAATTACCCGATTTTGATAAAACCTTTGAAATTGAATGTGATGCTAGTAAAGTAGGTATTGGTGCTATTTTCGATGCAAGACCAAAACCCATTGCCTAGTTTAGTGAAAATATTAAGGGTGTGACGTTGAATTACTCCACCTATGATCATGAATTGTATGCTTTGATTAGAGCTTTGGATAATTGGCAACAATACTTATGGCCTAAAGAGTTTGTAATTCGGACCGATCATAAGTCCTTGAAGCACCTAAGGGCCCAAGGAAATTTGAATAAACGGCATGCTAAATGGGTTGCATTTCTTGAAACCTTCCCGTATGTAATCCAATACAAAAAGGGGAAAAAAATGTACTGGCAGATGCCTTGTCCTGAAAACATGTTTTGATAAATATTTTGTCTTCCAAATTAATGGGTTTTGAAAGCTTGAAGACATTATACCCCGAGGACCCCATCTTTGCAAAAATCTTTCAAGATTGCAAAGAATGGGAGAGGGAGAAATGGCTTAGGGATAGATCTTCTACTCCCTATTCTAAATTTGATGGTTTCTTATTCAAGAACAAGTGACTATGTGTGCCCATGAGCTCTTGGAGGGAACTTTTTGTGAGGGAGGCACACAATGGGGATTAATGGGACATTTTAGAATTGATAAAACCTTGGAAATTCTGGAAGATCAATTTTATTGGCCAAAAATATGTCCTGATTTTGTAAAGATTTGTGGTCAATGCATTAAGTGTCGTGGTGCTAAGTCTAGACTCCTTCCCCATGGATTGTATACCCCTCTCCCCACCCCTAAAAGACCTTGGCTTGATATTTTTATGGATTTTGTGTTGGTCTTGCCAAGGACTAGGAGGGGATAAGAGAGCATTTTTGTTGTTGTCGACCGATTCTCAAAGATGGCTCATTTTGTTGCATGTAATAAGTGTGACGAAGCGCCTCATGTTACGTCCTTGTTTATTGAGAATGTGGTCAAATTGCATGGTATCCCTAAAACTATAGTGAGATATAGGGACTCTAAGTTCCTTATCCACTTTTGGAAGGAATTGTGGGGACGTCTTGGAACTAGATTGTTGTTTTCTACTTCTTGTCACCCACAAACCGATAGCCAAACTGAGGTTGTCAATAGTACATTGGGTTCTATGCTTAGGGCCATGGTTAGAGGGAATTTGACATCTTGGGAGGATCAATTTCCTTTAGTTGAGTTTGCATATAATCAAGTCTTTCATAGTACTATTGGCATGTCTCGATTTGAGGTTGTTTATGGTTTTAACACCCTAACCCCTCTTGATCTAACCCCTTTGTCTCAAGATGTTGTTTTGAGTTTATATGGTAACAAAAGGGCTGAGGCCGTGAAGAAGTTGCATGAGAAGGTGAGGCTTTACCTTGAGAAGAAGAATCAAGATACGGCCAAGAAAGCAAGCAAGGGTCGTAAGAGAGTGGTATTGAGCCTGGTGATTGGGTTTGGGTGCATTTTCGCAAGGAGAGGTTCCCAACAAAAGGAAGACCAAGTTGATGCCTAGAGGAGATGGTCCATTTGAAGTTCATGAGACACTCAATGACAATTCTTACAAGATTGACCTTCCTCCGAAATATCAAGTTCATAACACCTTCAACGTGTGTGATCTCTCTCCTAAGGTCGTGGGTGATGATGACCCCTTAAATTTGAGTACAAATTCTTTTCAAGAAGGGGAGAATGATACAACTCAAGTTGCATAAAGGCCTTTCACAAGGTGTGTGTGAAGAAGTGTCCATGCATGCAAATGAGGCTATTCCTTAAATAGCAAGCCTTCATCAAAGGAAGACTAGCCAGACAAGGTGTTACACCTCGGAAAATTTTCCGTTGATGCACAGTGAATAGAATAGCGAAGAGCACGAAGTATATGGTATTGCAATAAGTAAGGAATTACATTTGATGACCCTAATTAAGATTTCAAAGACATTCGATGTTAGATGAGAAAGTTTGCCAAGAGAAGGCAAGGCATACGATATGTATCGAAAAGGATTTACGAGTAACAAGTTAATTATGATTTAATGATGCTTTGGAGAAGAGTTATAACGTCCCTTAGATTGTTAATGAGGTGATAAACAAGTGTCAAGAAGGTTTCATAAGGATTGGAGATCAAACGAGTCGACGAGAACGAGTTCGGAATGACTGGGCATTATACGGCCAAACATACTGGCCGTATAAAACATACGTGTCACGACCCAACCGGAGGGCCACGTCGGGCAGCCGGTGCTAACCTACCCGGGCACCTCTTAACATACTTTCACATTACATCTAGGTGAGCCACATAGCTAAATCATACTTTTCATCCATCAATCACACTAATCCCATTGGGCAACAATACATTTATATCATCATTAGCAACTATGCCCGTATCAATGTACATAAGCCGACGAGGCTAACAAAATGATATCCAAAATATAGGCCGACAAGGCCAAACACATCTAACCATATACACATGTCTACGAGCCTCTAAGAAGAGTATGCCATATCATATAGGCGGGATAGGACCCCGCCATGCCCATAAATATGTATACAAAAGAATGAATACCAAAAAAAAGGTGGCTCCGAATAAAATGGAGCTCCGCTATGTAGTCCCTGAGTAATGAAGCTACGGATCAAGTCTTTCTCCCTGCCACACCGGGTATGACGCGGCGACCACAACAAAAGGACGTCAGTACGAAGAATGTACTGAGTATGTAAAGCATGATCAACATCAATATGAAAGCATAATAGACAACATATGAAATAGCATAGGATGGGAGATAGTAGTATCATCGTCATAACACTTACTTGCCTTTCATAGGGACATTCCATTTCTATTGCGTATCCGTGTACATACCTCCATATCCGTATCCGTATTCGTATCCGTACTCATTTACATTTCGTATCCATTTTCGTATTCGTAGTCATATTTCTATTCATACTCATATTCATATCATATACTATCATATACATATCAAATACATATCAAATACATTGCATATACATAGCATACCCAACCATGAAGGTTCGGTGTTTCACATACCTGGCCCTACCAAGGCTCAGGGTCATACATACTTGGCCCTACCAAGGCTCAGGGTTATCCGTACCCAACTGCAGTGGTGCGCGCGCAATATATATATATATATATATATATATATATATATATTCAGTATTCTACCAGGCCATATAAGCTCGGGGTTTCATAATAGCCATACATAGGCACATATACATAAAAGCCCATAAGCATCTTTAGCATCATTACTATCGTTGTTTGTTATATCTATCCCTAGGGGATTTCTCATCATGTAAGGAGTTTAATACAATCTTAACATATCGAGAATCCTGAGCTTGGTAGCTTTAGAGATCGAATCATTTGGAGGACATCAAAGGCTCATAGAAGAATAAATATTTGGCCAAAGAACCATGCCTTATGAAAGAAGGTTTAGCCTTACATACCTCTTCGTTCAACTATTTTATCACTTGCAACTTCTCCTTCAATGCTCACGTTTCTACCTTCATTAGAGTTATACTATCATTAGAAAATCGATAGCTTAGCATACATGACTAAAGCTAGAGCAAATTGGATAGAATCTCCTTTGTTTATACGACTTCCTCCATATCATATATCAACTCCCAAACATCAATAATAACATTCTCAACATCATAATAATACTCTTTATTCACATACATTATCCTTACTTCTCAATTCACTTCCAATCATCCATATTCATGGTCATAACACAATTACGTTCATTCATATACAATGTCTATCCCATGTTCTTAACATCATTTATAACATGATTATAATCACAATACATCAAGAATCATGACTCAATCCAACTATTACTCAAAAGTGACACTATTCCCATATTCATGACCCATTTTCTATATCCTTCTACAATCTAAGTGTTTCAACTTTTCAATACCTTAAAAAACATGGAAATACCATAAAACTTACCTTAGATAGTGTAGGAATGACCCTTGAGTGGAAACACTTCACTTGAATCAAAACCCTAGTTCACCTCCATTGAAATCTTTTGTAGTCCTCTAACCCTTGGAAGCTTTCTAACACATAAACACTTGATTCTAGCCTTTTGATCTTTGTGTTCTCTTAGACTTGAGTGGAATGTGCTTAGAGAAGGGTTTTGAGCTCTCAATACTTGTAGAATATGAAAAATGAAGTAAAAGAACCCAAGGCATCTATTTATAAAAAAAAACTAAAAATCAGCCCGTCGGGAGTTCCACGGACACTTATACGGTCCGTATAACATTGTACGGCCCGTATAAGTGGTCGTGGTTCACCAACTAGAAAATTATCTCCCTGCTGGGGGTTATACGGACCCCTTATACGGACCGTATAAGTGGTCGTATAACTCCATTCCTCTGAAATGGATTCTGTTGTTTCGTTCGATCTCCAATCCTTATGGAAACTTCTTGTCACTTGTTTAGCACCTCATTAAAAATCTAAGGGATGTTATAACTCTTCTCCAAAACATCGTTAAGTCATCATTAACTTGGTACTCGTAAATCCTTTTCGATACATATCGTATGCCTTGCCTTCTCTTGGTAAACTTTCTCCCCTTACCTCGAATGCTTTTGAAATCTTAATTAGCGTTATCAAATGTCATTCCTTACTCATTGAAATACCATATACTTCACGCTCTTCGTTCGTCTACTCACTGTGCCTTAACGAAAAAATTTCCCGAGGTGTAACAATACGAGCCGTATGTTCAACCGTATAATCAGCCCAGATTAGCACCCCTCTCTGGACCAAATCTACGGCTAGAAATATGGTCAGTATAATTTATACGGACCGTATGTTGGTCTGTAGAAATTGGTCGGGACAGATTTGGTGTTATTAATAAGGGACCAAGTTTTATTTCATTTCATTTCCCTTTCACACCCCTTCTCTGTAGAACATCTCTCCACATTTCTCCCACAAGAATTCGAGAGATATTAGTGTTCAACTTCATCAAACCAAGTGAATCAAGTGTAAGAAACCCATTAAAGTTCATCCAAGACAAGAAATCCAAGTGAAGGAGAAACTAGGGTTTTGCTCAAGTGAAGTGTTTGCACCTAAGGGTCATTTCTACACCATCTAAGGTAAGTTTTAGGGTATTTCCATGTTGTTTAAGGTATTGAAAGTTAAAACACTTGGATTGTAGAAGAAAATAGAAAATGGGTCATGAATGTGGGAATAGTGTCACTTTTGAGTAATAGTTGGATTGAGTCATGATTCTTGATATGTTATGATTATAATCATATTATAAATGATATTGAGAACATAGGATAGACGTTGTATATGAACGAACGTAATCGTGTGTTATGACCATGAATATGGATGATTGGAAGTGAATTGAGAAGTAAAGGTAATGTAGGTGAATAAAGGCTATTGTTATGATGTTGTGATTGTTATTATTGATGTTTGGGAGTTGATAAATGATATGGAAGAAGCTACGTATAAATAAAGGAGATCTTTGTCAATTTTCTCTAGCTTTAGTCATGTATGCTAAGCTATCGATTTTTTAATGATAGTATAACTCTAATGAAGGTAGAAACGTGAGCATTGAAGGAGAACGTGCAAGTGATAGAATAGTTTAACGAAGAGGTATGTAAGGCTAACCCTTCTTTCATAAGGCATGGTTCTTTGGCCAAATATCTATTCTTCTATGAGCCCATGATGTCCTCGAAATGATTCTATCTCTAAAGCTACTAAGCTCATGATTCTCGATATGTTACGATTGTACTAAATTCCTTATATGATGAGTAATCCCCTAGGGATAGATGTAATGAACGACGATAGTAATGATGCTAAAGATGGTTATGAGCCTTTATGTATATGTGCCTATGTATGGCTATTGTGAAACCCCGAGCTTATACGACCGGGTAGAATATAATGTATATATATATTGCGCGCGCATCACTGCAGTTGGGTACGAATAACCCTGAGCCTTGATAGGGCCAGGTATGTATGACCCTGAGCCTTGGTAGGGCCAGGTATGTGAAACACCGAACCTTCACGGTCGGGTATGCTATGTATATGCAACGTATATGATATGTATATGATATGTATATGATATGAATATGAGTATGAATGGAAATATGATTACGAATACGAAAATGGATACGAAATGTGAATGAATACGGATACGAATACGGATATGGATGTATGTACACGGATACGCAATAGAAATGGAATGACCCTATGGAAAGCAAGTAAGTGTTATGACGATGATACTACTATCTCCCATCCTATGCTATTTCATATGTTGTCTATTATGCTCTCATAATGATGTTGATCATGCTTTACATACTCAGTACATTCTTCGTACTGACGTCCTTTTGTTTGTGGACGCCGCATCATGCCCGCGAGGTGGCGAGGAGACCAGACACGATCCATAGCTTCATTACTCAGGGACTACATAGTGGAGCTCTATTTCATTCGGAGCTACAACTTTTGGTATTCATTCTTTTGTGTACATATTTATGGGCATGGCGGGCTCCTGTCCCACCTATATGATATGACATATTCTCCTTGGAGGCTCGTAGACATGTGTATATTGTTAGATGTGTTTGGCCTTGTCGGTCTATATTTTGGATATCATTTTGTTAGTCTCGTCGGCTTATGTACATTGATATGGGCATAGTTGCTAATGATGATATAAATGTATTGTTGCCCGATGGGATTAGTATGATTTAGCTATGTGGCTCACCTAGATGTAATGTGAAAGTACGTTAAGAGGTGCCCGGGCGGGTTAGCACCGGGTGCCGTCGCGACCCCTACGGTTGGGTCGTGACAAAAGTGGTATCGACAGTGTCTGTCCTAGGGTGTGTCTACGAGCCGTGTCCAGTAGAGTCTTGGTTATGGGTGTGTTGCGCGCCACACTTATAAATAAGAGGCCGCGGGCATTTTAGGAATGAATGACCTTCTTTCTTCATAAAATCGTGCGATAGAGCTATGATATAAGAACTTCCTTCTCCTTAACCGTGTGTTATGTATTTCAGAGATGCCTGTAAAGAAAAGGGCTACGACAGCCCAAAAGGGCAAGACAGTGGCAGAAAAGAGGGCTGAAAGAGCACCGCCAACAGTTGTAGAGGAAAGTGAGTCCCAAAATACGGCTCAATCTCAGTCCTCTCATTCAGTGCCTATTTCTGAGGAGCGTGAGGGAGCCTCAGCCCCCGGCTCCAAAGCACCTCCGGTTCCTCCCATGGGATGCTTCGAGCCAAGATGTAAAAGAGGCCATTCATTTGCTTACTCGGTGGTTGCTGCCCGGACTCGGCAAAGTACGGGGCAAGGTGATGGGGGCATTAGTGCAGAGCCCGTGATTTTATTAGCTTGAACCCTCCGGAATTCTTTGGATCAAAGCTGGATGAGGACCCTCAGAATTTTATTGATGGTATGTTGAGGACACTTCGGTTGATACATGCTTCAGATACCGAATTGGTGGAGTTAGCATCTTATAGATTGAGGGATGTTGCGGTTCATTGGTGCACGGTTTGGATGGCTTCACGGGGAGCCAATGCGCCTCCCCCAGTATGGCAAGAATTCGTAGATGCTTTCCTCCGATATTACCTGTCTCTAGAAGTTCGGCGAGCTAGTGCTGATAAGTTCTTGAATTTGAGGCAAGGAAGCATGAGTGCTTTAGAGTATAGTCTCCGCTTCAATTCCTTGGCTAGGTATGCTTCGGCCATGGTAGCGGATATGGGTGATCGAGTGTACCAATTTGTGAAAGGCCTAGGGCCACATTTGATGGATAGGTGCTTGACTGCGTCCCTTCAGGACTATATGGACATTTCGCGCATTCAAGCCCATGCTCAAAATTTAGAAGAAAGCCTACAACAACAAAGAAGTGAGCGTGAGCGTGAGCATGATAGAGGGTATAACAAGAGGGCTAGATCTTCGGGTCCGATGAGTGAGCATAGGGGCGGGCACAGACAACAGTTTTCTAGGCATTCAGGCCATTCTATGACTAGTGCGCCTCCACGATTTTCAGGCCAGAGATTTAATAGATCTACTCATTCCGGACCGAGTCAGAGCTTCTCGGGATCTCAGTTCAGGGGTGATTCAGGTCAGGCAAGACCACCCGTGCCACGATGTTTCCAGTGTGGGAAGTTACATTGGGGTCAGTGCCGATTGGGTTCAGAGGTTTGCTATTCATGTGGTTGGCCGAGGAGCCATATTATGCGTGATTGCCCCTCGGTTGGTGGTAGAGGTAGGACCCGGCCTTTAGGGTCGGTAGCCGGATCTTCATCATCGGGGGCCGGAGTTCACATGCGCCGGTCGGCCATGGTAGAGCGAAGGAGAGTCCCCGGTTCTAGCGGTCCTCGGCACGTGTTATGCTTTCTTTGGACGCCAAGATCTTGAGTCTTCTCCGATGTTGTCACGGTATATTATCGGTATTTTCTCATGATGTATATGCTTTGATAGATCCGGGCTCCACATTGTCATATGTTACTCCGTAGATTGCGGATCGGTTTAGAGTCAAACTGGAGTCGATCAAACCTTTTGAGGTGTCTACACCCGTTGGTGAATCGGTAATAGCTAGCCGAGTATATAGAAATTGTATAGTTGTAATTTGTGACCATCGTACTATGGTTGACTTACGTGAGTTAAAAATGGTGGATTTTGATGTTATTATGGGCATGGATTGGTTGGCTTCTTCCTATGCCAATGTTGATTGTAGAATGAAAATGGTTCGTTTCCAATTTTCGGGAGAACCAGTTTTAGAATGGAAAGGGAATACTGCGTCACCAAAAGGTAGGTTTATTTCCTATTTAAAGGCAAGGAAAATGATCACAAAAGGTTGCATTTATCATCTGGTTCGGGTTCAAGATATAGAAGCTGAACCGCCGACTCTTCAGTCAGTTCCCGTAGTGAACGAGTTTCCGGATGTATTCTCGGAAGAGCTTCCAGGCCTTCCTCCTGAGCGGGAGATTGATTTTGCTATTGATGTGTTGCCAGACACTAAGCCTATATCTATTCCTCCTTATAGAATGGCTCCCGCAAAATTGAAAGAGTTGAAGGAGCAATTGAAAGACTTACTTGAGAAAGGCTTTATTAGGCCTAGTTCATCCCATGGCAGCGACCCGTATTGTTTGTCCGAAAGAAAGATGTCTCCTTGAGAATGTGCATTGACTACCGACAATTGAATAAGGTGACGATTAAGAATAAATATCCTCTTGAGGGATTGATGGCTTATTTGACCGATTACAAGGCGCCAAATGGTTTTCAAAGATAGATTTGAGATCCGGGTATCACCAGGTGAGAGTTAGGGAGAAAGATATTCCTAAGATAGCCTTCAGAACAAGATATGGCCATTTTGAGTTCCGAGTAATGTCATTTGGGCTAACTAATGCACCGGCAGTGTTTATGGATTTGATGAACGATGTGTTCAGACACTTCCTAGATTTATTTGTGATTGTATTCATCGACGATACCTTGGTGTATTCTAGATCCGAGGCAGAACATGCAGATCATTTGCGTACTGTCCTTAGAGTTCTTCAAACTCGAGAGTTGTTTGTAAAATTTTCTAAGTGTGAGTTTTGGTTGAACTCAGTGACATTTTTGGGGCACATTGTTTCAGCCGATGGCATTCGGGTAGATAGCCAAAAGATTGAGGCCGTGAAGACTTGGCCAAGGCAAACAACTCTGAGAGGTTCATAGCTTTACGGGCTTAGCAGTTATTACGGGAGATTTGTTGAAGGTTTTCTTCTATTTACGCACCACTCACAAAGGCGACCCGGAAATCAAGCAAAGTTTCAATGGACAGATGCTTGTGAACGTAGTTTCCAAGAGCTAAAAGCTAGATTGCTTGGAAGGTTATGTTGTTTATTGCGATGCTTCAGGCATTGGGCTAGGCTGTGTGTTGATGCAACATGGTAAAGTGATTGCGTATGCTTCAAGGCAATTACGGAAACATGAAAAGAATTATCCAACCCATGATCTTGAATTGGGCCGAAGTGATTCATGCACTAAAGATGTGGAGACATTATTTATATGGTGTCCATGTGGATATTTACACAGATCACAAGAGCCTTCAGTATATCTTCAAGCAAAAAGAGTTGAATTTACGGCAACGACGATGGTTGGAATTGCTAAAAGATTATGATGTTGATATCCTATATCACCCCGAAAAGGCAAATGTTGTGACGGATGCTCTTAGCCGTAGATCCATGGGAAGTTTGTGAGATGTACGACCAGAGAAAAGAGAAATGGCTCGTGAGCTCCAGCAGTTAGCTAGCCTAGGAGTTCGAGTGGTGGACTCAGGTAGCAGGGGAACTACCATTCGGAATTCGACGGTCTCGTCGCTAGTAGTGGAAGTGAAAGAGCGACAATACGAAGATCCCATGCTAATGCATTACAGAGATACACTCCCTCAGAAGGAGAATTCATCATTTGAGATTGCAGGAGACGGAGTTCTCCGATGTCGAGGCAGATTATGTGTTCCTGATGTGGCAGGTTTACACCACCAAATATTGAGGGAAGCCCATTGTTCCCATTATTCTGTCCACCCCGGAGCAACGAAAATGTACCATGATCTTAAGTCTATATATTGGTGGAATGGGATGAAGAAAGATATAGCGGAATTCGTAGCTCAATGTCCCAACTGTCAACAAGTGAAAATCGAGCACCAAAAGCCGGGCGGATTGTTGCAAGCTATAGAAATCCCAACTTGGAAGTGGGAAGTAATTAACATGGACTTCATTACAGGCTTGCCCCGTTCTCGATGTAAGTATGATTCTATATGGGTGATTGTGGATAGACTCACGAAGTCAGCTCATTTCTACCAGTCAGAACTACGGATGTGGCAGAAGATTATGCAAAGCTTTATGTTAAAGAGATAATGTGACTCCATGGTGTTCCAGTATCTATTATCTCAGATAGAGGCACTTAGTTTACAGCTAATTTTTGAAAGTCCTTCCAAGAGGGTTTGGGGACTCATGTGAACCTTAGCACGGCATTTCATCCACAGACTGACGGACAAGCCGAACGTACCATTTAGACTCTCGAGGATATGTTATGGGCATTTATGTTAGATTTTGGAGGAAATTGGGATGATCACTTACTCCTCATTGAATTTGCTTATAATAATAGTTATCATTCTAGCATCCAAATGGCTCCGTATGAGGCTTTATTTGGGCGAAAGTGTAGATCCCCAATTGGGTGGTTTGAAGCAGGAGAGACTAAATTGATAGGGCCAGACTTGGTCCAGCAAGCCATAGAAAAAGTTAAGTTCATACAAGGTCAGTTATTAACAGCCCAAAGTAGTCAAAAGTCCTATGCAGATAATCGTCGAAGGGACTTAGATTTCCAAGTTAAAGATTGGGTATTCTTAAAGGTATCGCCGATGAAGGGCGTTATGAGATTTGGCAGAAAGGGGAAGTTAAGTCCCCGATACATCGGGCCTTATGAGATTGTGCGCAAGGTAGGCAAAGTGGCTTACAAGTTAGATCTACCTCCTGATTTGGAGTCAGTTCACCCAGTTTTTCATGTCTCGATGCTTCATAAATATGTTGGACATCCTACTAGGATCCTGTGCAAGAAATGATGTTCAGTGACGAGAAAAGTTGACTTATGAATAGGTACCCATTGCCATATTAGATAGGCAAGTACGGAGGCTTAAAAACAAAGAAGTGGCCTCAACTAAGGTTTTATGGAGGAACAATAACCGAGAAGAAATGACATGGGAAGCGGAAGAAATCATGAAATCCAAGTACCCGCACTTATTTCAGCCCCCGAAAGAGACCCAAGATGAGACATCAAGATCATAAGGTATGTATGTTTTCCTTTTTATGCATTTGGGTCGTGTGTGGCCAAACTCTATTGCTATTATGTTGTGGCCCTGTGAGGTATTGTTATTATGGGCTGTTGTGACAGGATGGTAGTGCCATATAACAGGGGAGACTCTGGCGAAATTTTTATAGAATCCCCGAGGACCTAACATTCGAGGACGAATGTTCTTAAGGGGGAAGAATGTTACACCTCAAAAAAATTTCTGTTGATGCACAGTGAATAGACTAGCGAAGAGCATGAAGTATATGGTATTGTAATAAGTAATGAATGTCATTTGATGACCCTAATTAAGATTTCAAAGACATTCGATGTTAGACGAGAAAGTTTGCCAAGAGAAGGCAAGGCATACGATATGTAACGGAAAGGATTTACGGGTAACAAGTTAATGATGATTTAATGATGCTTTGGAGAAGTGTTATAACATCCCTTAGATTGTTAATGAGGTGATAAAAAAGTGTCAAGAAGGTTCCATAAGGATTGGAGATCAAACGAGTCGACGAGAACGAGTTCGGAATAATCGGGCATTATACGACCAAACATACTAGTCGTATAAAACATACGGGCCGTATGTTCAACCGTATAATCAGCCCATTAGCACTCCTCTGGACCAAATCTACTAGCCAGACATACGGATAATTTATACGGACCGTATGTTGGTCCGTAGAAGTTGGTCGGGACAGATTTGGTGTTATTAATAAGGGACCAAGTTTTATTTTATTTCATTTCATTTCCCTTTCACACCCCTTCTCTCTAGAACATCTCTCCACATTTCTCTCACAAGAATTCAAGAGATATTAGTGTTCAACTTCATCAAACCAAGTGAATCAAGTGTAAGAAACCCATTAAAGTTCATCCAAGACAAGAAATCCAAGTGAAGGAGAAACTAGGGTTTTGCTCAAGTGAAGTGTTTGCACCCAAGGGTCATTCCTACACCATATAAGGTAAGTTTTATGGTATTTCCATGTTGTTTAAGGTATTGAAAGTTGAAACACTTGGATTGTAGAAGGAAATAGAAAATGAGTCATGAATGTGGGAATAGTGTCACTTTTGAGTAATAGTTGGATTGAGTCATGATTCTTGATATGTTGTGATTATAATCATGTCATAAATGATATTGAGAACATGGGATAGACGTTTTATATGAACGAACGTAATCGTGTGTTATGACCATGAATATGGATGATTAGAAGTGAATTGAGAAGTAAGGATAATGTAGGTGAATAAAGGCTATTGTTATGATGTTGTGAATGTTATTATTGATGTTTGGGAGTTGATAAATGATATGGAAGAAGCCGTATAAATAAAGGAGATGCTGTCCAATTTTCTCTAGCTTTAGTCATGTATGCTAAGTTATCGATTTTCTAATGATAGTATAATTCTAGTGAAGGTAGAAACGTGAGCATTGAAGGAGAATGTGCAAGTGATAGAATAGTTAAACGACGAGGTATGTAAGGCTAACCCTTCTTTCATAAGGCATGGTTCTTTAGCCAAATATCTATTCTTCTATGAGCCCATGATGTCCTCCAAATGATTCTATCTCTAAAAGCTACTAAGCTCATGATTCTCGATATGTTACGATTGTACTAAATTCCTTATATGATGAGTAATCCCCCAGGGATAGATGTAATCAACGACGATAGTAATGATGCTAAAGATGGTTATGAGCCTTTATGTATATGTGCCTATGTATGTCTATTGTGAAACCCCGAGCTTATATGGCCAGGTAGAATATAATGTGTATATATATATATATATTGCGCGCGCACCATTGCAGTTGGGTACGGATAACCCTGAGCCTTGGTAGGGCCAGGTATGTATGACCCTGAGCCTCGGTAGGGCCAGGTATGTGAAACACCAAACCTTCACGGTCGGGTATGCTATGTATATGCAATGTATATGATATGTATATGATATGAATATGAGTATGAATGGAAATATGACTACGAATACGAAAATGGATACAAAATGTGAATGAGTACGGATACGAATGCAGATACAGATATGGATGTATGTACACGGATACGCAATAGAAATGGAATGTCCCTATGAAAAGCAAGTAAGTGTTATGACGAGATACTACTATCTCCCATCCTATGCTATTTCATATATTGTCTATTATGCTCTCATAATGATGTTGATCATACTTTACATACTCAGTACATTCTTCGTACTGACGTCCTTTTATATGTGGACGCTGCGTCATGCCCGCAGGTGGACAGGGTGACAGAGTTGATCCATAGCTTCATTACTCAGGGACTACATAGCGGAGCTCCATTTCATTCGGAGCTACGACTTTGGTATTCATTCTTTGTGTACATATTTATGGGCATGGCGGGGTCTGTCCCGCCTATATGATATGACATATTCTCCTTAGAGGCTCGTAGACATGTGTATATGGTTAGATGTGTTTGGTCTTGTCGGCCTATATTTTGGATATCATTTTGTTAGCCTCGTCGGCTTATGTACATTGATATAGGCATAGTTGCTAATGATGATATAAATGTATTGTTGCCCGATGGGATTAGTATAATTTAGCTATGTGGCTCACCTAGATGTAATGTGAAAGTACGTTAAGAGGTGCCCAGGTGGGTTAGCACTGGGTGCCCGTCGCGGCCCTCTGGTTAGGTCGTGACACAAGGCCCTTACTTCACTAAGGGTAGTTATGTAATAGCTCATTAGTATTTCTTTCCTATCTAGTATAAGCAGTAGAGCCTTTTATTTCCTTAGACTTAGTTTATATTGAATATTGATTATACTCTTTTGAGAACTTGTGAGTGCTTAGTAAAGCCTTAGCTGAATCTTGTTTTGGAAAGGTGGGTTACTTGGAAATCCAATTCCCTTGAGGTCTTCCTAATGGGTTAGGTTCTTTGTATGGTTAATTCAATTGAAGTTCTTAGTTAATATGCTTTGGGTTGCTTTTGATTCCATTTCTTACGTCTTTCCTTTTATCTTTCTTGTTATTTCCTCTTTTTGCCTTTCAATATTGCATCAATTCCTTTACAAGCCTGTAGACGCAATGGTCTTAACTTTGTCTAATTCTCATACCAAATGCTATATATGCCACTTCTAGGTTCCCGCCACATTTTATTCTCCAAGAACACATGTTTTCAAGCATTCTCTTTTATAATTGAGATCCTCCGTGCCATGTCACTAGAGTAGGGATCTGTTTTTGGTAGTACTTATTCCACATAAAGTCGGTCCATCATGAGCTTCCAGTTCTAAAAATCCACCATAGTTTAGCAAACATGGCCTTGGGTACACCAAACATGGACCTAATAAATCCCAAACCCCCCCCCCTCCACACTCCTCCTTAGGTAAGAAAATGTTCTTCGATGAAGACTATTGTCTACTTTTTCCATCTTCCTTGTTGTTCCAATAAAATTTTGCAAATATCTTGTCCAACTCACTTAGTGCACATTTAGGTGGAACAACTGTAGACAAAATGTGAATGGGAATACTTTGTAAAACACTAGTTATCAGTAATGCCTTACCCCATAAGATAACAGTTTCCCTTTCCAAGCTTGCAGCCTATCCTTCACCTTCTTGAATAATTCAGTGCAATAATTATTTCTTCTACTTGAATGTGTAATAGAACATCCCAAATATGTAAAAGGAAAAATAACTCCTTCCATATTAGTGTGTTGCTCCACCTCTTGTCTTAGTATGTCAAGTACATTTTGATGCATATAAAATGCACTTTTTTCCTTCTTCACCCTATGGATTGACAGTGTATCATATTGCTTCAATGTTTTCATAATCATACCTATTGATGTTTCATTAGCAGATGCAAAAATGATGGTGTCATCTGCATAAGCCAAATGATTTAGATTTAAACTCTACTTGGGCATGCCAAAACTAGTAAATTAAGTCATTATCAAACAATGCATTCAAGGATCTAGAGAATACTTCTGCAAATAATATGAACAAAGCTGGGGATAATGGATCTTCTTACTTCACCTCCTTAGCAGATGAAAGAATCCATGAGCTTTCCCATTTAGGAGTACAGAATACCATTTATTTGCCACCAATCTCCAAATCATGTCTATGAATCCTTCTGCAAATCCCATCCCCCTCAATACTTTTGTAAGATATAACCAAGAAACACTATCATGTACCTTTTTCATATCCAATTTGATAATGACATTAGCGGTTTTTCTCCTCTTTCTTATATGAGTTACACTTTCTTGTGTCAACAAAGCATTTTCAATAATACTCCTACCCTTCACAAAGCCTGATTAATTGGGTGAGATCAGTGAAGAGAGTAGTTTCTCTAATCTGTCATGCACAACCCTGGAAATCACCTTTTTGAAAGAATTGCTCAAACTTATTAGCCTCATATCTGAATAAGTTTGTACCACATTTTTCTTAGGTAAGAAAACTAAGTTTATGTGTGTTATAGACTTTGAAAGTGTATGCCTCTCAAAGAAAGACCGAACAATGCTCACCACATCTGCATGTACTATCTCCCAGCACGTCTGAAAGAAACACCTTGTGAAATCATCTAGACTACTAGCACTGTCCCCATTTGAATCAAATAATGCTCTATTGAATTCCTCTATTGATGGAGTTTTACATAACTCATTATTATCCTCCATGGCTATCATTTCATATATATGATCCAGTAAAGAAAACCTAGTTGCTCCTGCTTCAATCCAATCCCCATCCAAATTTTGTATCTTCTAAAATTGTAATCTTTTTCTTCTTCCATTCATCATATTATAAAAAAAAATTGGTGTTTCTCTCCCCTTCATCAAACAAAGTATCACCAGCTTTCGACCTCCAAAATTCTTCTTGATAATGTAAGTATCTTTTAAACTCTATTTGAGCGTTATGAAGAATCATTCTATTCACTGTAGAAGGTTTCTCCTCAAATAATTGTTCTTTGATTTTACCAATATCCTCCCTGATTATAAGCTGCTTAAAAATATCTCTTCCCTCCTCCATTTAGATAGTGCCATCTTGACATTTTTCAATTTCATCTTAAACACATAACATGGATTCCCTAACACATCAGTCTTCCAATTCAGCTTCACAATATCCTTAAATGTATCATGTTCTGTCTAGGGTTTCTAAAACTAGAAAGGTCTAAAAACTATTGTGCCTCTTCACCACATGATAACAAAAAAGGAGCATGATCTGACCTAGTTCTTGCTAAGTGCTCAACCTCTAAATGTCTAAACCAATTTTGGAACTCCTAATTCACCACAGTCCTATAAAGTTTTATAATGCGTTCATCATCAGTTCTTCCATTCCACCAGGTGAATGGACTGCCTTTGAATCCTATTTCAAAATGTCCTGAAGCATTAATACAACAAGAAAAATCATCATACTCTGATGGATACACTGGTAAGCCTCCTACCTTCTCTTCTTTATTTAGGATTACACTACAATCATCTCACACAAGTCAAGGGTAATTCATATTATTTGCAATGTGATACAAATCATCCCACAATTCTAACCTTTCGTGTGCATCACATTTTGAATAAAGTAATGTAGTTGTCATTGTTTTTTCGTAAATGCAGCTTGAAGGTTATTTGTTGAGTAGTAGTATCCATCAGAACCTCCACCTCCACGCTTGATTCATAAAACCCAGATCTTTCTTTCCATTACAATTTGTAATGGTAACTAGCATTCCAAATCTTCTCCTATATCTTTGTACATGTCTGACATACTAAAAAGGCTCAATCAAAGCTATGAAAAGGAACTTATGATGCCTATGTAACATTTGTAGCCTGTGAAAAGCTTTTTGACTCTTAAATGGCCTGATGTACCAAATAAAGGATTTGATCATTATCTAACAGGATTTCTTGGTAGCAGCCCTCCTTGGGATAACCCTTGTTGGTTGTGGAATATCATTCTGGTTTTGTTTCTTGCCCTTTATTGATCCTTTCATGATGGATTTTTGTGAAAGATCTGCTTCCTTGGGAACATGCTCAAGAGACTATGCAATAACTTCATCATCTGGTTCTCTTTTTGGGTCTCCCTATTATCTATTGAATTTGAATCATCGATCTTATCCCCATCTATTGCGTGGAAAATAATATCATGTAATACCTTGTTTGGAGAATTTATTCTCATTATTGGCACCTACTTGTCATCATTGGTCTGAATTACCAAAGCCAAATTCTTCTCCATTACTTCAGTAGATTCAAGACCTTTGTTAACAAAATTTTCCACTGCAGTTTTCTCTCTATGCTCCTCCTGAACCCCCATAGTGTCCTTCACTTCCTCAGCTAAGACAACCCGTTCTTTAATATATCCGTCCTTTCCAGTGTTGTCCTCCTGATTTTCTTTTCTCACCCGTTCAGTATTAGCACTTGCAACCCTGGGGGATAAAGCTTCTATACTAACATTAAAATCTTATGTTGTCTCCTTATTTAACTCCTCAGACTCATCGTTAGTTCTTTCTACTTCCTCCATTCTATCACCCCATCATTTTCCAGAAGTAGAATTCTCCTTAGTCATCTGATAATCTATTTCTGTAGAAACTGCTATGGTTGATTGCACATTGTCCTCCTTGGACACTATTTCATCAGTGTTTCCCTTCTCATTAAAAGCACTTTCCACCCATTCTTTGGTGGGAATTGCTGAAGATTGTTTGTCTACATTCTCCTGTTATTCTCCATTATTGTGAACCTCCTTATCCTTGTTGTCTGACTGATCAGTACTTATTGTTGCATCTTTGTGTTTCATATCTTCCTTTGTGTCTCTACTTCTTGGCTGACAATTCTCCCATCCTCTTGTAAATATTCAGCATTAGATTCTTGCTCATCTACTGTTGTAAAAGCACCAAATTAATTTTTGTACTGGCACTTGATCCTTTGTGCTATCTTGTATTTTTGTGTTCTTGCTCTATGTATGTTCCTTCACCTGCTTCTCTGCATCTTTCTGATTATCCTCCTTTGTAAAGACTATTTTATCCTTGACTTGATTTTAGTCCTCTAGATTCTCTACAACCTTTCCATTTGATAATATCTTAACAGGATATTTCCCAGTTGGTTGGGAAATAGTATTTGTTTTGTAACACCTAGTACCTTAGGGCTAAGGGTTTACCCTTTGAATATGAGTAAACCAACCAAAACAAGAGAATACGATGTGCTTGAGAGTTAAAGTTCAATTTTGATGTTTGGTGGTGCTGCACTTGTGTAGAGTTGATAAGGAATTATTACGGTATATATATATATATATATATATATATATATATATATATATATAATTAAAGTACTTCGAGTATGGTTTCGAATGCCACGAATCGTTCGTCATTTGGACTTTCCTATAAGAAATTATATGTGTTATATTAAAGTATAGTGACAAGGAAAAGTGTGGAAGAAAGTGTTGGCACACTTTAAAGAAATGAATAATAAATTTCAAAAGTGCGGGCCGCATCTTCGAGCAGAGATTTTTTCTAGAATACAGTGTGGAGACCAAATTGCAAAAGTGTTGGCGCACTTTAAAGTGCAGGCACACTTTTATAAAAAAGTGCTCTACACCTTAAAGTGTTGGCAAACTTTCTCAGAACCTATATAGAGACCATTATGGGTAGCTCACTTTTTGGATCAAATTTTTGTTCAAGACTTGGAAGCTCTCTACTCTACTTCACCAATGTTTCAAACTAACTTCCTAAGGTATGTTTAATGGTGTTTTTAAGTTGATTCTACCTCCCCAATACTCTTACTAACAAGATTAAACCTTGCGAATTCATATATTCTTGCTTTAGTCTTCATCTTGGACAACAAACCCTAGAATCCGAAATTCAAGATTTGGATACCAACAGGTAAGGTCTTCATCCGACACTTAATATGGTTATGAATTTGGTATTTGGAAGCAATAAGTTCTTGATTTGTAGATAATGATGAATGATTTTATTGGTGGAATGGTGGGTTGGGAGTTTGTTGTTGGCCTCATGGGTGATGAGGGGTGATGTACTATATATTTTTTTTAACAATCTGGGTTTTCAACTTAGCAAGAAAATTCTGTTTGTGCTAATTTACATCTGATGTGAAGCTCGTTAAAAGAGAGGGACATATCTTCTTCCAATTGGCTAGCAGTAATGGTATTTTTGTGCCAAAAAGTAAATGGAGGATGTAATTGATCTATTTATGATAGTTCATGGACATAAGCTCCACTTAACTTCAAGTTCAATGAAATACACGAATCTGTTGAAACCTAAACACGATGGACAATGCCATTCATAACCCTAACACTAATTCTCTACCTTAACAATATCTATGATGCCTGTTACTTATCTATATGGAGAGCCGTACATCAAATGGACAGAAGCAAAAGTTGAAACTGTGGATGCTATTGAGAACCTTCAACATGCTGTGATTGGTAAGTTCTCATGTGAGTGGCCTGATTTAGAGGAACTATGAACAATAATACCCACACAATGATGCAACAAAAGGGGATTGTCAACTTAGTTTTTTCCAAAATCGACATATCTTCATTAGGTTAATTTTATAGGAAGATTTTATTAATCTCACATCATAGGTTGCTTGCTACATTAAGGCTAAGGACGGATTTACTTATCAGATAAGGCTTTTTATATATGATCCCAAGTTTAAATGGAGGAAGACACATCGAAGGCTATGGCCTGTATCTCCTCGAATTTATTACCAACATACCATATCAAAGAGTCCTAATTTTCATCAGCGACTGTTGTTGGTAAACCCTTGCACTTGGATATGGAACAATTAACAAAACTAGGTCTAGTTGTGCCAAAGTTAAAGTCCTGGTTGATCAGTTGGATGATTTAACTAATAAGGTTAGTATGGATATTGAGGATGAGGCTACTGGTGCAATAAGGATTGTAAAGGTGAAAATTCAATATGATTATTCTCCCAAGTACTACAGTAATTGTCGACTTCAAGGACACAATGAAGATGAATGTACAGTTCTACATCCAGAACTAATTCCAAAAAAGAAGGAGAAAAAAGAACAGCCGGAAAGGACAATCGTGAATTCAGATGCAAAGAAAGGGGTAGAAAACTAGGTGGAGGAAAATTAACATAAGGGTAATCTTGTTCAAAAGAAAAATGGTCAAGGAACATGTCACGCCCCGAACCTTGACTTGGGCAGACTGGCACTCGGTGCCTTAGCTTGCCAGAGCGAACCTGCTCTACATAACATGTGACTTAAAGCATGCATAAAGTAAATTGAAACAAGCTTTCATACCATAAAGCTTTTGAAGAAACCTATTCAAAAATAAGTTGTTAAGTTTAAGCGATGGAAGATGAATCCAAAACGTATGACTATGCTAAACGCAATGCATAACTAACATCCAGTCTACGAAGCCTCTAACATAATGTAACGACCCGTTTGGTCGTTATTGCACTTTTGACACATTTACCCTCATTGACCTCTTCCCGAGTCTTGTTAGTTTGTGTTGACCCGAGGGGATGGGTGACATGATTCTCGAGGTAATCGAACGAGTTTATGATGACTTATGAGAATTAGAATCTTAAATACAAAAACCATTGACCGATAGTTGACTTTTGGGTAAACAGACCTTTTTCATAAATATGTCGATTCCGTGAGATCCGGACGGTCGATTATGACTTGGTGGGATATTTAGTTTGTTTTCTAAAGCACTTGAGAGCATTTTTGTTAGAACCCGTATTTGGTACATTGGGACAATCCGGATTAATTATGATAAGTTAAGGACGAAACCATTCCGGGATACAAAGTCGAGACTTTTGACCTTCGATTTTATTTTGAGTCATAAGTTGTGCATGAATTTGTTGGTATGGAACAATTAGGAAAATTTGGGACCAAAATTGGAATTAATGAAAGATGGAAATCATGCATTTTTTCTTGTTCTAGCCGTGTAGTGTGGGAGTTAGCCCACACAATTTGTGGAGAATTTTAATTGGTCCAACACTTGTGTGGGCCAAGGGACACATGTACAAGTCTTGCTAAGTTGAACACCACAAAAAAAAGGCTCTCGGCCAAGAAGAACAACTGGAAAACCAACTTCCATTCAAGTCACTCCAAAATTATTTTGTTGATGCTAACCCACTATTTTGAGGTCCCTAAGTAGCGTGGAAGTGTCGTTGGAGCGATCAACCCGCTAGTTTTCATTATTTCAAACCTAGCCTATTGTGGAATTGAAGAGGAAAGGTAAGATTTGATTATGTTTTGTATGTTATAAAGGTTGTATGCATGTTGTAGTATGTTAAAATGGATGAATATCATGAAATATAGCAAGTTGGAATTTTGGTTGTGTGTGTAGTGCATAGCCGTGTGAGGTGTGTGTGTTGTGTGGTATTGAAGCAATGAATTAAAGTCTTGTTAGCATGTTGTGATTGTTGTAGAGTGGAGAAAGGAATGAGAATCATTTTTATATGTTGGTGGGAGGTGTTGGCCGAATGTAGGCCATTTATGTAGCAAGAAATGAATTAATATCGCTTAACGTTTTAGTCGTCGTCGTTATGAATTCTATGTTGGAAATGAATGTTTAATGACTCAAATTGATGTTGTAATTGTTGCGGACTGATTTGGAGGTTATTGTACATTTAATGTAATTTGCATATTGATGAGGATAGCATTGTTAGAATGAGAATTGTGGATGCAAATCATGGTTTGGAAATGAGGAATATGTTATAGGGGTGTCTCGGGTTTGGGGGCTATTTTCGGGCAAATTGGAGCTTTGTTGGATTGTTGGAAATATTGTTTGAATTGTTTAAAATGTTGTTGAATGTTGTTGGTATGGATTTGGATTAGTATATGAATGTATAAGCATAGATGTTGGCTTGAATGTAGCCGATGAATCAAATATACCAAATGTTATCGAATGATGTAAAAGAGAGCTATTAATGTTATATTGCCTTCCGGATTGGTTATTGATGTTGCTAGGTTGGTTGTTGTTGTTGTTGTTGTTGATTGATTTGGCCGAGTTAAATTCTCGGGGTGGCACATTACGGGAAATCTTTTACGTAGAATTAAGGGCTAAATTGGAATTAAATGCCCAAAATGTCTATAGCTAATGTTTGGCATATTATGACTTGTTTGTAGATCTTGGGCAGCCCGAGACGTAGGTGGGTTTAGCTTGAATTTGGGTTATCTTGGAGAGCGTTTGAGGTATGTAAAGCCAACTTTTCTTCTTTGGCATGCCTTAGTACAAATAGGCTATGATACGAGCCTCGAGGAAACTCTATTCTCGCAATCCGAGCATGTCTATGATACGCATTTGTTTCTTGATATTCATATGTTGATGTGATGAAATATTGATCCTATGTCCTTGGAATTATTGATTTGTAAAGGTTGCATGAAAGTTTGATTTTTAAAGAGTTTATTCTTTAACGATTCTAAAACTACAAACGCCCATAACTTTCACGAGAAGAGCTCGGATTGCTTTGAGATTTTCGTAGAAGATTGTATGATGTAGGACGGGTATGTTTTCCATAGGCGAGCCCAGCTCGGGTCTACACCCGTCCGTGGGTCCCGCGACGTTCCTTTATGTAATTTCGACAACTTTTGAAAGAAAATGTTGTAATTATTATTCCGATTTCAAATATGACTATTTTACTTATCTTTTGGATTTATGACAATGATTTTATGCATATGATTCCTCACGACTCCGCTCGTGCATTACGTTATATCTTTCGCCGAGTCCCGGGCCGGTTCTGTTGTCGTGCGCACTTTGTTATACTCCGGTGT
The DNA here is from genome assembly GCF_029784015.1 of Lycium ferocissimum. Taxonomy (NCBI): domain Eukaryota; kingdom Viridiplantae; phylum Streptophyta; class Magnoliopsida; order Solanales; family Solanaceae; genus Lycium; species Lycium ferocissimum. The sequence continues at coordinate 39,887,377 of NC_081346.1, forward strand.
TATGTTGTGTTTACGGTTCACCGAGCTCCTCGCTCGAGGGCCGGGTTCCGCTTATATTTGGTGTTATGCTATGTATGGCGTTATGTTGTGTATGATATGTGATGGGGGATACGGAGATTTGAAACTTTTCGGTGTTATCTTGTGTTATGGCGCCATCGACGGGCGGCGACCATATTTTTAAGCCTATGCATGATTCGTATTTTTAAAGTAACATTGTGATATTTTGGAAATGCATTTATTTTCCGTACCTCTATTTCGATTACGACTCGGTTTGTATACCACGTTTTCTCGCTTTGCATACTCGGTACATATTTCGTACCGACCCCTTTCTTCGGGGGCCGCGTTTCATGCCAGCAGTACGGACGCACTTGTTTGGTGATCCACCTGTTTAGGACACCCTCTTACGCCGTTTGGAGTGCTCCCTTATTCGGAGCAATATTTTGGTATATATTCGTTCGTTGCATTTGTACATATTTGTTCGGGGGGTACGGCGGGGCCACGTCCGTCATGTGATTACCGTTTGTCTGTTTAGAGGTGCATGGACATGTATGTGGGTTATGGCTATTCTGTACGGGTGTGTTTGTATATATTATGTTACGGGGCGATCTTATTCGCCGTGGTAGCCTGTCGGCTTTTGATATATATCCGGTTGTGTTTGAGATGTGTTTGAGATAGTTTGATATAATACGCGAGACAGCGTTTGATATTTGTGTCTGTATAAGCCATCTGTTTGCGACTCGAATTTGTGATTGTGTTTGGGTGCCCAATTCGGGCACTAGTCACGGCCTACGGGGTTGGGTCGTGACAATTTTGGTCTATTGTTTGAAAAGTTGGCTTTTGGCCATTAGGGCTTGACCCGGTCAAATAGACCTCTGATGGGAATACTGAGACCGCGAATGAGTCTGTAGCATGTTTTTATGTCGGTGTGCATGTCTATTTTTTACCTAGCAGGTCTCGGGTGATTCTCGAGATTTGGGAAGAACTTGGTGAAAAAACATAAGTTGTTGGTTTCTGGTGTCTCGCCCCAGCGAGACAGAGTGCGCCCTAGCGGACCCGCCTCAGTGAGGCCTGGTCTACGAGCGCGGAAGAGTTGGATTCCATGGGAATCAACCCCAACGCATGGTATTCCACTGAGGCGGATTCACGGTAACGGACCGTCTTCCGCTGGAGCGGAAGACGCTGTTCCAGATTCATTAAATGCCTAAGTTAAACCCTTCATTTTCCATTCCTAAAATTATTTCTCCAAAGTGTCTCAAGGGGGATTTTAAGTGTTTCTGAGTGGATTCTTCTTGGGGTAAGTCTCTTCCACCTTGTTATCCATTATTTACCTTTCCTAAGATTGAATCTATTGTGGAAATCTAGAAAACTAGTTGAAGACGATGAGTCTCAACCTTAATATTGATATTTGAATCTTAATCTTTGAATGTGAGGTTAATTGATGGATTTGACTAATCTAAGCATGGAATTTCTTTAATTAGTAACTGTTAGAGGCTGTGCGCCCACCAAATAATGTATGAGGGACCTGGTTGTGTACCAATTCCCTTATGCAGTGAGGTAAGTACAGAAGGCAATATTTCTTGTGGAAAACTGCTACACCTCAGAAAATTTCCCGTTGATGCACAGTGAATAGACTAACGAAAGTCACGAAGCATATGATGTTTCAATAAGTAAGAAATAGTATTTAATGGTTCCAATTGAAATTTCAAAGACATTCGGGGTAAGAGAAGAAAGTTTGTCAAGAAAGGCGAGGTATACATTGCGTATCGAAAAGGATTCACAAAGTACCAAGTTAATAATGGCTTAGAAGAAGAGTTATAACGTCCCTTAAATTGCTAATGAGGTGTTAAACAAGTGTTAAGAAGGTTCCATAAGGGTTGGAGATCAAACGAGTCGACGAGAACAAGTTTCAGAAAGCTGAGCATTATACGGTCCATCATACGGATCGTATAAAATGTACAGGCCGTATAGTCTACCCAGAATTGGAGCCTTCACTGGACCAAAGATACGGTCACACATACTGTCCATATAAATTATATAGACCGTATGTTTGTCCGTGAAACCAAAGCGGGACAGATTTTACATTAATAAAAAGGGGTCCTAAGTTCATTTCATTTTTCATTCCCCTTCTCTCGAGAACTCTCTAGAATATTCTCCACATCTCTTCCACAAGAATTCAAGAGAAACTTATGATCAACTTCATGAACCCAAGAGAATCAAGTGCAAGAAACTCACTAGGGTTCATCCAAGGCAAGAAATCTCATTGGAAGTGGAACTAGGGTTTTGCTCAAGTGAAGTGTTTCCACTCAAAGCTCATTCCCACACTAACCAAGGTGAGTTTTATGATCATTCCATATTGCCTAAGGTTTTGAGAGGTTAAAAGACTTGGATTATGAAAGAAAGTAGAGGATGGGTCATGAATGTGAGAATCGTGACATTTTTGAGTAGTATCTTATAATGAATCATGATTCTTGATATATTGTGATTATAATTATGTTATAAATGACATTAAGAACATGGGATGAACATTATATGTATGAGTGAATGTAATAGTGTGCTATGACCATGGTTATGGGTGGTTTGAAGTAAAATTGGGAAATGTGGATAATATTGGTGAACGAAGATTATTGCTTATGATATTGTGAATGTTATTATAGACGTTTGCGAGTTGATATACGAGATGGAGGAAGTTGTATAAACAAAGGAAATGCTGCCCAATTTTCTCTAGCTTTAGTCAAGTATGCTTAAGCTATCGATTATATAATGTTAGTACAAACTCTATTGAAGGCAGAAACGAGAACATTGGAGGAAAACGTTCAAGCGATAGAGTAGCTAAACGAAAAGGTATGTAAGGCTAGTCCCTTCTTTCTAAGGAATGACTCCATGGCATGAATTCTCCGACTTTTCCATGACTTTCTTACATTCCGAAAAATTATGAGTCTATGTTCATAAAGGGCTTCGTATGTGATAAAGGTAAAAGATATGTTACGAGTATGATAATGATGATGAGTTTGAGTCTAAGGAATCCTAAAGCCATGATATGATGATTCTCCAAATCTAATGACCCCATTTACTATCCCTTGATGTTGCTCGTTATGTTACACTGACCTTACAATGTTAGTTCCTTCAAGGTGAGATATGGTGAGTATGATCACTCCATAATGTAATCGGGGGTTCTCGACCTGATGTCACCCCGATATAGTTATAGATTGTCTTTAAGCTCTAATGCATGTTCTATGACAAATGCATGATGATGGTGAGTTCATGATGATATGATTCCACTGTGCTTAGAGGGCCGGGCATGACACCGCTAAGGCGGGATGCATCTGATTACACTGAGCCTAGAGGGCTAAGCATGACACCGTTAAGGCGGGCTGCTTACGAGTACACCGAGCCAAGAGGGCCAGGCATGACACCACTAGTGGGGGACGTATGATGGTTACCTGGACGCGGGTTAATGACGATGGTACATGAGATATGTTTATATATGTATGATGTGTAACATGTGTTTACTCTTAAAGGTCGAGCAGGTTATATCTTCATCTCTTGTCTTATGATTGCTTTATTATGTTCATTTTATTCATGCCTTACATACTCGGTACAATGCTCATACTGACGTCTTTTTCTTTGGGACGCCGTGTTATGCCTACGTGTAGACAGAGAGGTCATCCCGGATTCGTAGGAGTTATCGTCGGAACTTTGAGAGCACTCCATTGTTCCGGAGGTGCCATTGATTATTATTTTGTGTACATATATTTTGGGCAGGACGGGGTCCTGTCCCGTCTATATGTCTAGTACTCTAGTAGAGGCTCGTAGATATGTATGTGTGGGTAGTATGGTCTCACGATTTCCTCGGTGTACATATTATTCTGAAAGCCGAAGGGCTTATGTATATAAAGGTAAATATGTTTCAAAGTGAAAATGGTTTACCCTATGATTAGAAGCATGAGAATAACAAATGAATGCAGGATGGGTATGATGAGTAGTAGAATGAGTGGTGCTCGGGGGTTAGCTCCGAGTACCCGTCATGGCCCTAGTCGGGTCGTGACAAAAGTGGTATCAGAGCAGTTTAGTCCTAGGATGTGTTTACGAGCCGTGTCTAGTAGAGTCTTGTTTGTGGTGTGTTGCGCGCCACATTCATAAATAAGAGGCTACAGGGCATTTAGGAAAAATGACCGTTCTTCTTCTTATGAAATTGTGCGATAGAGCCATGTTATAAGATTATCTCCTCCCTAATTGTGCATTATGATTTCAGAGATGCCGCCAAAGAGAAAACCTACAGCCGCCCAAAAGGGAAAGACTACGATAGAAAGACGGGTAGAAAGGGAGCCGCCAACGGATATAGAAGAGGGTGAATCACATAATGAGGCTCCATCTAATACCTCTCCCACTCCGCCAGTTCTAGAATAGCAAGAGGGGGCTTCAGCTCCAGCCCTCTATGCCTACAATTCCTCCACCGGCTGCTTCGGGTCAACAAATGACTGAAGCTATTCATCTATTAATACAGTTAGTTGCTGCCCAGGCAAAGCGGCAGGGTTCGGGTCCAAGTGACAGGGCAGTTAGTACTAGAGCCCTTGATTTTATGAGTTTAAATCCTCCGGAGTTTTTCGGGTCAAAGCCGAACGAAGACCCACAAGGTTTTATTGATGAGATGTTGAGGACACTAAAAATTATCCATGCTTCCGAAACCAAATCTGTAGAGTTGGTATCCTATAGACTCCGAGATGTGGCGGTACTTTGGTATAACAATTGGATATCCTCAAGAAAAGAGAATGCGCCTCCTCCAATTTGGCAAGAATTTGTAGATGCCTTCATCCACCACTATTTGCTACCCGAGGTCCGTCGAGCTAGAGCGGATAGATTTTTAAATTTGAAGCAAGGAAATATGAGTACCCGGGAGTATAGCCTTCACTTTAATTCATTGGCAAGATATGCCTCGACTATGGTGGCCGACATTGGAGATAAAGTGCACAGATTTGTGAGTGGCCTAGGGCCACATTTATTTAAAGATTTTTTAATGGCTTCATTGCAAGAGGGGATGGATATTTCCTGCATTCAGTCCCATGCCCAGAATTTAGAAGAGCAACAACACCTGCAAAGGGGTCTGCGTGATATTGATCGAGGGCAGAGTAAGATGGCCAAATCTATGGGTACCAGTAGCGATTATAGAGGGGGATCGAGGTAGTCATATTCTAGACACTCAGGTCAGTCGGCGACTAGTGCACCTCCATGATTTGCAAGTAGAGATTTGGCCGCTCCATTCATTCAGGGCAGGGTCACAGCTCGAGAGCTTCAGGTTTCCAGTTTGGGGGTGATTATAGCAGAGGAGACCACCAGTCTGACGATGTAGTCAGTGTAAAATTTTACATTCGAGGCCATGTCGCCAAGGTTCAGATGCTTGTTATGTTTATGGATAGACTGGGCACGTGATGCGTGACCCGTCCTTGAGGTATATATATATATATAATGTTCGGCCGAACTTGTTTCTTCTTTCCGTGGGCCCGTAGGGGCGACTCCCTTCCGGTCGAGGTAGAGGCACAGGGGGAGCATCTAGTTCAGGTGGTACCCAGCTCTGTATCTATGCTTTAGCCCGATGGCAGGATCTTGAGTCCTCCCCGGATGTGGTTACAGGTATATTATCCATATTTTCTCATGACGCATATGAATTGATAATTCGGGTTCTACATTATACTCTATTACTCCATATATTGCTAGTCGTATTAGGGTGAAACCCGAGCCAATTAAACCTTTTGAGGTATCTACTCCGGTTGGTGATCCCTTGATAGCTAGACAAGTATACAAGAATTGTGTAATTGTGATATGTGATCGCCAGACTAAAGTTGATTTAGTCGAGCTGAAAATGTTAGATTTTGATGTGATTATGGGTATGGATTGGTTGGCCGCATGTTACGCCAATGTCGATTGTCGAATGAAAGTAGTTCGATTTCAATTTCCGAGAGAACCCGTGCTTGAATGGAAAGGTAATACAGCATCTCCAAGGGGTAGGTTGATTTCCTACCTTAAGGCAAGAAAAATGATAGCAAAAGACTATATTTATCACCTAGTTCGAGTTTATGACACCTAAGCAAAGTCACCGACTTTCCAATCCGTCCCGGTAGTGAATGAGTTTTCGGATGTATTTCCAGATGAACTTCCAGGTCTTCCTCCAGAAAGAGAGATTGATTTTGCTTTGATGTATTGCCAGACACCAAGCCTATCGCTATCCCTCTTTGCCGAATGGCTCCTGCAGAATTGAAAAAGCTAAAGGCTCAACTAAAAGATTTACTCGAAAAAGGATTCATTAGGCCCAGTTCATCACCGTGGGGAGCGTCAGTCCTATTTGTACGAAAGAAAGATGGTCCCCTACGGATGTGCATTGATTACAGGCAGCTGAATAAGGTAACGATAAAGAATAAATATCCTCTCCCAAGAATTGATGATTTGTTTGACCAACTACAGGGTGCCAAGGGGTTTTTCAAAATATATCTAAGGTCAGGTTATTATCAAGTGAGTACTAAAGAAGAAGATATTCCCAAAACAGCTTTCAGAACGAGATATGGCCATTATGAATTTCGGGTGATGTCATTTGGGTTGACTAATGCTGCAGAAGTATTTATGAATTTGATGAATAATGTACTCAGGCCTCTCTTGGATCTGTTCGTGATAGTGTTCATTGATAAAATTTTGGTATACTCTCGGACAGAATCAGAGCATGCAGAACATTTACGTATTGTTCTTGGAATTCTTCGAACTCGAGAATTGTATGCAAAATTTTCAAAGTGCGAGTTTTGGCTGAATTCTGTGACATTTTTTGGCCATATTATTTCAGTTGATGGTATTCGGGTTGATACCCAGAAAATTGAAGCTGTGAAGACTTGGCCAAGGCCTACAACGCCCACGGAAGTTCGTAGATTTCTGGGATTGGCAGCTTACTATAGAAGATTTGTGGAAGCGTTTTCCTCTATTTCAGCCCCATCGACAAAGCTAACCTAGAAGTCAGCTAAATTTCACTGGAATGATGCTTGTGAACACAGTTTTCAGGAATTGAAAGGTAGGTTAACTTCCGGTCATTATGTTTTCCTACGAAGAAGGGCCAGATGGTTATGTTATATATTGTGATGCCTTTGTTGTTGGATTAGGATGTGTGTTAATGCAGCACGATAAAGTCATTGAAATTCCAACCGGGAAATGGGATTATTGCTAGCCATGGAAATTCCAACCTGGGAATGGGAAGTGATCAACATGGATTTTATCGTAGGGTACCCCGTTCCTGAAACAAGTATGACTCTACATGGGTAATCGTTGACAGACTAACGAAAGCAGCTCATTTTCTTCCAGTCAAAACTACATATTCAGCAGAAAATTATGCTAGGTTGTATCTTAAAGAGATTGTGCGGCTACATGGTATTCCGGTGTCTATTATCACAGCTAGAGAAGAACAATTTACAGCTAAATTTTGGAAGTTTTTCCAAGAAGGTTTGGGTACACAGGTGAGGCTTAGCACAGCATTTCATCCACAAACTGATGGGCAAGCCGAACGTAACATTTAGACCTTGGAAGATATGCTAAGAGCATGTGTTCTAGCTTTCATTAGTAGATGGGATGACCACTTACCTTTCATTGAGTTTGAATACAACAATAGCTACCATTCTAGTATACAGATGGATTCGTATAAAGCTCTGTATGGGAGAAAGTGCAGATCCCCAATTAGGTGGTTTGAATATGAGAGATACAGCTAATAGCCCCTGAATTGATTCAACAAGTGGTGGAAAAGGTCAAGGTGATTCGAGACCGACTATTGACAGCCCAAAGTCGCCAGAAATCTTATGCGGACAATTGTCGGTGAGACTTGGAATTTCAAGTTGATGATTAGGTATTCCTGAAGGTGTCACCAATGAAAGGTGTGATGAGATTTGGTAAGAAAGGAAAGTTAAGTCCTCGATATATGGGACCTTACAAGATTGTCCGCGAGGTGGGTCAAGTAGTTATGAATTGGACTTACCCTCAGAACTGGAGTCAGTCCATCCGGTTTTCCATGTCTCAATGCTCCGTAAGTGTGTCGGAGATCCTACTAGGATCGTGCCAGTAGATGATGTTCAAGTGATAGAAAAGTTGGCTTATGAAGAGGTACCCATTGCCATACTAGATAGGCAAGTACGGAGACTTAGAAATAAAGAAGTAACCTTGGTTAAGGTCTTATGTAGAAACAATAACCCAGAAGAGATGACTTGGGAGGCGGAAGAAAATATGAAGTCCAATTACCCGGCACTCATTTCTGCCCCTAGAAGAGATCCAAGATGAAACATCAAGATTATGAGGCATGCATGTTTTTTTTTTTTTTTTTGCATTTGGGTCGCGTGTGGCCAAACTTTATTGCTATGATTTTGTGGCCCTATGAGGCATTATTATTATGGGCTGTTGTGACAGGATGGTAGCGCCATATTACAGGGGAAACTCTGGCAAAATTTTCATAGAATTCCCGAGCACTTAACATTCGAGGACGAATGTTCTAAAAGGGGGAGAGAATGTTACACCTCGAAAAATTTCCCGTTGATGCACAGTGAATAGACTAACGAAGGGCACGAAGCATACTATGTTTCAATAAGTAAGAAATAGTATTTAATGGTTCCAATTGAGATTTCAAAGACATTCGGGGTAAGAGAAGAAAGTTCGTCAAGAAAGGCGAGGTATACGTTGTGTATCGGAAAGGATTCACAAAGTACCAAGTTAATGATGTCTTAGAAGAAGAGTTATAACGTCCCTTAGATTGCTAATGAGGTGTTAAACAGGTGTTAAGAAGGTTCCATAAGGATTGGAGATCAAATGAGTCGACGAGAACAAGTTTTGGAAAGCTGAGCATTATACGCTCCAACATACGGACCGTATAAAATGTACAGGCCGTATATTAGGCCGTATAATCTGCCCTTAAATTGGAGCCTTCACTGGACCAAAGATACGGTCACACATACGGTCCATATAAATTATACGAACCGTATGTTTATCCGTGAAACCAAAGCGGGACAGATTTTACATTAATAAAAAGGGGAAATAAGTTCATTTAATCTCATTTCATTTTTCATTCCCCTTCTCTCAAGAACTCTCTAGAATATTCTCCATGTCTCTTCCACAAGAATTCAAGAGAAACTTATGATCAACTTCATCAACCCAAGAGAATTAAGTGCAAGAAACTCACTAGGGTTCATCCAAGGCAAGAAATCTCATTGGAAATGGAACTAGGGTTTTGCTCAAGTGAAGTGTTTCCACTCAAAGCTCATTCCCACACTAAAAAAGGTGAGTTTTATGATCATTCCATATTTCCTAAGGTATTCAGAGGTTGAAAGACTTGGATTATGAAAGAAAGTAAAGGATGGGTCATGAATGTGAGAATCGTGACATTTTTGAGTAGTAGCTTAGAATGAATCATGATTCTTGATATGTTGTGATTATAATTATGTTATAAATGACATTAAGAACATGGGATGAATATTATATGTATGAGTGAATGTAATAGTGTGTTATGACCATGGTTATGGGTGGTTTGAAGTAAAATTGGAAAATGTGGATAATGTCGGTGAATGAAGATTTTTGCTTATGATATTGTGAATGTTATTATAGACGCTTGAGAGTTGATATACGAGATGGAGAAAGTTGTATAAACAAAGGAAATGCTGCCCAATTTTCTCTAGCTTTAGTCAAGTATGCTTAAGCTATCGATTATCTAATGTTAGTACAAACTCTCTTGAAGGTAGAAACGAGAACATTGGAGAAGAACGTTCAAGCGATAGAGTAGCTAAACGAAAAGGTATGTAAGGATAGTCCCTTCTTTCTAAGGCATGACTCCATGGCATGAATTCTCCGACTTTTCCATGACTTTCTTACATTCTGGAAAATTATGAGTCTATGTTCATAAAGGGCTTCGTATGTGATAAAGGTAAAAGATATGTTACGAGTATGATAATGATGATGAGTTCGAGTCTAAGGAATCCTAAAGACATGATATGATGATTCTCCAAATCTAATGACCCCATTTATGATCCCTTGATGTTGCTCGTTGTGTTACACTGACCTTACAATGTTAGTTCTTTCAAGGTGAGATATGGTGAGTATGATCACTCCATAATGTAATCGGGGGTTCTCGACCTGATGTCACCCCGATATAGTTATAGATTGTCTTTAAGCTCTAATGCATGTTCTATGACAAATGTATGATGATGGTGAGTTCATGATGATACGATTCCACCGTGCCTAGAGGGCCGGGCATGATACCCCTAAGGCGGGCTGCATATGATTACACCGATCCTAGAGGGCCGGGCATGATACCGCTAAGGCGGGCTGCTTACGACTACACCGAGCCTAGAGGGCTGGGCATGACACCACTAGTGGGCGGCGTATGATGGTTACCCGGGCACGGGTTAGTGACGATGGTACATGAGATATGTTTATATATGTATGATGTGTAACATGTGTTTACTCTTAAAGGTCGAGCAGGTTATATCTTCATCTCATGTCTTATGATTGCTTTATTATGTTCATTTTATTCATGCCCTACATACTCGGTCCAATGCTCGTACTGACGTCCTTTTCTTTGGACGGTGTGTTCATGCCCACAGGTAGACAGGGAGGTGATCCAGATTCGTAGGAGTTACTAGCAGACTTTGAGAGCACTCCATTGTTCCGGAGGTGCCATTGATTATTATTTTGTGTACATATATTTTGGGCACGACGGTGTCCTGTCCCGTCCATATGTCTAGTACTCCAGTAGAGGCTCATAGATACGTATGTGTGGGTAGTATGGTCTCACGACTTCCTCAGTGTACATATTATTCTGAAAGCCGAAGGGCTTATGTATATAAAGGTAAATATGTTTCAAAGTGAAAATGGTTTTCCCTATGATTAGAAGCATGAGAATAACGAATAAATGCAGGATAAGTAGAAGAATGAGTGGTGCTCGGTGGTTAGCTCCGGGTACCCGTCATGGCCCTAGTCGGGTCGTGACAAAAACTCCTTGCTCAAGGGATTAAAAACCACGACCTACCATAGTAGGATTTCAACTCCACTACACTAGCAACTTTAGGTTACAACTCTATCGTAAGCTAGGAACTAACTCCCATAATCCCTCATCCTTACAATAACGCTTTTGCAACCTAGGAACTAACTCCCGTAGTCCCTCCACACTTGAAATACTCTGATTGCAAGCAAATCCACTTGACTAACTCTAGCCAAGGACACTAAGGTTGATTGCCTCCAGCCAGACCCAACTAATACACCTTAGACTAAACACTAGCCAAGGGTACCACTTAATAGATTGAAAGGTAAAGTGCCTAACAACACTAAGAATTTGAAGTACCTACAACATCTTCTTATAAGAGAAGTGTAGGTTTACAAGTTAAAGCACAAGAAACAAAGCTTAAAACAAACTAAGAGAATAAAGCATCTTCAGTGTTTGAAACAGACCCTTCAGTTTGTGATCAGCTTTGTTGAACACTTGGAGATCTTGTGACGGTTGCACTTTTTGGGTGATTTTTAGGTTTTCCAAGTGATACACAATATGTTGCAATATGTTGTATATATAGTGGGAAGCATGTGGTATGGATAGAAACTACTCATTCAATATTTGACTTAGAGCACGGGCCAGCTCAACTGCTGTACTTGTGTGCAGCAAGTGGCTCGGCTTTACAATTGTATTTGCGGCTTCAAGATGCACGGGGAGCGTTTGCACGGAGTCGAGCCTCTATCCGAGTCAAATCGGTTTGACAATCATCAAAACAAAAAGCACTTGGACGTATCAATTTCCTTCTTTTTGATGATGACAAATTTATAAGCTATGTTCCCTGAGAACCGGCTTCCCACTTGTTCCCCCTGCGATGCAAACCATCATTTTAGAGCACGTGCATCATGTTAGCAACAAAATACATTTCCTCTATGAACTAGAAAACAAGGTCTCCCACTAAAGGTGTTAGAACCCGTATTTTTTGTACATTGGAATAATCCGGATTAATTATGATAAGTTAAGGATAAAACTATTTCGGGATACAAAGTCGGGATTCTTGACCTTCGATTTTATTTTGAGATATAAGTTGTGTATGAATTTGTTAGTATGGAACAATTAGGAAAATTTGGGACCAAAAGTGATAAAATTGGAAGTTGAAAAATCATCTATTTTCCATAGTGGCCATGTGAGTAGATTGAGGCCCCCACACAATTTTTGTGTCAACTTTTGAGTGGAACAACACATTAATGTGGGCCAAGGGAAGTGTATACTTCATTTATATGATAAAAGATGACCATGAGTTCATTTAGTCATTGCAACACTTAAACAAAAAAAGAGATTGAAGAGGACCACAAGGGGCTGCTCTCGGCCAGCCTTAGAAAAAAACCACTCCCATTTCTAGCTCTTCAAAAATTAATTCCTTGGTGTAAACCCATTATTTTGAGGTCCCTAAGTAGCGTGGAAGCATCGTTGGAGCGATCAACCCATTATTTTTCATCTTTTGGAAACCCTAGCTATTGGGAAATTGAAGAGAAAAGGTGAGAATTTATTATGTTTTATGTATTGTGAGGGTTGTATGCTTGTTGTAGTATGTTATAATGGAGGAAAATCATGAAATATGGAATGTTGGAAGTGAGTTGTGGGTGTGGTGTTCTAGCCGTGTAGTGTGGTGTGTGTGTGTGTGTGGTGTGATATTGAAATGATGAATTAATGCTTAGTTAGTTTATTATGATCATTGTAAGGTGAAGAACAATTGAGAATCATCTATATATGTATATGTGTAGTGTTGGTCGAAATGGGTCACATTATATGACAATGAACGAATGAATGTCGCTTAATGTTTTAGTCGTCGTCGTCGCTATGAATTCTATGTTGGAAATGAATGTCTAATGACTTAAATGGATGTTGTAGTTGTTGTGGACTGATTTGGAGATTTTTGTACATTTAATGTATTTTGTATATTGATGAAAATAGCATTGTTAGAATGTGAATTGTGGATACAATCATGATTCGAAAATGAGGAATAAGTTGAAGTGAGGTTCTCGGTTTTGGGGTTGTTTTCGGCTGAATTGGAGAAAAAATTGGGTTGTTAGAAATGTTGTATGAATTGCTTAGAATGCCTTTAAATATTGTTGGTATGGGTTCGGGTTGGTATGTGAATGTATAAGCATCGACGTTGGCTTGAATGCAAGTCGTCGAATTGAATTTATGTAAGTTGTTGAATAATGGAAAAGAAAGCTATTATTGTTGTTTTGTCTTTCGGATTGGTTGTTGATGTTGTTAGGTTGGTTGTTGTTGTTGATGTTGATTGATATGGCCGAGTTAAATTCTCGGGGTAGCCTATTTATAGGGGAAATGCTGCCCAAATTTCTGTAGAATTAGGGGCGAAATTGGAATTTAAGGCCCAAAAAGTCTTTAGCTAATGTTTGGCATTTTATGGTTTGTTTATAGATCGTGGGCAGCCCGGATCATAGGTTGGATAAGCTTGAGTTTGGATCATTTTGGAGAGCGGTTGAGGTATGTAAAGTAACCTTTCTTTTTGGCATGCCTTAGTTAAAGTAGGCTATGATACGAGCCTCTAGGAAACTCTATTCTCACAATCCGAGCTTGTCTATGATTCGCATGTGTTCCCTTGGTATTCTTGTGCTAATATGCCATAACATCGATCCTTATATCCTTGGAATTCATAATTTGTAAAGATTTCATGAAAGCTGATTTTTGGTTTTAAAGCTTATTCTTTAGCGATTCCAAAAGTTCAAACGCCCATAACTTTCACGAGAAAAGCTCGGATTGCTTTGAAATTTTCGTAGGAGTTTGTATGATGTAGGATGAGTATGTTTTCCATAGGCGGGCCCAGCTCGGGTCTACACCCGTCCGTGGGTCCCGCGATGCCCTTTTATGTAATTTAGACAATGTTTGAAAGAAAATGTTGTAATGATTATTCCGATTTCAAATATGACTATTTTACTTATCTTTTGGTATGTTTGCGAGATTTCGAAAGAGAACTTTTGACCATCGCTCCGATTACTATAAAATAGTTATTTTAACTACTTTATTGAGTTTGACAATACGAGTTTGACACATAAGGACGATTTCGAAGGTTGTAGCTTTGGTGTACTAATTAGATAACTGCGAAACTTGTTTCGCACTTTTCGATGTTAGTAAATATATTTGGTCATCGGATTTTTGAAAGGTAGCTTAATTATTTATTTGCTCATATGCATGTGATTTTGATACGGGATTATGATTTACGAAGTTTGGCTTGATATGCTTTCGAGTGACATTCGGAGAAAATTTGAATTGACTATTTCCTTGGGTTGGAAATAATAGTACGCTTTGGTTATTCTATTGGGTTTGTAATAATGATTTGTATGCCGTTATATGATATTGCGTGGGTATTTGGCGCGGTATGTAATGTTATGTTATGTATGTTATGTTACGTGATATAGCCGTGGGTATTTGGCCGCGGTATGTTCTGTGATATTGCCGCCGGTATTTGGCCGCGGTATGTTCTCTGCGATATTGCCGCCGGGGGTATTTGGCCGCGGTATGTTATGTGATGTGATAGTGCCGTGGATTTTGACCGCGGTATGTGGTGTGACAACGAGTCCTATGCATAATTCGTTTTCTTGAGAAAAATATTATTAATAAGTAAACGTTTTGGTATTTTGGATATGTACTTACTTTACGTACTTCCGCTTCGATTATGACTCGATTTGATATATTGTATATTTCTACTCGCATACTCGGTACATATTCCGCACTTGTGACCCCCTTCGTCGGGGGCTCGTTTCATGCCCGCGAGTACGATTTTGGTGATCCGCCAGCCTAGGATTTTCATCAGCGGTCTTGGAGTGCTTCTTATTCCGGAGCCTACCTTTGGTACATACTCGCCCGTGGTGTATATATTTGTTTGCTCAGGGGTACGGCGGGGCCCTGTCCCGCCATATGATTACGTCTCGTACATTTAGAGGTCGTGGACATGTTAGTGGGTTGTGCTTACTTAAGCACGTTGTGTTTGTATCTGTTGTGTTTGGGCGATATCATTCGCCGTGGCAGCCTTGTCGGCCCACATATGTATATATGTTGTTTTGATGGCCCTGTGTGGCCTTTGTTGGTATTTTCTGTGCGCAGGGTTATTTTTGGATAATCCGTAAAACAAAGGAAACTCTACCGAAATTTTTCTGGAAATTATATAAATTTGGAACACAGCCTTGTCGGCTTCTGTTATGTACTTGGATGCGTTTGATATACCTTGTAATAGCGTTTGATAGGTGTGTTTGGGTGCCCAGATCGGGCACTAGTCACGGCCTACGGGGTTGGGTCGTGACAAAAGGGTCCTTCAATTTTGGCGCATATCAATCTTCCAATTCTTCCCCTTTAGTCACAGCATATCAGCCATATCAATCAGCACATCCACTGCATTCTTTCTCACAAACACAGTGATCCAATCGGCACATTTTTACGACATCACTATATATGAACGATATTTATTATCTTCCCCCTTTTGGCATCATCAGAAAAGCAAGCACAGTGCAGCCAGTAAGAGGTATAAGCAGAGAATATTACAAGCAGGGTCAACACGAGCAAAAAAGCAATAGTGCATAAAAATAATGTAAAAGCCCAAGAATAGGAAGTAGTTCAAACAGTACAAGCATATGTCAAAGTAAACTACTAATGTGCCAGTCAGATAAGATGGGTAGAGAACATGGGGTTAAGACATCAACCAATGGAAGATAAAGGAAAGGAATAGAGACTGGAGGAAAATGCTAGGAGCTGATTAGTGGGGGTGATCCAAGGTTTAAAGAAGATTGTCAATTTTCTCAATACATGCTCCCTGATCTTAGAGCGTTTGGTTCTTGAGATCTTCCACTTTGATCTTCAACTGATCCCTCAGAAGAGCCTTCTCACCTTTCTACTGCTTAATTTCTGCATGCGCTTCCTTTAGGGCTTTAGTGAGAACATAGATGGTGGAGCCTGCTCCTTTAGGGGCACACTCACAATCTTCCAGAGTGGCCATGGAGATCATATTCTCTTCTGTTCCTAAGGTGGCTTTGCCAGTCCTCGCATTAAAATGCCCAAGGACCACTGTCAGGAAAAAGCCATAAGGAAGACCAAGATCATTTTCACTAGTGCTCACTGCATTGACCATGTGATTGAGCATGATGGCTGGTAGATTGATCGGTTTAAGAGTTGACAAAGCTTCCATGAGTACCATATGTTCTGAAGTGACACTGCCATCTCTTCCACTTCTTGGTATCAGCACCTTGGCCACAAACTCGAAAAGCAGTTGACAAGTAGGCTTGAGATCCTTTTTTTGGAGATTTCCTGGAAGTACTGGCCTGCCTTCCTTAACAATCACATTTTTGAAAGAGGTGGAAGCCCTTCCAGTCATATCCCTCAGCCCTTTGGTTGGTACTCCCAAGATTTAGGCTAGCACTACTTCAGTCAGTATAAAGTCTGTCACATTCACTGTTAGGGCCAGAGCACTGTCATTAAGATGAAGTAGATTTGTATATAGTACTTTTGCTTCATACACACAAGGAGTCGGTGGAGTTAGAAGATGAGTCCACTTTTGAAATCCTACCATCTCCCACAGTTCTTTAATCCCAGTTTCCTCTTCTAGGTTTACATCAATCATCATCCCAAAGAGAATTTTTTGCGTTTGGAGATGTTCCTTTCTCAGTTCAATTTTATGTCTCTCAATGGCAGTTGTCCTTATTTTCTTTTGAGAAGCAGATTGAGTATTACTTTCTTCTCCTCCTATCTGCTTTGATTTCCTTCATACTCCCAGAGATCTGACTGTGCACTGAACGAAGTATGATATCACCATCAGAGTCAACATTTTCTCCTGAGTTTTCTTTTGAGGCACCAGGTGCTTCAGCACAGATGGGACACCAAGTTTTCTTCTCAGGGTGAGAGACGGGTACGACATCTGCAGCCTTTTCTTTCCTGATAAGATTTCTGACTTGTTGTCTTTCAGAGTTGTCGATGTTATCTCTTCCCATTTCAACCTCTCTGCTTATTTTGTCCGATTTTTTGAAAAGGAGTTTGACGATATTAGGTATATATCTACATTACTTTCCTCAATATTCAAGGGTATACTTTGGTTAGAGGAGATTGCGTGCTCTGAGGATGCCGAGTTCATTTTGATTTGGCTTGAAGGAGGGTTTTGAGATATTTGTACTTGGTAAGATTGATGAGATAGGAGTTGGTTCAAACGGCCTTGTATAGGAAAGAAAAAAGAATGAGAAGTTTGACGATCTAACGATTTTGGTAAGTGAAGAGAGAGAAAGATACGAGAGATGCATTTAAGGTGTCCGAGATGACATTTTAGGATAGGTGTGAGAGACGAGACAGATTGGGTCAGAAGTGTAGCGTCAATTGGAAGACTTAAGGTTTAAAATTTGAATCAGAAGACGCTTGACCGACTTCGCACTCAAATAGTTCAGAACATATGAAGGTACTTAAAGAACTACTAACCTGAGTCACAGAGAGATCGAGTCTCTAGAAAGTATTGACAATGCTGAGCAGCAGTTCTGTACTTTGTTCATATGTTGTCCTGCACCTCCCATGTGTGCATACCCCTTCTTCCGTCACATCCACTTTCCTTTTATCTCTTTTCAACCTGCACAAGATGTCAGTGTTTGGATTTGAGAACGCAAACCAGCTTGGGTCCTTTATAGTTATAAAAGGGATGAATCAAGTTCCTTTTCGCCCAAACAGGCAGCACATTCCCTTTCTTCTTCTGAGGTCCTTTCTTTTGAGAACAGTTCCTTTCATGCCCAAACATAATTTCCTTTTGATGAAGTCTCTGTTCCTCTGAAAAGATTCAATTCTTACTTTGCAAGACTCCTTGTAGTGACCTGCTTGCCTGCAATGAGTGCACAACAAATTTTCAGTGGTGGACACATACTTCCTGTGGGGATTGTAAGGTGTCCTTTGCAACAAATCCCTTTCCTACCGCTTCCTTTACTCTTGTACATGGAGGTAATTAAGTCAGAGGACCAGGTCCACTTGAGAGTTTTATCAAGATCAAACTTAATTCTATTCAAGTCTTCCTTCAATTTCCTGCTCCTCTCGACTTCAGCAGTGAGACTTAGGTTTGCCTTTTTTATCTCATCTTCAAGTTCCAAGTAAATTTTACTAGCTTCATCCTTCCCTTTAATAGACGCTCGTGTATCCCCTTTTATTTGACCTTCAAGGAAAATATTTAACTGATTGGTCTCATCAGCTTGCTTTCTCATTTCTCCAATCGACGCCCATAGATTGTCTCTTTCAAGTTCAGAATTACTGATTTTAAGAGTTAGTGCATCCTTTTCAGCAATCAGGGCATAGTAGGCATCAATTAACACACAAATGTTACACCTCAAAAAATTTTCCGTTGATGCACAGTGAATAGACTAACGAAGGGCACGAAGCATACGATGTTTCAATAAGTAAGAAATAGTATTTACTGGTTCTAATTGAGATTTCAAAGATATTCGGGGTAAGAGAAGAAAGTTCGTCCAGAAAGTCGAGGTATATGTTGTGTATCGGAAAGGATCCACAAAGTACCAAGTTAATGATGGCTTAATAATGTCTTAGAAGAAGAGTTATAACATCCCTTAGATTGCTAATGAGGTGTTAAACAAGTGTTAAGAAGGTTCCATAAGAATTGGAGATCAAACGAGTCGACGAGAACAAGTTTCGGAAAGCTGAGCATTATACGGTCCAACATATGGACCGTATAAAATGTACTGGCCGTATATTAGGCCGTATAATCTGCCCAGAATTGGAGCCTTCACTGGACCAAAGATACGGTCACATATACGGTCCATATAAATTATACATACCGTATGTTTGTCCGTGAAACCAAAGCGGGATAGATTTTAAGTTAATAAAAAGAGGACCCAAGTTCATTTAATCTCTTTTCATTTTTCATTCCCCTTCTCTCAAGAACTCTCTAGAATATTCTCCACATCTCTTCCACAAGAATTCAAGAGAAACTCATGATCAACTTCATCAAATCAAGAGAATCAAGTGCAAGAAACTCACTAGGGTTCATCCAAGGCAAGAAATCTCATTAGAAGTGGAACTAGGGTTTTGCTCAAGTGAAGTATTACCACTCAAAGCTCATTCCCACACTAACCAAGGTGAGTTTTATGATCATTCCATATTGCCTAAGGTATTGTGAGGTTAAAAGACTTGGATTATGAAAGAAAGTAGAGGATAGGTCATGAATGTGAGAATAGTGATATTTTTTAGTAGTAGCTTAGAATGAATCCTGATTCTTGATATGTTGTGATTATAATTATGTTATAAATGACAGTAAGAACATGGGATCAACATTATATATATGAGTAAATGTAATAGTGTGCTATGACCACGGTTATGAGTGGTTTGAAGTAAAATTGTGAAATTTGGATGATGTTGGTGAATGAAGATTATTGCTTATGATATTGTGAATGTTATTATAGACGTTTGGGAGTTGATATACAATATGGAGAAAGTTGTATAAACAAAGGAAATGCTGCCCAATTTTCTCTAGCTTTAGTCAAGTATGCTTAAGCTATCGATTATCTAATGTTAGTACAAACTCTCTTGAAGGCAGAAACGAGAACATTGAAGGAGAACGTTCAAGCGATAGAGTAGCTAAACGAAAAGGTATGTAAGGCTAGTCCCTTCCGTCTAAATGCATGATTCTCATGATATGAATTCCCCTTATCTCTCCATGACTTTCTTACATTCCGGAAAATATGAGCCAACGTTATGTAGAGCTTCTTATGAGACAAAAGAATAAGAGATACGTTATGAATCCGATAATGGTAATGATGAGTTCGAGTCTAAGTTTAGAGATTCTAAAGCCTATGATATGATACTCTCACGAAGTTCATGCTATGAATATGATATGACGTTTTATGAAGCTAATGCCCCTTATACGATTCCTTGATATTATTCACTATTTCTAGACCCACCTTATGATGCTAGTTCTTTCAAGGTGAGGTATGATGATCATGATTACCCCATAATGGAAACGGGGGTTCTCGACCTCATGTCACCCCGATATAGTTATAAATTGTCTTTAAGCTCTAATGCATGTTCTATGACAAATGTATGATGATGATGATGATGAGTTCATGATGATATGATTACATGATGATACGATTCACCGCTAAGGCCTAGATGGCCGGGCATGACATGGGCGGGCTGCATGTGATTACACCGAGCCTATAGGGTCGGGCATGACACCGCTAAGACGGGCTGCATATGATTACACCGAGCCTATAGGGCTGGGCTTGACACCGCTAAGGCGGGCTGCATGTGATTACACCGAGCCTATAGGGTCGGGCATGACACCGCTAAGGCGGGGAGGCGCTTACGACTACGCCGAGCCTAGAGGGCCGGGCATGACACCACTAGTGGGCGGCGTATGATGGTTACCCGGGCGCGGGTTAATGACGATGGTACATGAGATATGTTTATATATGTATGATGTGAAACATGTGTTTACTCTTAAAGGTCGAGCAGGTTATATCTTCACCTCATGTCTTATGATTGCTTTATTATGTTCATTCTATTCATGCCTTACATACTCGGTACAATGCTCGTATTGACGTCCTTTTTTTTGGATGTTGTGTTCATGCCCACAGGTAGACAGGGAGGTGATCCAGATTCATAGGAGTTATCAGCAGACTTTGAGAGCACTCCATTGTTCCGGAGGTGCCATTGATTATTATTTTTGTGTACATATATTTTCGGCACGACGGGGTCCTGTCCCATCCATATGTCTAGTACTCTAGTAGGGGCTCGTAGATACGTATGTGTGGGTAGTATGGTCTCACGATTTCCTCATTGTATATATATTATTTTGAAAGCCGAAGGGCTTATGTATATAAAGGTAAATATGTTTCAAAGTGAGAATGGTTTTCCCTATGATTAGAAGCATGAGAATAATGAATGAATGCAGGATGAGTATGATGAGTAGTAGAATGAGTGGTGCTCGGTGGTTAGCTCCGGGTACCCGTCATGGCCCTAGTCGGGTCGTGACAAAAGTGGTATCAGAGCAGTTCAGTCCTAGGAAGTGTTTACGAGCCGTGTCTAGTAGAGTCTTGTTTATGGTGTGTTGCGCGCCACATTCATAAACAGGAGGCTACAGGGAATTTAGAAAAAATGACCGTTCTTCTTCTTATGAAATCATGCGATAGAGCCATGTTATAAGATTATCTCCTCCCTAATTGTGCATTATGATTTCAGAGATGCCGCCAAAGAGAAAAGCTATAGCCGCCCAGAAGGGGAAGACTACGATAGAAAGGCGGGTAGAAAGGGAGCCGCCAACGGATATAAAAGAGGGTGAATCACATAATGAGGCTCCATCTAATACCTCTCCCACTCCGCCTGTTCTAGAAGAGCAAGAGGGGGCTTCAGCTCCAGCTCCTATGCCTACAGTTCCTCCACCGGCTGCTTCGGGTCAACAAATGACTGAAGCTATTCATCTATTGACACAGTTAGTTGCCGCCCAGGCACAGCGGCATGGTTCGGGTCCAAGTGACAGGGCAGTTAGTACTAGAGATCGTGATTTTATGAGTTTAAATCCTCTGGAGTTTTTCGGG
Organism: Lycium ferocissimum; assembly: GCF_029784015.1. Classification (NCBI taxonomy): domain Eukaryota; kingdom Viridiplantae; phylum Streptophyta; class Magnoliopsida; order Solanales; family Solanaceae; genus Lycium; species Lycium ferocissimum. The sequence continues at coordinate 39,908,956 of NC_081346.1, forward strand.
TCAAAGCCGGATGAAGACCCACAAGATTTTATTGATGAGATGTTGAGGACATTAAAAATTATCCATGCCTTCGAGATCGAATCTGTGGAGTTGGCATCCTATAGACTTCGAGATGTGGTGGTACTTTGGTATAACAATTGGATATCCTCAAGAAAAAAGAATGCGCCTCCTCCAGTTTGGCAAGAATTTGTAGATGCTTTCATCCACCACTATTTGCCACCCGAGGTCCATCGAGCTAGAGAAGATAGATTTTTAAATTTGAAGCAAGGAAATATGAGTGCCCGGGAGTATAGCCTTCACTTTAATTCATTGGCTAGATATGCCTCGACTATGGTGGCCGACATGGGAGATAGAGTGCATAGATTTGTGAGTGGCCTAGGGCCATATTTATTTAAAGATTGTTTAACGGCTTCATTGCAAGAGGAGATGGATATTTCCCGCATTCAGGCCCATGCCCAAAATTCAGAAGAGCAACAACACCCGCAAAGGGGTGAGCGTGATATTGATCGAGGGCAGAGTAAGAGGGCCAGATCTATGGGTACCGGTAGCGATTATAGAGGGGGATCGAGGCAGTCATATTCTAGACACTCAGGTCAGTCGGCGACTAGTGTACCTTCACGATTTGCAGGTAGGAGATTTGACCGCTCCATTCATTCAGGGCAGGGTCAGAGCTCGAGAGCTTTAGGTTCCCAGTTTGGGGGTGATTATAGCCAGAGGAGACCACCTATCCCATGATGTAGTTAGTGTAGAAAGTTACATTCGGGGCCATGTCTCCAAGGTTCAGATGCTTGTTATGTTTGTGGACAGACTGGGCACGTGATGCGTGACTGTCCCTTGAGGTACGGTAGAGTTGGGGTTCAGCCCATAGGGTCAGCGGCTGGTTCTTCTTCTGTGCGCCCGGTAGGGCAGACTCCCCAGATTCCAGCAGGTCGAGGTAGAGGCAGAGGGGGAGAGCCTAGTTCAGGTGGTACCCAGCCCCGTATCTATGCTTTAGCCGGACGCCAGGATCTTGAGTCCTCCTTGGATGTGGTTACAGGTATATTATCCGTATTTTCTCATGACGTATATATATTGATAGATCCGGGTTCTACATTATCTTATATTACTCCGTATATTACTGGTCGCATTGGGGTGAAACCCGAGCCAATCAAACCCTTTGAGGTGTCTACTCCGGTTGGTGATCCCGTGATAGCTAAACAAGTATACAAGAATTGTGTAATTGTGATATGTGATCGCCAGACTAAAGTTGATTTAGTCGAACTGGAAATGTTAGATTTTGATGTGATTATGGGTATGGATTGGTTGGCCTCATGTTATGCCAATGTTGATTGCCAAATTAAAGTAGTTCGATTTCAATTTCTGAGAGAGCCCGTGCTTGAATGGAAAGGTAATACAGCATCTCCAAGGGGTAGGTTTATTTCCTACCTTAAGGCAAGAAAAATGATAGCAAAAGGCTATATTTATCACCTAGTTCGAGTTCATGACACCGAAGCAAAGTCACCGACTTTCCAATCCATCCCGGTAGTGAATGAGTTTTCGGATGTATTTCCAGATGAACTTCCAGGTCTTCCTCCAGAAAGAGAGATTGATTTTGTTATTGATGTATTGCCGGACACTAAACCTATTTCCATTCCTCCTTACCGAATGACTCCTGCAGAATTAAAAGAGCTAAAGGCACAATTGAAAGATTTGGTTGAAAAAGGATTCATTAGGCCCAGTTCATCACCGTGGGGAGCACCGTCTTGTTTTTGAGAAAGAAAGATGGTTCCCTACGGATGTGTATTGATTATAGGCAGTTGAACAAGGTGACGATAAAGAACAAATATCCTCTCCCGAGGATTGATGATTTGTTTGACCAATTACAGGGTGCCAAATGATTTTTCAAAATAGATCTGAGGTCAGGTTATCATCAAGTGAGGGTTAGGGAAGAAGATATTCCCAAAACAGCTTTCAGAACGCAATATGGCCATTATGAATTTCGGGTGATGTCATTTGGGTTGACTAATGCTCCGGCGGTGTTTATGAATTTGATGAACAATGTATTCAAACCTCTTTTAGATCTGTTCATGATAGTGTTCATCGATTATATTTTAGTATACTCTCGGATAGAATCCAAGCATGCAAACCATTTGCGTATTGTTCTTGGAATTTTTCGAACTCGAGAATTGTATGCAAAATTTTCAAAGTGCAAGTTTTGGCTGAATTCTGTGACATTTTTGGGCCATATTATTTCGGCTGATGGCATTCGGGTTGATACTCAGAAAATTGAAGCTGTGAAGACTTGGCCAAGGCCTACAACGCCCACGGAAGTCCGTAGTTTTCTGGGATTGGCAGGTTACTATAGAAGATTCGTGGAAGGGTTTTCCTCTATTTCAGCCCCATTGACGAAGCTAACCCAGAAGTCAGCTAAATTTCAGTGGAATGATGCTTGTGAACGCAGTTTTCAGGAATTGAAAGGTAGGTTAACTTCAGCTCCAGTCTTGACGCTTCCAGAAGGGCCAGATGGTTATGTTATATATTGTGATGCCTTCGGTGTTGGATTAGGATGTGTGTTAATGCAGCACGATAAAGTCATTGCTTATGCTTCAAGACAGCTACAGAAACATAAACAGAACTACCCAAATCATAATCTCGAATTGGCTGCGGTTATTCATGCACTAAAGATATGGAGACAATATTTGTATGGTATACATATTGATATCTATACAGATCACAAGAGTCTCCAAAATCTCTTCAAGCAGAAGGAGTTCAATCTGTGACAGAGGTGGTGGTTAGAGCTACTGAAAGATTATGATGTAAGTATTTTATACCACCCTGGAAAGGCAAATGTAGTAGTTGATGCACTTAGCCGCAGATCAATGGGTAGCCTATGTGAGGCCCCTCCGGAGAAGAAAGAATTAATTCATGAGCTCCACCAGCTAGCTAGCCTTGGAGTTCGTCTAATTGATTCAGGCAGTGCAGGAATTGATATCAATAATCCAACAGTTTCATCCTTGGACATGGAGGTGAAAGAGCGTCAATATGAAAATCCTCAGTTGAGCCACTATAGAGACACATTTCATGAAAAAGAGAAGTCTCCATTTGAAACTTCTATAGATGGGTTCTTAGATACCGAGGCAGGCTATGTGTTCCGAATGTTGCAGAATTACGTCGTCAAATTCTAGAAGAAGCTCATTATTCTCGGTATTCTATTCACCCAGGTGCGACAAAGATGTACCATGACCTTAAGTTAATGTATTGGTGGGATGGAATGAAGAAAGACATTGCAGAATTTGTAGCCCAATGTCCAAACTGTCAGCAAGTGAAAGTCGAGCATCAAAAGCCAGGAGGATTATTGCAAGCCATGGAAATTCCAACCTGGAAATGGGAAGTGATCAACATGGATTTTATCGTAGGGTTACCCCGTTCCCGAAGCAAGTATGACTCTATATGGGTAATCGTGGACAGACTCACGAAAGCAGCTCATTTTCTTCCAGTCAAAACTACATATTCAGCAGAAAATTATGCAAGGTTGTATCTTAAAGAGATTGTGCGGCTCCATGGTATTTCGGTGTCTATTATCACAGATAGAGGAGCACAATTTACAAGTAAATTCTGGAAGTCTTTCCTAGAAGGTTTGGGTACACAGGTGAGGCTTAGCACAACATTTCATCCACAAACTGATGGGCAAGCCGAACGTACCATTCAGACCTTGGAAGATATGCTAAGAGCATGTGTTCTAGATTTCGGTGGTAGTTGGGATGACCACTTACCTCTCATTGAGTTTGCATACAACAATAGCTACCATTCTAGTATACAGATGGCTCCGTACGAAGCTCTGTATGGGAGAAAGTGCAAATCCCCAATTGGGTGGTTTGAAGTAGGAGAGGTATAGCTAATAGGCCTTGAATTGATTCAACAACTAGTGGAAAAGGTCAAGGTTATTCGAGATCGGTTATTGACAGCCCAAATTCGCCAAAAATCTTATGCGGACAATCGTCGGCGAGACTTGGAATTTCAAGTTGATGATTGGGTATTCTTGAAGGTGTCACCAATGAAAGGTGTGATGAGATTTGGTAAAAAAGGAAAGTTAAGCCCTCGATATATGGGACCTTACAAGATTGTCCGCAAGGTGGGTCAAGTAGCTTATGAATTGGACTTACCCTCAGAACTGGAGTCAGTCCATCCGGTTTTCCATGTCTTAATACTCCGTAAGTGTGTCGGAGATCCTACTAGGATCGTGCCAGTAGATGATGTTCAAGTGACAGAAAAGTTGGCTTATTGTCACGACCCAACCCCGTAGGCCGTGACTGGTGCCCGAGCTGGACACTCGTACACACGTGTTACTATAGTCAGTCCACAACTAGCATACTAAGAACTTATACTTATACAAAGGCAAGACGTCGTCTCAAAACTGCCGCATCTACGCATATATATCACGATTACTCGTCCCCGAGGCGTTACAACTTTCAACGTAACGCACATAAGCGAAATATCATAACATGCGAGAAAACATATATACATACGCAAGCCGATAAGGTGCCACGGCGAATACCGCCCAAAACATAAAACATACGGACACAAACCAACAAGACGTAGCTATTCACAACCCACACATATGTCTACGGACCTCTAAGAGTAACAACGAAGATGACGGGACGGGGCCCCGCCGTACCCCCGAATAGACATATATATACACAACGAAAGTGTATGTTATAGGCTCGGAACAAGGGAGCGCTCCAAGATAGCGAGAATAGATATCCTAAGGCTGGATCACCAAAGCGAGCGTACGTACCTGCGGGCATAAAACGCAGCCCCGAAACGGTCGGTTATGGCGAGTATATAAAGCATGAACTACGTAAATGGGGTTATAACCAAAGTAAGAAGTACAGAAAGTGAGCACAATAACCAGAATACCAAAATGCTTGCGTTTGAAATACAAATCATGCATGTCAATATCATATACATATATCCGGCCCATTATAGGACTCGGTGAACATGGTCGCCACCCCGTCTTTGGCGCCATAACACAGCATACTCCGGAACACAGCATAACTCCATATCACAGCATAACTCTGTAACACAGCATAACTCCATATCACAGCATAACTCCGTAACACAGCATAACTCCATAGCACAGCATAACTCCGTAACACAGCATAACTCCATGATATACATATATATATACTGTACCCGGTCCGCTAGTGCGGGGCTCGGAGAAAGATACGAAAACAGAATGCACAAACAGAATAGTGAATAGCCATATGCATATAAAATCATCTTTTGAGACTCGATAGGTAAGTAAGTAATCAACGCTCGAGTATTAAAACGATAGCCAGATTAAGTTCTTTCTAAATGTCGCTATAAGCTGTATTAAGGGAAATCTCAGGGATCCTAGACATATATCAAACCATTCCGAGCCCGCCTATAAAAGTTACGGGTATTATTCGTTATAGAACCCTCTACGAACGTATCAAAGCATTTCGAGGCCGCCTATGAAAGTTCCAGACATTATTCATTATAGAATCCTGTAGGAATATGATCTCTCTATGCATCATGTACTATCCAATCATACAAAATACTCGAGGGCAATAGCTCGACTATATTAAGAATGCTAATATCAAGAAGTGAATAAGAGTCGTAGACATGCTCGGAACTTGTGAATAGAGTTACCCCAAGGCTCGTATCGTATCTCACTTACATCTAAGACATGCCAAAAGAAAGAAGGGTTAGGCTTTACATACCTCGTCCGCTTCTTAAGCTAATCCGAACTTAAGTCTCGGGCTCCCCAAGATCTACAACAGCGTCAGTAGATACCAAACATTAGCTATAGGTACTTAAGAATCCAATCCTAAGCTAGCACTTCATTTATAGAAATTTGGGCAGCATTTCCTTTATAAATTCAACAAACCCCAAGAATTCAACTCGGACAAATCATCAACAACAATACCAACAACCATATTAACAACATCAACAATTAATTCAAAACGCATTCTAACGTTAGTAACTCCTTTCTACAAAATTCGACGGCATTCCAATTACATTCAAGTCAACCACATACAATCAAGCCAACCCCAATGGTCACACGTTCAAGTACTAACCCGAGACCATTCAAACAAGACTCGAGAACACTTCGGACAACCCGCACAATATTCAAAACAGCCCAACCAATATACAACATAACCCAAAATCTTCCAAACTCAATAAGAACAACATGACACATTCTTTTCTTCCAAATTCGTGAACTATGCCAACAACCACACGTTAACAACATCATTTACACAAATGCAAGAAACTATATTAACATCATATTAGCTTCTACAACAGCCCAAAAATAATTACAACTCCGACTTGAACCATTAAACCTTCATTTTCATCATAGACTCCACAACAACAACAACCCAAAAATACTAAGTAAATTTAGTTTATTCTTTCTACACAAAGCAGCCCCCTACACGGCCTCACATCAACATACATGGTTCCATGAATTTCATTCATTTCTACACACTACAACATGCACAAACCATCCATAACACATGTAAAAGGAGATTAAACCTTACCTTTACCCCTTAACTTCTCAACTTGGCTAGGGTTTGTAAATTGCAAAAAAATGAATGTTTTGATTGCTCCAACAACTACTCCACGTTACTAGGGACCTTCCAAATGGTTGGAATACTGGAAGATAATTATTTTTTTGATCAATTTTTCATGGCACCAAATTCGGCTAGCCATGGCCGAATATTTCTCTCTTCTTCTCCAAGCTTCTTAAGTGTAAATGATGAATATATCTTGCTTTGTCATCATTTATCGATATATATCTAGCCCCTACAAGGTGGACACATACCCCACTCATGGCTTGAGTCAATCAAATTTGGCCAAGCCATGGGTGGGAGCCCACACCCCACACGCTTTTCATGAAATAATTAGCTTTTTAAATCTTTAATCTTCCTTGATATTCCATACCAATAAAATTTATAAGCAACTTGTGCATTAAGATGACACCGGAGGTTAAAAGTCTCTACCTCGTATTCCAAAATAGTCTTGTCCTTAACTTATCGCAATTAGCTTAAAATATCCCAACGTACAACATACGGGATATAACACTTATGAAGAGGTACCCATTGCCATACTAGATAGGCAAGTATAGAGACTTAGAAATAAAGAAGTAGCCTCGGTTAAGGTCTTATGGAGAAACAATAACCGAGAAGAAATGACATGGGAAGCGGAAGAAAATATGAAGTCCAAGTACCCGCACTTATTTCAGCCCCCTAAGAGATCCAAGATGAAACATCAAGATTATGAGGTGTGTATGTTTTCCTGTTTATGCATTTGGGTCGTGTGTGGCCAAACTTTATTACTATGATGTTATGGCCCTGTGAGGCATTGTTATTATGGGTTGTTGTGACAGGATGGTAGTGTCATATTACAGGGAAAACTCTGGCAAAATTTTCATAGAATTCCTGAGCACTTAACATTCAAGGACGAATGTTCTAAAAGGGGAGAAGAATGTTACACCTCAGAAAATTTTCCGTTGATGCACAGTAAATAGACTAACGAAGGGCACGAAGCATACGATGTTTAAATAAGTAAGAAATAGTATTTAAGGGTTCTAATTAAGATTTCAAAGACATTCGGGGTAAGAGAAGAAAGTTCGTCAAGAAAGGCGAGGTATACGTTGTGTATCGGAAAGGATCCACAAAGTACCAAGTTAATGATGGCTTAATGATGTCTTAGAAGAAGAGTTATAACGTCCCTTAGATTGCTAATGAGGTGTTAATCAAGTGTTAAAAAGGTTCCATAAGAATTGGAGATCAAACGAGTCGACGAGAACAAGTTTCGGAAAGCTGAGCATTATACGGTCCAACATACGGACCGTATAAAACGTACTGGCCGTATATTAGGCTGTATAATCTGCCTAGAATTGGAGCCTTCACTGGACCAAAGATACGGTCACACATACGGTCCATATAAATTATACGGACCGTACGTTTGTCCGTAAAACCAAAGCGGGACAGATTTTAAGTTAATAAAAAGGGGACCCAAGTTCATTTAATCTCATTTCATTTTTCATTCCCCTTCTCTCAAGAACTCTCTATAATATTCTCCACATCTATTCCACAAGAATTCAAGAGAAAGACATGATCAACTTCATCAAACTAAGAGAATCAAGTGCAAGAAACTCACTAGGGTTCATCCAAGGCAAGAAATCTCATTGGAAGTGGAACTAGGGTTTTGCTCGAGTGAAGTGTTACCACTCAAAGATCATTCCCACACTAACCAAGGTGAGTTTTATAATCATTCCATGTTGTCTAAGGTATTGAGAGGTTGAAAGACTTGGATTATGAAAGAAAGTAGAGGATGGGTCATGAATGTGAGAATAGTGATATTTTTTAGTAGTAGCTTAGAATGAATCATGATTCTTGATATGTTGTGATTATAATTATGCTATAAATGACAGTAAGAACATGGGATCAACATTATATATATGAGTGAATGTAATAGTGTGCTATGACCACGGTTATGGGTGGTTTGAAGTAAAATTGTGAAATTTGGATGATGTTGGTGAATGAAGGTTATTGCTTATGATATTGTGAATGTTATTATAGACGTTTGGGAGTAGATATACGATATGGAGAAAGTTGTATAAACAAAGGAAATGCTTCCCAATTTTCTCAAGCTTTAGTCAAGTATGCTTAAGCTATCGATTATCTAATGTTAGTACAAACTCTCTTGATGGCAGAAACGAGAACATTGAAGGAGAACGTTCAAGCGATAGAGTAGCTAAACGAAAAGGTATGTAAGGCTAGTCCCTTCCTTCTAAAGGCATGATTCTGATGATATGAATTCCCTTTTTCTCTCCACGACTTTCTTACATTCTGGAAAATATGAGCCAACGTATGTAGAGCTTCTTATGAGACAAAAGAATAAGAGATACGTTATGAATGTAAGGAGCCTAAGTCTAGAGATTCTAAAGCCTATGATATGATACTCACGAAGTTCATGCTATGAATATGATATGACGTTTTATGAAGCTAATGCCCTTATACGATTCCTTGATATTATTCACTATTTCTAGACCCACCTTATGATGCTAGTTCTTTCAAGGTGAGGTATGATGATCATGATTACCCCATAATGGAATCGGGGGTTCTCGACCTCATGTCACCCCGATATAGTTATTAATTATCTTTAAGCTCTAATGCATGTTCTATGACAAATGTATGATGATGATGATGAGTTCATGATGATATGATTACACCGAGCCTATATGGCCGGGCATGACACCACTAGTGGGCGGCGTATGATGGTTACCCAGATGCAGGTTAACAACGATGGTACATGAGATATGTTTATATATGTATGATGTGAAACATGTGTTTACTCTTAAAAGTCGAGCAGGTTATATCTTCACCTCATGTCTTATGATTGCTTTATTATGTTCATTCTATTCATGCCTTACATACTCGGTACAATGCTCGTACTGACGTCCTTTTCTTTGGACGTTGTGTTCATGCCCACAGGTAGACAGGGAGGTGATCCAGATTCGTAGGAGTTATTAGCAGACTTTGAGAGCACTCCATTGTTCCGGAGGTGCCATTGATTATTATTTTTGTGTACATATATTTTGGGCACGACGGGGTCCTGTCCCGTCCCGTCCATATGTCTTGTACTCTAGTAGGAGCTCGTAGATACGTATGTGTGGGTAGTATGGTCTCACGATTTCCTCATTGTATATATATTATTTTGAAAGCCGAAGGGCTTATGTATATAAAGGTAAATATGGTTGAAAGTGAAAAATGGTTTTTCGTATGATTAGAAGCATGAGAATAGCGAATGAATGCAGGATGAGTATGATGAGTAGTAGAATGAGTGGTGCTCGGTGGGTAGCTCCGGGTACCCGTCATGGCCCTAGTGGGGTCGTGACATGACAGTGACATGAGTTTATTTAGAGAGTAGGTTTTCAGGTTTTTGTTTACCCCCCAAGAACTTTACCTCTTCCACTTCATCACTCTTGTCACTATCGTCTGAATCTAACTTTGACATGAGTGCAAAGATAGACTTATACTTGGAGGATTCATCTTCAATGACAAACATGGATGTATCCCCTCTGTCTTCCTCATCTTCAGACTCACCAGAGGATTCCCTTGATGCGGCACGTGCCTGCTTTACTATTTCATCAGTAGCTTCCTATCTTCTGAACCTTTTGTCAGAAAGCTGGTTTCTCCTTGCAGTTCTATCATAACTATCTTGCTTACTTAGAGAACACTCTTTGACGAAGTGACCAGGTCTACCACACCTATGACAGAGATAGTCATTTCCTCTGGAGCTTCCTGCCTTTGGGATTCCACCACTTCTTCGGATCAGTTTAATAAATCTTCGTGTGAGATATGCCAACTCAGATTCATCATCACTTGAGTCTTCTCTGGCAGCTTTGAGAGCAAGACTCTTTTCCATTTTTTATTTACTTCATTCTTTTCATACTTCTTCAAGGTCATCTTCATCTCATAGGTTTCAAGGTTTCCAATGAGTTCATCGACAGTCAGCTTGGTGAAGTCTTGGGCTTCATAAATAACATTTACCTTGCTGTCCCAAGAATCCAGCAAAACACCAAGAAGCTTCCTTACTAGTTTAGTAGTTTTGATGTCCTCTCCTAGAGAATGAAGCTCATTGATGATAGAGGTGAATCTGGTGTGCATATTATGAGCAGATTCATTCTCCTTCATTTTAAAGACCTCATACTCTATGGTGAGCATGTCGATTTTGGAGTTTTTCACCTACGTTGTTCCTTCATGAGCAGTTTGGAGAGCTTACCCGATCTCTTTAGTAGTTGAACATGCTGAGACTCGATTGTATTTATCAGGTCTTATTCCACACACAAGGATCTTCTTCGCTATATAATTTTTTTCCACTGCCTTCCTGTCAGAATCATTGTATTCTTTCCTTGTTATGGCAATGGTTTTTACACCATCTTCACTTGTATGTACTGGAATGTAAGCGCCATCACAGATGATATCCCACAACTCTGAGCCTTTAGCCATGATGAAGTCGTGCATTCTAGTCTTCCACCACCCATAGTATTTTTCGTTAAATCTAGGTGGCCTGGTGAAAGACTGTCCTTCTTCCATATTTGGTAGGGCTGTCATTTTACAGATTCTTTCTAGGTGTTAGCCTTTTAGAAAACACCTACTTTGATACAATTGTTATTGGTTGTGCATGCACCAAATAATGTATGAGGGACCTGGTTGTGTACCAGTTCCCTTATGCGGTACGGTAAGTACAGAAAGTAAGATTTTACTATGGAAAAATCCTTGCTTAAGGGATTAAAAATCACGACTTACCCCAGTAGGATTTCAACTCCAATACACGAGCAACTTTAGGTTACAACTCTATCGTAAGCTAGGAACTAACTCCCACAATCCCTCATCCCTACAATAACATTTTTGCAACCTAGGAACTAACTCGCGTAGTCCCTCCACACTTGAAATACTCTTATTGCAAGCAACTCCACTTGACTAACTCTAGCCAAGGACACTAAGGTTCACTACCTCCAGCCAAACCCAACTAATACACCTTAGACTAAACACTAGTGTTACATCTCTGAGATTTTGGATTGTAGCTTTGTGAGTGGAATAGCGCGAGTTTTAGGTGAACATAAAGTCCTTATGAGATTAAGGAGATTAATTGATATCTTTAAGAGCGTACCATAAGATTTTGAAGTCATATGAATCGGTGGAACTAAGTTCGTCAAAGAAAGTGAAATGCAAGTTGTGTTTGGAAAGGTTTTCGCAATAATTGAGCTAATACTTATTTAGTAGGGTCATAAGGAGGAGCTATAGGGCCTATTAGATGGTCAATAAAGTGTTATATGAGTTTCAATAAGGTTCCATGAGGATTGGAGGTTGAATGAATCAACGAGAGAAAGTTTCGGAAAAATTTAGGTTATAGGGCCACTTATACGAACCATATAACTTATACGAACCGTATAACTTATACGGCCCGTATAATGGTCCGTATAACCATTCCAGAGATGGGTGAAACCATGGTGGGATTATACGTTCCATTTATATGGACCGTATAAGTTATACAGATCGTATAAATGGCCGTATAATCTGGTCGGGTCAGTTTTTCTCTTTTTATATATGGACGACCCTTGTTTCTATTTTTCATTTCCCACTTTCCCCAAACTCTTAAAAGATCTAGAACCTTCTCTCAAGCATATTCCCCGCAAACCTAAGAGAAATCAAAGATCAAATAGCAAGAATCAAGATATCCATGTGTTGGGAGACTTACTAGGATTGGTAGACTTCAAGAATTTCTTTGGTATTGAAGCTAGGGTTTTCATACAAGTTGGTAACTTGATCCAAAGCTTATTCCTATGAGATAAAAGGTTAGTTTTCATGTCTAATTCATGTTTTTAAGCATGCTTGGTTGTTGAATAACTTGGGTGAGGGAAAAAAGTAGAAAATGAAGCTCAAATATAGAATTAATGATATTTTGAGTAGTAAATAAGCTTGAGATATGATTCTTAGAATGCTATGAGTACAATCTTATTATGAAGGGTGATAATAATGGCAAGGAAATGTTGTATGCAGTTGTGCAAAAGGGTTGGTTTAAAGTTGTTGATATAAGTTGAATATGAGAATGAATTTTGAGACTTAATAGAATATGACTACTTGATTATGATATTGTGGATGTTATTATAGTTGTTTAGGAGTTGTTTTGCCATATGGTGGAAGTTGATGAAATAGGGAAAATGATGCCCAATTCTCGTTAACTCATGAATTATTCTAGTTTGAATTTAAAAGTGTCTTTAAGACTTAACCATGGTATGAATCCTTTTAAATGTAGATCTCTCAAGCTTTGGAGATGAACATTAAGTAGTTAAGGAGACGAAAAGGTATGTAAGGCTAACCCTTCTTCTTAAGGCATGTTCCCATTTGTCGTATACCTTCATGTGAAATCCATAATGTCTTCCATGATGATTTCATTCCTAGAATCACAAGGGCTCATAGTTCTTGATACCCTCGTGGTACCATTGGTCTCTTTCTATGATAGTTGACCCTCTAAAGAAAAATATATGGACGATGATGATGTTGACACTACGTAAGTACTCCTAGGTGTATATGTATGTGTATATATATATATGTATGGCCAGTATGTAACACCGAGCTTATGTGCTCGGGTATGATATATATTGCGCGCGCACCACTGCAGTTGGGTACGGATAACACTGAGCCTTGGTAGGGCCAGGTATGTATAACACCGAGCCTTGTCATGGTCGGGTATGTGAAACACCGAACCTCTATGGTCGGGTATAGTACTACTATATATGTAAGTGTATGTAATGGAAGGTTCCCATTAGAAAAAGGGTAAGTAAATATGATGAATGTCGCTAGAGGTATAAATGGCTCGATCATCCCATGACTCTTCCAACTTATGTTACTTTTCATGCTTCTATTATGCTATTGATTATGCCTTACATACACAGTACATTGTTCGTACTAACGTCCTTTTTTTATAGACGTTGCGTCATGCCCGCAGGTGGACAGGGAGATAGACTTGATCCTTAGATTGCTTATCCAGAGACTGCTTAGAGGAGCTCTATTTGATCCGGAGCTACAGCTGTTGGTACTATTCTTTTGTGTACATATATATATGGGCATGGCGGGGCCTTATCCCATCTTTATGATGTTACATACTTTTCTTAGAGGCTCGTACACAGTTGTGGATAGCTAGATGTCTCTTAGCCTTATCTATGTCTCTTAGCCTTGTCGGCTCATATTTTGTATATCATTTTGTTAGCCTCGTCGGCTTGTGTATATGTAGATGGGCATAGTTGATGATGTTGATATAAAAGTGTTTTTGCCCGAAAAGATTGTATTATTGATGCACAGAAATTCCGAGTTAGCCATATGGCTCACCTAGTTATGGTTGTGAAAGTATGATGAGAGGTGCCCAGTGGGTTAGCTCCGAATGCCCATCGTGGCCTTCTGGTCGGGTCGTGACAACTAGCCAAGGGTACCACTTAATAGATTGAAAGGTAAACTGCCTAACAACTACTAAGAATTTGAAGTACCTACAACAGCTTCTTATAAGAGAAGTGTACGTTTACAAGTTAAAGCACAAGAAACAAAGCTTAAAACAAACTAAGAGAATAAAGCATCTTCAGTGTTGGAAATAGATCTTTCAGTTTGTGATCAGCTTTGTTGAACAATTGGAGAGTCTTGTGACGGCTGCACCTTTTGGGTGATTTTTAAGTTTTCCAAGTGATACACACTATGTTGCAATATGTTGTATATATAGTGGAAAGCATGTGGGATGGATAGAGACCACTCATTCAATATTTGACCTAAAGCATGGGCCTGCTCAACTGCTGTACTTGTGTGCAGCAAGTGGCTCGACTTTACAGCTGTCTCTGCCGACAGTGCAAGATGCACAGAGAGCAAATCACAGGCCAGGTCTTTATCTGATTCTGAATCAGTTTGACAATCATCAAAACAAAAAGCACTTGGACGTATCAGTAACCAATATGCTTGAATCTTCCATTTGAATCGGCCCAATTTCTTTGGTTCACGAGAAAAGGATGATCCCCAATACTTTATGGATGAGACTTTCAAATCTCTAAGGGCAATGAACTCCCATGGTTCTGAAGTTGGTACCAATTTTTTGCCTCCTACTTAGGCTGAATTTGAGGAGGCATTTATAGAGAGGTTTCTGTCTGATGAGAAGTGGTTTGCTCTGGCTACTAAGTTCAAGAGGATCGAGCAAGGCACCATGTCTATTCGTAAGTATAGTTTGAAGTCTACTCATTTGGCAAGGTACGCTATGTACATGATTCCAACTGAGAAGCATAAGTTGAGTAGGTTCGTGCATGGTCTGGCCCCACATATTAAGTCTGCACATGCTGCTGCTGCTATGTCCCCTACTTGCACCTTTTCATCTTTAGTTGGGTTCGCTGAACAGTAAGAAAATTAGAGAGGTTAAGAAGTGTTGGAGGAACCTCAGAGTAAGAAGGACCGATCTGCGGGTAGTTTCAGTGGTGCATATGATGGAGAGCAACGGAAAGGGTATTCTGCAACTGATCAGGTGTTGCTCAGTCTAATGTTAATATTTCGTCTGGTGGACAGGGACATAAAGCGACAATCGGAATAGGTATACTCAGGGTGGAGATTGACCTTGGTCTGGATAAGAGGATCGTGTTGTCATCATTGTGGTATAAGAGGTCATATCAAGAGGGAGTGTAGGAAGTGGCTACGTGAAATGGCTAACTCTTCTTGCCAGAGAAACAATCCGTTGTCTCTTATTACTGCTATGAATCCGCCTGCTGGTAATACTAACAACACTCCTAATGCTCGTGGTAATGGGATTAGTAAAGCAGTTGCTAACACCACTAATGGGGGGACAAGCTTGAATTTATGGTTTGACTCGTAGGGAGGCGGCTGAAGCCTCTGACACTGTGGTCACATGTATTTTAATTATTTGTTCTATTGATACATATTTATCAATCGATCCGGGTTCAAAATTTCCCTTATGTAACTCTGTACTTTGTCCTTGATTTTGGTGTGGAACCTAAATAATTTTTAAAACCCTTTTCAATGAATAACCCTACTAGTATCCTCGTCATTGCTTCTATAATCTATAGAGACTGTGCAGTTGTAGTTAAGGGTCATGAGACTACTTCTAATTTGATTGGATTAGAAGGGTGAATTTTGGTATGATTATGGGGATAGACTGGCTTTCCAAGTATTATGCTGCTCTGGCTTGCCGATCCAAAATAGTTAGGCTTGAATTTCTTGATGAACCTGTTATCGAATGAAAGGGTGACATAGGTAAGCCTTGGGGTGGATTTATTTCTTAGCTTAAGCTTGTAAGATGATCTCGAAAGGGCGAAGTTACCGTCTAGTTGCCGTTAATGACACTCAGGCTATAATACCCCTACTTATTCCCTACTCCAGGTATGTGTTGAACCTTCTGATTATCAAGTCCTTATGAAAGTGTAGACTAAAGGTGTGAATTTCTTATTTCATGTTTCGGCTTATATGTAGTAATTGTGGAAGTCCTATGAGGACCATATGGTTATTGTTAGGGTATCAACATAGGTATATGATGGGATAGATTTCGAAACAAAAGAACTCTAGCAAAAATTTGAAAACTTGAGGTTTAGTGAAAAATTGTAGGCCATGACTTTCATTCGGGGCCAAATGATCCTGAGAGGGGATAACGTAACATCCCGTAAATCCGTATTAGGTATGAATGTGTAAAATTGGTGTTAAGATGAAATTTTAGCTATATGAACCCTTTCGGGATGAATTCGGGTGGAAGATAGTTGTTTTGAAGTTAAACCAAATAGTGAAGTTCATAAGAGCTCTTAAATTCACCTAAGTCTGAGGGATTTCTCACTTATGCCCAGTTTTCGGGTAGTTACGTTAGGCATATGAGAAAACTCAAAGCATAAAAATTGTAGATCTTTAAAGTACCTTTCCAACCATATATTGTGGAGCTCAAATGGAGCTACATACAAAAGGTTACGCCTGTGATATAGCTTTTTTGTCCCGTCGTAAGGGTGCCACGAGTATAACCTGTCTCTAACCAAATATTGGTCATGTGTGGCACCCCTGCGATGTAGGGGTGGCACGGGTGTTCTGGTCCGTGATGGGCTCACGACACGAGGGTTGCGCGAGACCCCCTTTAGGCCGAATATTTGAGAGAAAACAACCCTAAGGCTTCCCCAAAACATCTTAGGTAAGTTCTTGATCAATTCCCATCAATACAACATCGATCTAACATCAAATTAACACTCGTTCATCCTTCAAAATGATAGATTCTTGAAAATTGAAGAAAGAGAAATTAAAGGAGACTTTGTGAAACTTCTTGAAGGTATGTTCTTTTATCCTTAATGAGATTATTTAAAGGATTCAGACTAGTATAGGGTATTAGCTACAACTACAATCCATGGGTGATTCATGGGGGATTCAAGAACATAGTTTTGGGCACAAAAAGCCCTAGTTTTTTTATAAGGGCGGAAAATCTTAGAATTTAGTTAAAGTTCTAATCTTTATCATCTAAATCCATTGTAGAGCGATTATTGAATCTTGGAAAATCTATTTGGTAGCGTTTTAGCAGGAATTACGGTATTCCTTTTTTTCGAACATACTTTCCAAATGTTTTGAGTTGTTCTTTGGCAAGGTTTGTGTGCATGAGGGACAAGCCCGCATTAAACCTTCGTGTGTATTATATTATATTATATATATATATATATATATATATATATATATATATACATGATTTTCCCTTATCAAAGGATGACTGAAATTGAAATATAAAGCTTTGATCTTTGAACATAAATTACCCCATAAGGGATGCCTAAACTTGATTTCAGAAAAGCTTGGATATTTAATGTGTTTTGCTCTATGAGTGGATTGTGTTGAAATTGAAACTTACTTAATGACTTGAACTTGGTTTGTGATATTTGGCACAAATATCTATGTTTCGTGTCATTTTACATCCTATTCTTATGACTTTTATCGCTTGATCTATGATGAAATCGTCGTATTTGAGCTTATGTCATTATATTTCATGTGTCTAGGTACGATGAAGATAAACGATTGGAAACCGAGCAGTTTTGGTTGATTTTGGAGGTGATCGTGTGTGCACGAGTAAACGAAAGGAGCTCGCGACACTTAGAAGAATTTACGAAAGAACTAAAAGAAAATGTGCCAGCCCCGCGTCATGGATTCAATGGGGCCATGATGGGAAAACCAAGCTGCAGAATATTTGACAATTTGTGTCACGTCCGCATTGCAGGCTCAACACAATTGCGGGCCAAAATCACTGAAGACCCCGCGATGCGTGGCCAATGAAGGAAGGCCCAGTTTTGTTCGATTTTAATTAGGATTAGGACCCTTTTATCTGGTTAATAACCCTAAACTATAAATAGATATTTTGTTCATTATTAATGACGTGTTGGGATTATTCCAAGACTTGTAAGCCGTCATCTTACTTTTTCTCTCTAGGTTTATTTTATTTTCCATCTTTTTCAACCCTAGTTTCTTCATGAATTCTTGTTGTTCATTGAGAATCATGAGTAGCTAAATTTATTAATTATGGGGCTGTGGCGAACGACATGATTGTCATGGCCCGGCTACCATGGCCATGACGGCACCGGAGGCGACTACCGAGCACCACTCATCCCGCTAGTCATCACACTCAATCGAACATATATATAAACCCCAAAGCTATACATGGATATACATAAGCCCGTACGGCTACAAAAATGATATACAAAAATGTACGCTGACATCATCATGGGGCACAACTTATCCACACGTACGTATCTACGAGCCTCTACTAGAGTACTAGACATAAAGACGGGACAGGACCCCATAATGCCCAAAACATATGTACACAAAATAATGTATATCAAATAGCACCTCAGGAATAATGGAATACTCATGTGAGTCTGCTGATCAACACCTACGAACCTGAGCCGCCTCCTTGTTTACCTGTGAGCATGAACACAGCATCCAAACAAAAAAAGGATGTCAGTACGAACATTGTACTGAGTATGCAAGGCATAAACAACAATAGTACATTGATGAAATAAGGAGACATCAAGTAAGGAACAACCTGTAAATGAATGTTACTTATGACTAAATAATGCATTTTAACTTACTTCATAAACATCATCATATCATGTATGCATATATAGGATGCCCGACCATATAGGTATGGTGTGACCATCATTAGCCCGCGTCCAAGCCTCCCGCGTCTGGGGTAAACATCTCATGCCGCCCACTAGTGGTGTCTGCCCAAGCCCTCTAGACATGGTGTATATGCCACCCGCCTTAGTGGTGTCTGCCTAGCCATATAGGCGTAGTGTAATATCATCCTCATAGACTTATCATAGATATTGCATAAGAACTCAAAGACAATTATACTCTATCGGGGTAACATAAGGTCGTGAACCCCCGATTCCATTATGGAGTATTCATGAGTATTCTGCCTCACCTTGAAGGACCTAGCATTATAAGGTGAGATTGTAACACAATGAACAACATCAAAGAATCATAATTAGGATCATTAGCTTTGTAGAAACATCATATCACGAGCTTTAGAATCTTTAGACTTAGACTCATCATCATCATAGACTCATAATTTTCGGAATGTAAGAAGGTCATGGAGAATAGGGAAAATCATGTCATAAGAATCATGCCTTAGGAAAGAAGGGACTAGCCTTACATACCTTTCGTTTAGCTACTTTATCCCTTGAACGTTCCCCTCCAATTTTCACGTTTCTACCTTCAAGAGAGTTCGTACTAACATTAGATAATTGACAACTTAAGCATGCTTGAACTAAAGCTAGAGAAAAATTGGGCAGCGTCTCCTTTGTTTATACAACTTTCTCCATATCATATACCAACTCCTAAATGTCAATAACAATATCCATAATATCATACTCAATAATCTTCATCAACCATATATTGTTCAATTCTCCTGCTTCCATTTCAAGGGCATCCATACCATGGTCATAATACTACATTACATTCTTCCCCATATAATGTTTCTCCCATGTTCTTAATATCATTTATAACATAACTATACTCGTAACATACAAAGAATCATGATTCATATTAAGCTACTACTAAAAAATGTCACTATTCTCATATTTGTAATCCATTTTCTATTTCCTTCCATAATCCAAGTCTTTCAACCCCTCAATACTCTAAATAACATGAATTGATCATAAAACTTACCTTTAATAGTGTAGGAATGGGTTTTGGATAGCAATACTCCACTTGAAGAAACACCCTAGCTTCAATCCAAGAGATTTCTTGACTTCAAGCAACCCTCAATAGCTTCCTTACACTTGATTTCTTTGGTTTGATGAAGTTGATTCTTGTTTAGTCTTAGATTCTTGTAAAATAAGTTTGTGGAATATTCTAGAGGGTTAGAGAGAAGTGAAGAAGTGAGGGAAATGAAAATAATAACATGGGGTCTTATATATAATTGGAAAATCTGACCTGTCGGGAAATTATACGGACACTTATACGGTCCGTATAAACTTATACGGTGCGCATAAGTGACCGTGAAATCGCTCCAAAAACATCTCATTTCTGTAACCATTATACGGCACATTATACGGTTCGTATAATTTTATGCGGTTCGTATAAGTGACCGTATAACTCCATCAGCGATGCACCCTCACTGTAACGGTTAAACGGACCATTATACGGACCGTATAATATTATACGAACCGTATAAATGTTCGTATAATCCACTTCTTCTCCAATCTTGTTCTCGTCGTTTCGTTTGATCTTCAATCCTTATGGAACCTTCTTAGCACTTGTTTAACACTTCATTAGCAATCTAAGGGGTATCATAACTCTTCCTCAAAGCGTTACTAAATCATCATTAGTTCGATACTTTGAAAAACTCTTCTGAAACACAACGTATACTTCGCCTTTCTTAATGAACTTTCCTCTCTTGCTTCAAACGTCTTTGAAATCTTAATTAGAATCATTAAGTACTACTTCTTACTTATAGAAACATCATATACTTCTCACACTGTGTTAGTCTAGCTACCATACGATGACATGAAATTCTCTGAGGTGTAACATTCTTCCCCCCTTTAAAAATATTCGTCCTCAAATGTTAAGTTCTCGAAAATTCTACAAAAATTTCGCCAGAGTTTCCCCTGTAATATAGCACTACCATCCTGTCACAACTGCCCACAATAACAATGCCTCACAGGGCTACAACCTAATAGCAAGAAATTATGGCCACACGTGACCAAAAACATGAAAAGAATCATACATACCTCATAATGTTGATATCTCATCTAGGGTCTCTTCTGGGGGTGGAAACAAATGTGGGTATTTGGACTTCATACTTTCTTCCACTTCCCAAGTCATTTCTTCTCGGTTATTGCTTCGCCACAAGACTTTGACTGAAGCTACTCTTTTGTTTCTAAGCTTCTGTACTTGCCTGTCTAGTATGACAATAGGTACCTCTTCATAAGTCAACTTTTCTGTAACTTGAACCTCATCTACCGGTACGATTCTAGTAGGATCTCCGACACACTTACAGAGCATTGAGATATGGAAAACCGAATGGACCGATTCAAGTTCTGGAGGCAAGTCCAATTCATAAGCTACTTGACCCACCTTGCGGACAATCTTATAAGGTCCGATGTATCGAGGACTCAACTTCCCTTTCTTACCAAATCTCATCACGCCCTTCATCGGTGATACTTTTAAGAACACCCAATCATCAACTTGAAATTCTAAGTCTCACCGACGGTTATCCGCATAAGATTTCTGGCGACTTTGGGCTGTCTCTAATCGATCTCGGATAACTTTGACCTTTTCCACCGCTTGTTGAATCAATTCTGGACCTATTAATTGTGTCTCCCCGACTTCAAACCATCCAATTGGCGATCTGCACTTTCTTCCATATAGAGCTTCATACGGGGCCATTTGAATGCTGGCATGGTAGCTGTTATTGTATGCAAACTCAATAAGAGGTAAGTGGTCATCCCAACTACCACCAAAATCTAACACACATGCCCGTAACATATCCTCCAAGGTCTGAATAGTACGTTCGGCTTGCCCATCAGTTTGTGGATGAAATGCTGTGCTAAGCCTTGTCTGAGTACCCAAACCTTCCTGGAAAGACTTCCAGAATTTAGTTGTAAATTGGGCTCCTCGATCTGTGATAATAGATATCGGGACACCATGAAGTCGCACAATCTCTTTGAGATACAACCTTACATAATCTTCTGCTGAATATGTGGTTCTGACTGGAAGAAAATGAGCTGATTTCGTGAGTCTGTCCATGATTACCCATATGGAGTCATACTTTCTTTGGGAACGAGGTAACCCTACAATGAAATCCATGTTGATCATCTCCCATTTCCAGGTTGGAATCTCCATTGCTTGCAATAATCCTCCTGGCTTTTGATGCTCGATTTTCACTTGTTGGCAATTTGGACATTGAGCCACAAATTCCGCTATGTCCGTCTTCATTCCATCCCACCAATACATTAGCTTAAGATCGTGATACATCTTTGTCACTCCTGGATGAATAGAATACCGAGAATAATGAGCTTCTTCTAGAATTCAACGACGTAATTCTACAACATTCGGAACACATAACCTGTCTCGGTATCTAAGAACTCCATCTATATAAATTTCAAAGGGAGACTTCTCTTTCTCATGAAATGTATCTCTATAGTGGCCCAACTGAAGATCTTCATATTGACGCTCTTTCACCTCCACATCCAAGGATGAAACAGTTGGATTGTGAATGCCAATTCCTGCATTATCTGAATCAATTAGGCGAACTCCAAGGTTAGCTAGTTGGTGGAGTTCATGGATTAGTTCTTTCTTCTTTGGAGGAACCTCACATAAGCTACCCATTGATTTGCGGCTAAGTGCATCAGCCACTACAGTCGCCTTATCGGGGTGGTATAAAATACTCACGTCATAGTTTTTCAATAATTCCAACCACTGCCTCTACCGTAGATTTAATTCCTTCTGCTTGAAAATATACTGGAATCTCTTGTGATCTGTATAAATACCAACATGTACACCATACAAGTAGTGTCTTCACATCTTTAGTACGTGAATAACCGCGGCCAATTCAAGATCATGAGTTGGATAATTCTATTCGTGTTTTCGCAACTGCCTTGAAGCATAGGCAATGACTTTACCGTGCTGCATCAACACACATCGTAACCTGACACCAGAGGCATCACAATATACAACATAACCATCTGGCCTTTCCGGGAGTGTCAGGACTGGGGCTGAGGTTAATCTATCCTTTAACTCCTGAAAACTACGTTCATCAGCATCAGTCCACTGAAATTTTGCTGATTTCTGAGTTAGCTTCATCAATGGTGCTGAAATAGAGGAAAACCCTTCCACAAATCTTCTATAATAACCTGCCAATCTCAAAAAACTATGGACTTCTGTAGGTGTTGTGGGCCTTGGCTAAGTCTTCACAGCTTCAATTTTCTGAGTATCAACCCGAATGCCGTCAGCTGAAATAATGTGGCCTAGAAAAGTCACAGAATTTAACCAAAACTCACATTTTGAAAATTTGGCATACAATTCTCGAGTCCGAAGAATTCCAAGGACAATACCCAAATGGTCTGCATGCTCTGATTCTGTCCGAGAGTATACTGAAATATCATCAATGAACACTATCACGAACAGATCTAAAAGAGGCCTGAATACATTATTCATTAAGTTCATAAACACCTCCAGAGCATTCGTTAACCCAAATGACATTACCCGAAATTCATAATGGCCATATTTCGTTTTGAAAGCTGTTTTGGGAATATCTTCTTCTCTAACTCTCACTTGATGATAACCTAACCTCAGATCTATTTTGGAAAAACACTTGGCACCCTGTAATTGGTCAAAAAAATCATCAATTCTCGAGAGAGGATATTTGTTCTTAATCGTCACCTTATTCAGCTGCCTATAATCGATGCACATCCGTAGGGAACCGTCTTTCTTTCTCACAAATAGGACTGGTGCTCCCCACGGTGATGAACTGGGCCTAATAAACCCCTTCTCAAGCAAATCTTTCAATTGAGCCTTCAGCTCTTTCAATTCTGCGGGAGCAATAGATATAGGTTTAGTATCCGGTAACACATCAATAGCAAAATCAATCTCTCTTTCCGGAGGAAGGCCTGGAAATTCATCTGGAAATACATCTGGAAATTTATTCACTACCGGGACGGATTGAAAGGTTTGTGGCTTTGCTTCGGTGTCATGAACTCGGACTAGGTGATAAATGTAGCCTTTAGCTATCATCTTCCTTGCCTTAAGGTAGGACATAAACCTACCTCTAGGAGACGCTGTATTACCTTTCCATTCAAGCACGGGCTCTCCCGGGAATTAGAATTGAACCACTTTCATTCGGCAATCGACATTGGCATAACATGAGGCGAACCAATCCATGCCCATAATCACATCAAAATCTAACATCTCCAGCTCAACTAAATCAATTTTAGTCTGATGATCACATACTACAATTACGCAATTCTTGTATACTTGTCTAGCTATCACGGGGTCACCAACCAGAGTAGATATCTCAAAAGGTTTAATTGGCTCAGGTTCCACTCCAATACGACTAGCAATATATGGAGTAATATAAGATAACGTAGAACCCGGATCTATCAATGCATAAGCCTCATAAGAGAATATACATAGTATACCGGTAATCACATCCGGGGAGGACTCAAGATCCTGTCATCCTGCTAGAGCATAGATACGGGGCTGGGTACCACCTGAACTGGACGCTCCCCCTCTGCCTCTACCCCGACCTGCTGAAATCTGGAGAGTCTGCCCTATCGGGCATACGGAAGAAGAACCAGCCGCTGATCCTGTGAGCTGAACCCCAACTCTACCATTCATCGATGGACAGTCTCGCATCATGTGCCCAACCTGACCACAGGCATAGTAAGCATCTGAACCTCGGTGACACTGACCGAAATGTAATCTTGCCCAGGCGTCGCATCGCGATCGGTGGTCTCCTCTGGCTATAATCGCCTCCAAACTGGGAACCTGAGACCCTCGAACTCTGACCCTATCCTAAATGAATGGAGCGGTCAAATCTCTTGCCTGCAAATCGGAGAGGTGCACCAGTCGCCGACTAGCCTAAATGTCTAGAATGTGACTGTCTCGATCCCTCTCTATAGTCGCTACCGGCACCCATAGATACGCCCTCTTACTCGCCTCTATCAATATCACGCTCACCCCTTTGCGGGTGCTGCTGCTCCTCTAAGTTCTGGGCATAGGCCTGAATATGGGAAATATCCATCCCCTCTTGCAACGAAGCTGTCAAGCAATCTTTGAATAAATATGGCCCTAGGCCACTCACAAATCTATGCACTCGATCTCCTATATCGGTCACCATAGTCGGAGCATATCTAGCTAATGAGTTAAAGTGAAGGCTATACTCCCGGGCACTCGTATTTCCTTGCTTCAAATTTAAGAATTTATCTGCTCTGGCCCGACGAACCTCGGGTGGCAAATAGTGACGGATGAAGGCATCTACAAATTCTTGCCAAACCGGGAGAGGTGCATTTTCCTTTTTTCAGGATACCCAATTGTTGTACCATAGGACCGCTACATCTCGAAGTCTGTAAGATGCTAATTCTACGGATTCCATATCAGAGACATGGATAATTTTCAATGTCCTCAACATCTCATCAATAAAACCTTGCGGGTCTTCATCCGGCTTTGACCCGAAAAACTCTGGAGGGTTTAAACTCATAAAATCCTGGGATCAAGTACTAGTCGCCCTATCACCTGAACCCGTACCGCCGTGCACCGAGTGGCAACTAACTGTGTCAATAAATGGATAGCTTCGGTTATTTGTTGACCCGAAGTAACCGGTAGAAGAACGGTAGGCATAGGAGCTGGAACTGAAGCCCCCTCTTGTTCTTCTATAATAGGTGGAGTAGGAGAGGTGTTAGATGGAGCCTAATTATGCGATTCACCTTCCTCTACATTAGTTGGCTCCTTCGTCTCGCTTTTCTATCGTAACCTTGCCCTTCGGGGGGGCTGTGGCTTTTCTCTTTGGCGGCATCACTGAAATCATAACGGACAATTAGGGAGGAGAAAATCTTATAAGATGGCTCTATCGCACAATCTAGTAAGAAAAAGAATGGTCATTTTTCCTAAATGCCTCGCAGCCTCTTGTTTATAAGTGTGGCGCGCTTCACACCCATACACGAGACTCTGCTGGACGCGGCTCGTAGACACATCCTAGGACTGAACTGCTCTGATACCACTTTTGTCACGACCCAGCTAGGGCGCCATGATGAGTACCCGGAGCTGACTATTGAGCACCACTTATGCTGCTAGTCATCATACTTAACTAAACATATATATAAACCCCAAAACTATACATGGATATACATAAGCCCGTATGACTACAAAAATGATATACAAAAATGTACACTGACATCATCTTGGGGCACTACTTACCCACACGTACGTATCTACGAGCCTCTACTAGAGTACTAGACATAAAGACGGGACAGTACCCTATCATGCCCAAACCATAAGTATACAAAATAATGTATATCAAACAGCACCTCTGGAATAATGGAGTGCTCCTGTGAGTCCGCTGATCAACACCTACGAACCTGGGTCGCCTCCCTGTCTACTTGTGGGCATGAACACAACGTCCAAAAAGAAAGGACATCAGTACGAACATTGTACTGAGTATGTAAGGCTTAAACAACAATAGTACATTGATGAAATAAGGAGACATCAAGTAAGGAACAACCTGTAAATGACTGTCACTTAAGACTGAATAATGCATGTTAACTTACTTCTTAAACATCATCATATCATATATGCATATATAGGCTTCCCGACCATATAGGTATGGTGTGACCATCATTAGCCCGCGTCCAAGCCTCCTGCGTCTGGGGCAAACATCTCATGTCGCCCACTAGTGGTGTCTGCCCATGCCCTCTAGACATGGTGTTTATGCCACCCGCCTTAGTGGTGTCTGCCCAGCCATATAGGCGCAGTGTAATATCATCCTCATAGACTTGTCATAGAGCATGCATAAGAACTCAAAGACAACTATACTCTATCGGGGTAATATAAGGTCGTGAACCCCCGATTCCATTATGGAGTATTCATGAGTATTCTACCTTACCTTGAAGGAACTAGCATTATAATGTGAGTGTAACACAATGAACAACATCAAAGAATCATAATTAGGATCATTAGCTTTGTAGAAACATCATATCATAGGCTTTAGAATCTTTAGACTTAGACTCATCATCATCATAGACTCATAATTTCCGGAATGTAAGAAGGTCATGGAGAATAGGGAAAATCAAGCCTTAGGAAAGAAGGGACTAGCCTTACGTACTTTTCGCTTAGCTACTTTATCCCTTGAACGTTCCCATCCAATATTCACGTTTCTACCTTCAAGAGAGTTCGTACTAACATTAGATAATTGACAACTTAAGCATGCTTGAACTAAAGCTAGAGAAAAATTGGGCAGCGTCTCCTTTGTTTATACAACTTTTTCCATATCATATACCAACTCCCAAACGTCAATAACAATATCCATAATATCATGCTCAATAATCTTCATCAACCATACATTGTTCAATTCTCCTACTTCTATTTCAAGGGCATCCATACCATGGTCGTAATACTACATTACATTCTTCCCCATATAATGTTTCTCCCATGTTCTTAATATCATTTATAACATAACTATACTCGTAACATACAAAGAATCATGATTCATATTAAGCTACTACTCAAAAATGTCACTATTCTCATATTTGTAATCCATTTTATATTTCCTTTCATAATCCAAGTCTTTCAACCCCTCAATACTCTAAATAACATGAATTGATCATAAAACTTACCTTTGATAGTGTAGGAATGGGTTTTGGATAGCAATACTCCACTTGAAGAAAAACCCTAGCTTCAATCCAAGAGATTTCTTGACTTCAAGCAACCCTCAATAGCTTCCTTTACACTTGATTTCCTTTGTTTGATGAAGTTGATTCTTGTTTAGTCTTAGATTCTTGTAAAATAAGTGTGTGGAATATTCTAGAGGGTTAGAGAGAAGTGAAGAAGTGAGGGAAATGAAAATAATAATATGGGGTCTTATATTTATAATTGGAAAATCTGACACGTCGGGAAATTATACGGACACTTATACGGTCCGTATAAACTTATACGGTCCGTATAAGTGATCATGAAATCGCTCCAAAAACATCTCATTTTTGTAACCATTATACGGCACATTATACGGTTCGTATAATTTTATATGGTTCGTATAATTTTATACGGTCCGTATAAGTTACCGTATAACTCCATCAGCGATGCACCCTCACTGTAACGGTTATACGGACCATATAAATGGTCGTATAATCCACTTCTTCTACAATCTTGTTCTTATCGCTTCGTTTGATCTCCAATCCTTATGGAACCTTCTTAGCATTTGTTTAACACTTCATTAGCAATCTAAGGGGCATCATAACTCTTCCTCAAAGCATTACTAAATAATCATTAGTTCGATACTTTGAAAAATCTTCTGAAACACAATGTATACTTTGCCTTTCTTAATGAACTTTCCTCTCTTGCTTCAAACGTCTTTGAAATCTTCATTAGAATCGTTAAGTACTACTTCCTACTTATAGAAACATCATATACTTCTCACACTGCGTTAGTCTAGCTACCATACAATGACATGAAATTCTCTGAGGTGTAACAATGATAGTTGGTTTGACGACACTTTTTATTGATTAAATTTTCGTATTTTGGATTGCTTATTTATTCTTGATCTTAATTGTTTAATTATCTGGCCAATAGTTGAACACTATCTGTGACATGTGAATTGAACTAGGGATAGGGAATTTGCATGCGTAATAAGAATAAATATGGCTTGTTCGATATAATTGTTTCGCTAATGAGGATAGGAATATACCCTTTAGCCTTGCTTAGTTGAATACGGAGAAGTAAATGTGTTTTGTTACCTCTGGCGACCATAGGGATATAGGTGTTATAGTAGCATCTACAGGCTTGTGAGCAACTCGAAAGATACTCATAAAGTTATAATTAACCCGTCAACTAGTAACCAAGGAAATAAGATAGGTAGAATTGTCAGAAGATCTACTGGATTGTCGAAAGCCATGACCCTAGAACTCTCTCTATTTGATAAACATTACAATCTTTGTTGAAATATTCTCAGTCACAAAAACACCCATCACAAATTGTTTACTTTTCAGTTTTAGTTTAGTTATAACAAACACCTTGATTTTCACTTTCTTAAATAGTTTTATTCAAATTTGAATTAGTTTAGCAGTAGAATCTAAGTCTCTGTGGGATCGATAGCTGGACTTAAAAGTTCTATATTACTTGTACGACCACGTATACTTGCGTATGCATTTGGGAGCAACAAGATTTCGGCTCATTGCTTGGGACTTAGAAAATTCTTTTTTTTTTTCTAATTTGAGTTTGTGTTTCTATTCAAGTCTTTACCTTTTTTTTGTTGGTCTACTTATGTCATTTCAGGTTTCTCTGGTTTATGCCAAGCACTAGAAGTTTAGGAAAACCGTTAGTTGATCTTGATCCCAAAATCGAAAAAACTTTACACAGACAGAGAAAAATGGCTGAGGAAGCAGCAAGACTTGCTTTGGAAGAGGCAGAAAGGGATAAAAACAGAAACGGGGATGAACAAGTTGAAAGAGCGACTGCGAGGGCACAAGAACAATGGATTCTTTTGTCCAGTTATGCTAGACCTAATCTGTCAACTATTGCTAAGGCTATCGTTAGGCCTGACATTACTGGAAATTTTAAGCTGAAAGAAGGAATAGTGCGGCCGGGTGCGATACGTGCCGATATAGGTAAGTCTAGTGAAGACCCGCATAAGCACTTGATGCAGTTCGAGTAGTTGAGCGAGAATTTTTAATATAGAGATGTTCTCGATGATTATGTGAAGCTATCCTTATTTCCTTTCTCATTGATTGGTGAAGCGAGGGAATGGTTGACGAATCTGTCTGCAGATTCTATCACTTCTTGGGAGGTATTATCAAATAACTTCATCGGCAAGTTTTTCTCACCCAAGAAAATAAAGGAGCTGCGAGGAAGAACTGCTAACTTCACTTAGAGAGATTTTGAATCTCTGCCACACGCTTGGGAAAGGTATAAGGGCTATTTGCGAGATTGCCCACATCACATATAGCCAAAGGAGATCATTGAAAACTATTTTGTAGAAGAACTTAACCATGAATCAAGGGCATTGTTGAATATCTTAAACAAACCATATGAGGAGATGAAAGCTCTCCTTGAGTTGATGTCCGAAGGGCATTATGAGTATCACGAAATTTGTTACCACGAAGGCATAGGGTTAGGTTTAGTAGATGATATTGCGGCTATTCGGTCTCTGGCCGATATAAGTACTCTTACTAATGTGATGTGGAGGGTGTTTTCTCAAGCTCAGCAGATCCAACCAGTTCAACATATTCAGCAGGCAGTGTGTGTAAGTTGTGGTGAGCCTCATGATTATAGTAATTGCCCATTGAATCCAGAATCTATCTATTATATGGGGTAGCAGAACCGTGGTGTCAAAAATTATGGGAACTATCATGGAAATAATTACAACACTCCATTCGAGAAGCAGGACTTTCACAAGCCGAACAATTATCAGCAACCTCAGGCTCAGCCAGCTAGCAATTTGGAAGATATAATGAAGCAGCTTATAGCTCAAACACATGTAACATAGCAACAAAATCAGAAAATTCAGAGTGAGATGCAGAAATCTATTCATGAGCTTGAGCGTCAGATGGGGCAGATGGCTATGATGCAGAATGTCAGACCACACGGTTCTCTTCCTAGTGATATTGAGAAGATTCCTAAGGAGTGCAAGGAAGTCACCTTGAGGAATGGCAGAGAACTTGAAGAAGTGCCTCCGAAAAAGAAGAACATAGCAAAAGCAGAACTTATCCCTCGCTTGGGCGAGCCGAGCCAAACGGCATACGCAGAGCAACCCGTTGAGGAAGTGATTCGACCAGCCCCTCCCTTTCCACAGTGACTTCAGAAATAGAAAGCAGATTCGACTTGCAAGAAATTTCTTGAACTCTTAAAGAAGGTACACATCAACATCCCTTTGGTGGAGCTTTTGCAAGAAGTTCCAAAATATGCAAAGTATATCAAAGATATGGTCGCGAACAAAAGACGTTAGACAAAGTTTGAGAATGTTGCACTTACTGAGGAGTGCAGTTCTAGAGTGAGGAGTAAAATTTCTCTAAAGTTGAAAGATCCGGGCAGCTTCACGATTTTGATTACTATTGGCAACATTGAAGCTGGGCTAGCATTGTGTGACTTGGGTGCTAGTATTAATCTGAAGCCCACTTCTGTATTTTGAATGTTACGCTTGAGTGAGCCTAGGCCAACGACTATTACATTGCAGCTGGCTGATCGATCTCTTGCTTATCCTAAAGGTATTATTGAGGATGTTCTTGTGATGGTAGGCCCGTTTATTCTGCCAGTTGATTTTATGATACTTGATTATGAGGCATATAAGAGTGTTCCTCTCATCATGGGAAGAGAATTCTTGGCTACTGTTGATGCTATGATCCGAGTGAGAGATGGGAATATGTCTATGACAGTTGATGAAAAAGAGGCGATCTTTGATGTGTTTAAAGCTATCAAGCTTCCAGCCTATTATGAGGAGTTGAAGATGATTACCGTGGTGGAGCCCGAGCTTACTAATACAGAGTTAGATCACTTTCTAGCTTTTCAAGATCTTTTGGAGCCAGCTTTGGTGTATGGGGAAGACTTGATGATTGATGAAGAAGTCGAGGAGTGTCTTAGCATTCTTGACACTTTATGTGCTTATTTATGAGCAAACACACCATTTGAGGAGCTAGACAGACCAGAGTCATGGAAGAAACCGAAACCATCTATTGAAGAGGCTCCAGTTCTTGAGTTGAAGCCATTACCTCCTCATCGTTGCTACGCTTTCTTAGGTAGTGGAGACACATTGCCTGTAATTTTCTCCACTTATTTGACTGATGTGCAGGTTGAACGTGTATTATGAGTTCTAAGAGATTGAATCCGAGCCCTTGGGTGGTCGATAGCTGATATTCTAGGTATTAGTAGCTCGTTTTGCATGCACAAAATATTATTGGAGGAAGGCAGCAAGCCTATTGTTGAGTGCCAGAGACGACTGAACCCGATCATGAAGGAGGTAGTGAAGAAATAGGGAATCAAGCGGCATGACAGCTACATTATTTATCTCATCTCTAACAGCAAATGGGTAAGTCCTGTACAATGTGTCCCAAAGAAAAGGGGCATGACTGTGGTAGAGAACAAGAAGAATGTATTGGTGCCTCAACAAACTGTTACTGGTTGGAGGATATGTATTGACTATCACAAGTTGAACAACGCCACCAGAAAAGATCACTTTTCTTTGCCCTTCATGGATCAGATGCTCGATAGATTGGCTGGGCACGATTATTATTGCGGGCACGATTATTATTGTTTTCTGGATGGCTACTCAAGCTACAACCAGATCATGATTGCACTTGAGGATCAAGAGAAGACCACATTCACATATCCATATGGCACGTTTTCATTCCAGAGGATGCCTTTCGGTGTGTGTAATGCTCCAGGTACTTTCCAGCTATGCATGATGGCTATTTTCACCGATATGGTAGAAAACTATGTGGAGGTATTTATGGAAGACTTCTCTGTTTTTGGAGATTCTTTTGATGACTGCGTGAACCATTTTGATGCCGTGTTAGCTCGTTGTGAAGAAACAAACTTGGTACTTCACTGAGAAAAATGTCATTTCATGGTTCGGGAAGGCATTGTTCTTAGGCACAAGGTATCGAGCAAGGGCATAGAGACAAGGCAAAAATTGAAGAAATTGAAAAATTGCCACCACCCGTTTCAGTTCAGGGAGTGCGCAGTTTTCTTGGGCATGCAGACTTCTATCGACGGTTCATCAAAGACTTCTCTAAAGTTGCTAATCCAATGTGCAAGCTATTAGAGCAAGATGTAAAGTATGTGTTTAATGAAGCCTGTCTGATGGCTTTTGATGAGTTGAAAAAGAGGTTAGTGTCTGCTCCTATTATCATCGCACCCGATTAGTCTCTGCCATTTATTTTGATGTGTGATGCAAGTGATTTTGCTGGGGGAGCTGTCCTTGGTCAGAAAAGGGACCAGATTTTTCATCCTATTTTTTATCCCAGTAAGACACTTGATGCAGCCCAGATGAACTATACAGTTACAGAGAAGGAGTTATTAGCAGTTGTCTACACCTTTGACAAATTTCTGTCATTTCTTGTGGGCACGAAGGTAATTGTCTATACTGATCACACTGCAGTTTGATACTTATTTGCGAAGAAGGATGCAAAGCTGAGGCTTATTCATTGGGTGTTGCTGCTTCAAGATTTTGACATTGAGATTCTTGACCGGAAGGGCACAGAAAATCAAGTAGCAGATCACTTATTGAGATTGGAAGATCGGGAACATGTAGATGAAGCAGTGGTGATTAAGGAGACTTTTCCTGATAAACAACATTTTGCTCTTCAATTAGCTGAGGTGCCATGGTATGCAGACATGGTGAACTTTTTAGCAAGTGAGATTTACCCCCCATAGTGCTAATCACGAGAAAAATAAGCGGATTTTGCATGATAGCCATTTCTATGTGTGGGATGAGACCTATCTCTACAGGGTTGGCACAAATCAGCTGATTAGAAGGTGCATTCTAGAGGAAGAGGTCCCCGCGATTCTTGAGAAGTGTCACTCATCACCCTATGGGGGACATCACGTTGGTGATAGAACAGCTGCGAAGGTACTTCAGTTCGAGTTTTATTAGCCCACTTTGTTCAAAGATGCTCATGAATTTGTGCGAGACTGCGATAACTGCCAGAGAATCGAAAATATCTCTAAGCGTCATGAAATGCCTTTGAAGGGCATCTTAGAGATTGAACTATTTGATGTGTGGGGTATCGATTT
The DNA here is from genome assembly GCF_029784015.1 of Lycium ferocissimum. Classification (NCBI taxonomy): domain Eukaryota; kingdom Viridiplantae; phylum Streptophyta; class Magnoliopsida; order Solanales; family Solanaceae; genus Lycium; species Lycium ferocissimum. Next base: position 39,942,459 of record NC_081346.1, read on the forward strand.
CATGGGTCCCTTCATACCGTCCAAGAGGAAGAAGTACATATTAGTTGCTGTAGACTATGTCTCGAAGTGGGTGGAAGCCATTGCACTTCCCACCAATGATGCTAGTATGGTGGCAAGATTTCTAAAGAAGGATATTTTTACAAGGTTTGGGACCCCTTGAGCCATTATCAGCGATCAAGGTATCCATTTTTGCAATCGACTTTTTGATAAATTGTTGCTCACGTATGGTGTGAAACACAAGATAGCGACTGCTTATCATCCTCAGATGAGTGGTCAAGTGGAGGTATCAAATCGAGAAATTAAGAATATTTTGGAGAAGACTGTGGGCGTGAGTAGGAAAGTGTTACACCTTGGACATTTTGCGTCGTCGTGTGGTGATTAAACTAGCGCAAGTTAAGGTGTGCATGAAGTCCCTATAATCGAGAAAGGACATTTAATAATTCTAATTAAGATTCCAAAGACATTTGAGGCAAGGGAAGAAAGTTCGTCAAAGGAAACTGAGGTATAAGTCGTGTTTGGGGAAAAGGTTTTGAAATTGTCGAGGTAACGGTTGGTTAGTAAGATCTTAAGGATGAGTTATAAGGTTCTTTAGATTGTTAATGAAGTGTTAAACAAGTGCTAAGAAGGTTCCATAAGGATTGGAGATCAAACGAATCGACGAGAACAACTTTGGAAAAAGGTGGGTTATACGACCATTTATACGGTCCGTATAATGGTCCGTATAATAGTCACAGTGAGAGGTCATCACTAGAAGACTTATACGGTCACTTATATAGACCGTATAAAATTATACGGACCGTATAAGTGTCCGTATATTTCAAAGCAGACAGCTTTGTCCATTTTATAAATATAAGACCCCAGAGTTCTTATTTTCATTTCTCATTTCCTCCACACCTCTTGAAACCTCTAGAACACTCTATACTTCTTATTAACACAAATTCAAGGAAGATCAAATACCAAAAATAGTGGAATCAAATGCAAGGATGCTAACTAGGGTTAAGGAAAGCTAGAAATTCCTTTGGAATTGAAGTTGGGGGTTCTCCAAGTGAAGTATTTTCATCCAAAGCCCATTCCTAAATAATCAAAGGTGAGTTTTTCGCTTATTCCATGTTAATAAAGGTATTGAGTGGTTGAAAGACTTGAATTAGAGAAGAAAGTAGTATATGAGCCCAAATTATGGAAGTATGGGTATTGTTGTCACGACCCAGTCGGTGAGCCATGACGGTTACCCGGAGCTGACTACCAAGCACCACTCATCGCGCTATCCATTATACCCATCCTGGACACACATAATCACCAAGGCAATACATATATATATGTATAACCCCTCACGGCTGCAAAATGATATACAATAATATACATCGGGGAGATCACCAGACATCTACTACCCACACGTATGTATCTACGAGCCTCTAACTGGAATACTGAACATAAGGACAGGACAGGACCCCGCCATGCCCGAATGTGTACACGAAAGAATATAAATCAAAACTGCACCTCCGGAGTAGGGAAGTGCTCCTAGCAAGCTGATCTGGCTCCTAAGTATCTGGACCGTCCACCTGTCTATCTGTGGGCATGAACACAGCGTCCAAAGAGAAAAGGACGTCAGTACGAACATTGTACTGAGTATGTAAGGCATACATAGTAACATAATAAAGGAATATAGAAAGCATAAGAAGGAAAGATCACTGTAACTGCTTGCCTCTTGAGGCGGAATCATGCATGCTAACTTATTAATAACAACATCATGTCATGTATGCATATGTAAATTACCCGACCATATAGGTACGGTGTGATCATCATTAGCCCGCGTCCGGGACTCCTGCGTCCGGGATAAACATCTCAAGCCGCCCACTACTGGTGTCTGCCATGCCATTTAGACATGGTGTAATCATCATCATAGCTGCCCACTACGCCTGTCGTAGTGGTGACTGCCCGACCATATAGGCGCGGTGTAATCATACATATACATCATATGAGGCATGCATGGGAGCTCAAGTAAAAGCTATAACTCTATCGGAGTGACGTAAGGTCGAGAACCTCCGATTACCTTATGGAATAATCATCATTGCTAAGCCTCACCTTGGAAGAACTAATATCATGAGGTGAGACGACAACAAGAAGTAACATCAATGAGATCATAAAGTAGGACCATTAAACTCATGAAAGCATCACTATTATCATTATTACCATAGAACATATCCCATCTCTATCTCATAGGAAACTCTTAATACTCTTTAGCTTCGTCGTTTGGAATGTAAGAAGGTCATGGGAATTACCGAAAAGAAATCACAATATATAAGAATCATGCCTTTAAAGGAAGAGCTAGCCTTACATACCTTTACGTCACTCTAGCTCTATCGATTAATTGTTTCCCTCCAATACTCACAATTCTATATTCAAGAGAATTTGTACTAAGATTAGATAACCAGAAACATCTATAGGTTACCCATGATAACATATTCAATAAATTCTTCAAGTTACACATTGTTTACTTCTTAAATCCACCTTCAAGATCATCCATAACCATACCTATTTTACAACATTATATTCATTCTCATATAATACTCCTTTAACATCATTTGCATTATTCAATACAAGATTGTACTCATAACATGTCAAGAACTATTATTTAAGTTAATTCATCATTCAAGAATATCACTATCTCCATATTGCACTCCATATTATCCTCCCTTCCATGATCCAAGTCTTTTAACCTCTCAATATTCTTAATAACATGAATTGAATATAAAACTTACCTTTGATGATATAGGAATGGACGTTGGATGTAAATACTTCATTTGGAGAAAACCCCACTTCAACACCAAAGAGATTCTTGGTTTCCACAAACCCTAGAGAGTACTCTTGCACTTGATTCAACTAATTCTTGGTGTTTACTCCTTGATTTCCCTTGGATATATGATAATATAATGAGAGGATTTTTCTAGAACCTTCAAGATTTGGAGAAAGAATGAAATCTGAAAATTTGGGGTGTAACTCGTCTATTTATAGCTGGAACTGGAAAGTTCCAGATAAGCGATTCGACGAGCGGGTTGACGACCCGTCGACATGTTGACGGTCCGTCGACTTGCTCCGTTAACTAACACCTGAGAATCTATGATTGCAGAAGCATGTTGACGGTCAGGTTGACGGTCCCGTCAACGTATCGACGGTCCCGTCAACGTGTCGACGGTCTGTCGACTGACGCCTATAGGTCTCAGTCTGAAGAAACATATTGACGGTGCACGGTGATTGTCCGTCGACATGTCGACGGCCCATCGACAGTGACTGGTGTCTGCAAAATTTCCCTAATTCAGTTCAGATTTCGCCGATTCGATTTGTTCAACTTCTAACCCCGTAAATCACCAGGAATACCTGTTGGTACATTTGTATTCGGGGTAAGATATTCTCTACCTTAACTATCTCCCACGGGCTTCCTTCTCTTACCTCAAATGTCTTTGGAATCTTAATTAGAATCATTAAGTATCCCTTTTTACTAGCAAGGGTATCATATACACCTTAGCTAACTTTGGCCTATTTACCGCATAACGACATGAAATTTTCTGAGGTGTAACAATTGTGAGTAGTAAATTCATTTGAATCATGATTCTTAGCTTGAGATGAGTATAATATTGTTATGAATGATATTAAGGATGCTGAAGAAGCATTATATGTGAATGAATATGACGTTGTGTTCTAATTATGGTTATGGATACCCTTGAAAGGGAATTGTGAGAATCGAATGATGCTTAACTTGAAGAGGTTTATTCATTATGATATTGTGGGTGTTGTTGATGATGTTTGGGAGTTGGTTATTATATGGAGGAAGTTGTCGAAACAAAGGAAGTGCTGCCCAATTTTCGGTAGCCCTTTAGTCATTTTAACCTAGACTTAAGTTAAGCGTTTCCAATGACCTAACCTTAGTACAAATTCTCTTTAATGTAGAATCGTGAGCTTGGAAGGGAAGCGCTTAGTTGATAAAGTTAAGGAGATGTAAAGGTATATAAGGCTAGTCTCCTTCTTTCAAAGGCATGACTTCTATGCTATGATTTCTTTTCTATATTCCATGATCTTATTACATCCTAAGAGTTGAAAGTTCATGATTCTCAAGAATTTCTTATGAAATAAAGGTGAGATATGTTCCATGATAATGATGATGATGATGATGATGATGATGCTAATATGAGCTTGATAATCCTATCTTTATGATTTCATTGATGTTGTTCCTTATTGCTGTCTCACCTCATGGCATTAGTTCCTTCATGGTGAGACGCAACGACGATGACTATTTCATAATGTAATCGGAGGTTACCGACCTTATGTCACTTCGATAGAGTCATAGCTTTCTTTTGGGCTCTCGCGCATGCTTTATGTTATTTTCATGTATGATCACACCGTGCCTACATGTTTGGGAAGACACACCACTGCAGTGGCCAGCTTAGGCCCCGGGCGCGGGAGGCCTGGACGCGGCTAATGATGATCACACTGTACCTATATGGTCGGGCAGCTTATATATATATGATATGACATTATTTTTATTATAAAAATTAGCATGCATGACTCCGCCTTAAGAGGCAATCAGTTACAGGTTTGCTCTTCATCTTATGCTCCTTTATTTCTTTATTATGTTGTTGTACATGCCTTGCATACTCAGTACATTGTTCGTACTGACGTCCTTTCTTTATGGACGCTGTGTTCATGCCCACAGGTAGACAGAGACACAGTGCAAACACTTAGGAGCTTCCTCAGCTGAGTTGCAAGAGTACTCCACTACTCCGGAGTCGCCATTCCTTGGTATATTCTTTTGTGTACATATTGGGGCACGGCGGGGTCCTATCCCGTCCTTACGATTTCAGTACTTCAATTAGAGGCTTGTAGATACTTATATGTGGGTTGTAGATGTTATGAGACTTCTTCAGTGTATATTTTGTACATCATTTTGTAGCCTCGAGGGCTTATGCATATATTCATATTTTGGGAGATTGGGAAATTGGTTTTATGACAAGTTCTATGTTGAAAATGATATATGTCCAGGTTGAGCATGATGGATAGCGTGATGAGTGGTGCTCGGTAGCCAGCTTCGGGTACCCGTCATGGCCCACTAGCTGGATTGTGACAAAAGTGGTATCAGAGCAGTTTCGTCCTAGGATGTGTCTATGAGCCGTGTCCAGTAGAGTCTTGTTTATGGGTGTGAAACGCGTCGCACTTATGAACAAGAGGTTGTGGGGCATTTAGGAATAATAACCGTCTTTCTTCTTTATAGATCGTGCAATAGAGCTATGTTATAATATTTCCTTTTTCCCTAATTATGCGTTATAATTTCAGCGATGCCAGTAAAAAGGAAAGCAATGGCCACCCAGAAGGGCAAGACTGTGACAGAAAGGCGGGTTGAACAGGAGCCACCGATAAATATAGAGGAGGGAGAGTCCCACAATGAGGCTCAATTTCGGACTTCTCATACTCCTCCTATATTAGAGGGGTGTGAAGGGGCCTCAGCTCCAGTTTCAGTACCTCCAGTTCCTCCACTGGGTGCGTCGGGTCAGCAGATGACCGAGGCTATTCAGCTACTAACTCAACTAGTTGCTACTCAAGCTCAGCTGCAGAGTGCCGGTATAGGTGATAAGGCGGCAAGTGCCAGAGCCCGTGATTTTATGAGTTTGAACCCGCTAGAATTTTTCGGGTCAAAGTCGGATGAAGACCCGCAAGGTTTTATAGATGAGATGCTAAGGATGCTGAGGATTATCCATGCTTCATATACAGAGTCAGTGGAGTTGGCGTCTTATAGGTTATGGGATGTAGCCGTTCTTTGGTATAATAATTGAATTTCTTCAAGAGGGGAAAATGCACCTCCTCCGGTTTGGCACGAGTTTGTAAATGTTTTCATCCGTCATTATTTTCCACCCGAGGTCCGTCGGGCCCGAGCTGACAGGTTTTTGAATCTAAAGTAAGGAAGTATGAGTGCTCGGGAGTATATTCTTCATTTCAATTCACTGGCCCGGTATGCTCTGACCATGGTGGCCGATATGGGAGACCGGGTGTATAGATTTGTGAGTGTCTTAGGGCCACATTTGATCAAAGATTGCTTGACAGCTTCACTTCAGGAGGGGATGGACATTTCCCGTATTCAGGCCCACTCCTAGAATCTAGAAGAGCAGCAGCAGCCGCCCCGAGGTGAGCGTGATATTGATAGAGGGTAGAGATAGGGCTCGGCCGCGCATCGATGGGCGGGTTCTTCTTCGTCCGTGTGCCCTGTAAGGTAGACTCCCCAGATTTCAACAGGCCATGGTAGGGGCAGAGGCAGATCATCCAGTTCAAGTGGCTCCCAGCCCCGTATTTATGCTTTAGTCGGACGCCAGGATCTTGACTCCTCCCCTGATGTGGTTACAGGTATACTATCCATATTTTCTCACGATGTTTATGCATTGATTGATCTGGGTTCTACCTTGTCGTATATCACTCCTTATATTGCTGGTCGTATTGGGGTAAAACCCGAGCCAATTAAACCTTTTTGAGGTGTCCACTCCTCAAAAAGATGGTTCTTTACGAATGTGCATTGACTATAGGCAGTTGAACAAGGTGACGATAAAGAATAAATATCCGCTTCCAAGAATCGACGATTTGTTTGATCAACTGCAGGGTGCTAAGTGGTTTTCCAAGATTGATCTGAGTTCAGGATATCACCAAGTGAAAGTCAAAGAAGAGGACATTCCGAAAACAACTTTCATGACTAGGTATGGCCATTATGAATTTCGGGTGATGTCATTTGGGCTGACTAACGCTCCGACAGTGTTTATGAATTTGATGAATAATGTATTCAGGCCTTTTATAGATCTATTCGTGATCGTGTTCATCGATGACATTTTGGTATATTCTCGGTCAGAAACAGGGCATGCAGACCACTTGCGTATTGTCCTTGGAATTCTTCGAACTCGTGAACTGTTTGCCAAATTTTCAAAATGTGAGTTCTGGTTGAATTCTGTGACTTTTTTGGGCCATATTATCTCAGCTGACGGTATTCGGGTTGATACTTAGAAAATCGAGGCTGTGAAGACTTGGTCAAGACCTACAACGCCTATAGAAGTCCGTAGCTTTCTGGGATTAGCAGGCTATTACAGAAGATTTGTGGAAGGATTCTCTTCTATTTCAGTACCATTGATGAAGCTAACTCAGAAATCAGTAAGATGTCCATAGACCGATGCTTGCGAGCGTAGTTTTCAAGAATTGAAAGATAGATTGACTTCAGCCCCAGTTCTGACACTTCCAGAAGGATCAGCAGGTTATGTTGTTTATTGTGATGCCTCCAGTGTCGGATTGGGCTGTGTGTTAATGCAGCATGGAAAGGTTATAGCCTATGCCTCCAGACAGTTGAGGAAACATGAGAAGAATTACCCGACCCATGATCTTGAATTAGCCGTGGTTATTCATGCACTAAAGGTTGGAGACATTATTTGTATCTTGTACATGTTGATATTTATACAGATCATAAGAGTCTCCAGTATATCTTCAAGCAGAAGGAGTTGAATTTGCGGTAGAGGCGATGGCTAGAGCTATTGAAGGATTATGATGTGAGTATCTTATATCATCCCCGGAAAGCAAATGTGGTGGCCGACGCTCTTAGCTGTAAATCCATGGGTAGTCTGTGCGACGTTCGACTAAAAAAGAAAGAATTAATCCATGAGCTCCACCAGCTAGCTAGCCTAGGAGTTCGTTTAATCGATTCGGGCAATGCGAGTCGTTCATAACCCTTGATTTTCATCCTTAGATATGGAAGTGAAAAGGCGCCAATATGAAGATCCCCAGTTGATCCACTATAGAGATACACTTCCCTAGAAAGAGGAGTCGCCATTTGAGATTTCTGTAGATGGGATTCTCAGGTACCGAGGCAGGCTATGTGTTTCGGATGTTGCAGGACTACGTCATCAGATTCTGGAAGAAGCTCATTACTCTCTTTATTCTATTCATCCAGCAGCAACAAAGATGTATCATGATCTTAAGTCAATATATTGGTGGGATGGAATGAAGAAGGATATAGCGGAGTTTGTAGCTCAATGCCCGAATTGCCAACAAGTGAAAATTGAGCATAAAAGCCAGGGGGATTGTTGCAAGCCATGGAAATTCCAACCTGGAAATAGGAGGTGATCAACATGGATTTTATTGTAGGTTTGCCTCGTTCTCGGCGTAAGTATGACTCCATATGGGTAATTGTTGATAGACTCACGAAATCAGCCCATTTTCTTCCGGTCAAAACCACATATTCAGCTGAAGACTATGCAAGGCTGTATCTTAAAGAAATAGTACGACTTCATGGCGTCACAGTGTCTATTATCAAAGATATAGGAACACAATTTACTGCTAAATTCTGGAAATCCTTTCAAGAAGGTTTAGGAACTCAAGTGAGGCTTAGCACTGCATTTCATCCACAGACTAATGGACAAGCTGAACGCACTATTCAGACCTTAGAAAATATGTTGCAAGCATGTGTACTGGATTTCGGAGGCAATTAGGATGATCATTTGCCACTTATTGAATTTGCTTACAACAATAGTTATCATTCCAGCATCCAGATGGCCCCGTATGAAGCTTTATATGGAAGGAAATGTATAGCACCAATCGGATGGTTTGAAGTGGGAGAAGCACAACTAATAGGTCCAGAACTGATTCAGCAAGCATTGGAAAAGATCAAAACTTATCTGAGACCGATTCTTGACAGCCCAGAGTCGTTAGAAATCTTATACGGATAATCATCGACAAAATTTGGAATTTCAAGTTAATGATTAGGTACTCCTGAAGGTGTCGCCGATGAAAGATGTAATGAGATTCGGCAAAAAGGGTAAACTCAGTCCTTAGTATATTGGGCCTTACAAGGTTCTACGCAAAGTAGGCCAAGTGGCTTACGAGTTAGATCTGCCCCTAGAACTTGAATCAGTTCATCCAGTTTTCCATGTGTCAATGCTCCGTAAATGTATTGGAGATCCTTCCAGAGTCGTACCTATAGATGATGTCCAAATCACTGAAAAGTTGGCCTATGAAGAAGTGCCTACGGATATACTACATAGGTGAGTGCGAAGACTCAGAACTAAAGATGTTGCCTCGGTTAAGGCTCTGTGGAAGAATAACAACAGAGAAGAGATGACTTGGGAAGCAGAAGAGGATATGAAGATCCAATATCCACATTTATTTCCACCCCCGGAAGAGATTCAAGATGAGATGCCATTATCCCCATGTATGAAATGCTTCTTTTATTGCTTTTGGGTCGTGTGTGGCCATGTTTTCTCGCTGTTGTTATTGTAGCCCTGTGAGGCGATGTTATTTTGGGTGCTGTGACAGGATGGTAGTGCCATATTACAGGGGAAACTCTGGCGAAATTTTCGTAGAATTCCCGAGAATTTAACATTCGAGGACGAATGTTCTTAAGGGAGGGAGAATGTTACACCTCGGACATTTTGTATCGTCGTGCGGTGATTAAACTAGCTCAAGTTAAGGTGTGCATGAATTCCCTATAAGCGATAAGGGACATTTAATAATTATAATAAAGATTCCAAAGACATTTGAGGCAAGGGAAGAAAGTTCGTCAAAGGAAAGTGAGGTATGAGTCGTGTTTGGGGAAAAGGTTTTGAAATTGTTGAGCTAACGGTTGGTTAGTAAGATCTTAAGGATGAGTTATAAGGTTCTTTAGATTGTTAATGAAGTGTTAAACAAGCGCTAAGAAGGCTCCATAAGGATTGGAGATCAAACGAATCGATGAGAACAACTTTGGAAAAAGGTGGGTTATACGACCATTTATACGGTCCATATAATGGTCCGTATAATAGTCACAGTGAGAGGTCATCACTGGAAGACTTATACGGTCACTTATACGGACCGTATAAAATTATACAGATCGTATAAGTGTCCGTATAATTCATAGCGGGCAGCTTTGTCCATTTTATAAATATAAAACCCCAAAGTTCTTATTTTCATTTCTCATTTCCTCCACACCTCTTGAAACCTCTAGAACACTCTATACATCTTATTAACACAAATTCAAGGGAGATCAAAGATCAAATACCAAAAATTAGTGGAATCAAATGCAAGGATGCTAACTAGAGTTAAGGTAAGCTAGAAATTCCTTTGGAATTGAAGTTGGGGGTTTTCTCCAAGTGAAGTATTTTCATCCAAAGCCCATTTCTAAATAATCAAAAGTGAGTTTTTCGCTTATTCCATGTTATTAAAGGTATTGAGTGGTTGAAAGACTTGAATTAGAGAAGAAATTAGTATATGAGCCCAAAATATGGAAGTAAGGGTATTGTGAGTATTAAATTCATTTGAATCATGATCCTTAGCATGAGATGAGTATAATCTTGTTATGAATGATATTAAAAATGTTGAAGAAGCATTATATGTGAATGAATATGACGTTGTGTTGTAATTATGGTTATGGATACCCTTGAAGGGGAATTGTGAGAATTGAATGATGCTTAACATAAAGAGGTTTATTGATTATGATATTGTGGGTGTTATTGATGATGTTTTGGAGTTGGTTATTATATGGAGGAAGTTGTCGAAATAAAGGAAGTGCTGCCCAATTTTCGTTAGCCTTTTAGTCATTTTAACCTAGACTTAAGTGTTTCTAGTGACCTAACCTTAGTACAAATTCTCTTGAATGTAGAATCGTGAGCTTGGAAGGGAAGCGTTTAATTGATAAAGTTAAGGAGACATAAAGGTATGTAAGGCTAGTCTCCTTCTTTCAAAGGCATGACTTCTATGCTATGATTTCTTTTCTATATTCCATGATCTTATTACATCCTAAGAGTTGAAAGTTCATGATTCTCAAGAATTTCTTATGAAATAAAGATGAGCTATGTTCCATGATAATGATGATGATGATGATGATGATGATAATGATGCTAATATGAGCTTGATAATCCTATCTTTATGATTTCATTGATGTTGTTCCTTATTGCTGTCTCACCTCATCGCATTAGTTCCTTCAAAGTGAGACGTAACGATGATGACTATTTCATAATGTAATCGGAGGTTAACGACCTTACGTCACTCCGATAGAGTCATAGCTTTCATTTGGGCTCTCGTGCATGCTTTATGTTATTTTCATGTATGATCACACCGTGCCTACATGGCTGGGCAGACACACCACTACAGTGGCCAGCTTACGCCCCGAGCGCGGGAGGCCTGGACTCGGGATAATGACGATCACACCGTACCTATATGGTCGGGCAGCTTATATATGTATGATATGATATTATTTTTATTATAAAAGTTAGCATGCATGACTCCGCCTTAAGAGGCAATCAGTTACAGGTTTGCTCTTCATCTTATGCTCCTTTATTTCCTTATTATGCTGTTGTACATGCCTTGCATACTCAGTACATTGTTCGTACTGACGTCCTTTCTTTATGGATGCTGTGTTCATGCCCATAGGTAGACAGGGAGACGGTGCAAACACTTAGGAGCTTCCTCAGCTGAGTTGCAAGAGTACTCCACTACTCCGGAGTCACCATTCCTTGGTATATTCTTTTGTGTACATATTAGGGCATGCCGGGGCCCTGTCATGTCCTTATGATTTCAGTACTTCAATTAGAGGCTCGTAGATACTTATATGTGGGTTGTAGATGTTATGAGACTTCTTCAGTATATATTTTGTACATCATTTTGTAGCCTTGAGGGCTTATGCATATATTCATGTTTTGGGAGATTGGGAAGTTGGTTTTATGACAAGTTCTATGTTGAAAATGATATATGTCCAGGTTGAGCATGATGGATAGCGTGATGAGTGGTGCTCGGTAGCCAGCTCTGGGTACCCGTCATGGCCCACTAGTTGGGTCGTGACAGAAAGATTGGTCGCTGAAGCTCGATGATGCTCTGTGGGCATACAGAACAGCCTACAAAACTCCTATTGGCACATCTCCCTATAAGCTCGTCTTTGGTAAGGCATGTCATCTACCAGTTGAGCTTGAGCATAGAGCGTATTAGGCGATAAAGAAGTTGAATTTAGACATGGTTAAAGCTGGAGAAAAGAGACTGTTGCAGCTGCACGAGTTGGATGAATTTCGCTATCATGCTTATGAGAACGTGAAAATATACAAGAAGCGAACTAAGAAAATTCACAACAAGCGCATCCAGCCTCGTGAGTTTGAGCCTGGGTAGTTAGTCTTATTGTATAACTCTAGGCTGAAGATTTTCGGAAGGAAGTTGAAAAGCAAGTGGTCTGGACCGTTTGAAGTCATTCGGGTAACCGCACATGGGGCGGTTGAGCTGAAACCGCTGAATGCAGAGTGGACATTCTTGGTAAATGGATAGAGGGTCAAGCATTATTTTGGAGAGGTCATCAATCCAGAGAAGACCTCGGTGGATCTAGAACATGCTTGAGTAAAGTCTACGTCATGCCGTGACGTTAAATCAAGCGCTTCTCGGGAGGCAACCCGTGTTTGTAAAAGTAGCATAAAAAAAAGAACAAAAAAATGAGAAAAATACAAAAATTATTGTGCCAAAACCTTAACTAAGGCGCTGGTTGGGAGGCAACCCAACGTTTTTGTACATATAGGTCACGTGTGTTCTTGTTGTAGGACTAGGGAAGGATGAGGACCACAAAATTCACGAAAAAAGTCAAAAAATCGTTCCAGGTTTGTCGTATGAGTTGAACCTGGGACGTAGGGCCAATGCATGCACAAAAATTTCCTGTAGCTTGATTTTGTGCGATGGACACGCGAAGCGGGTTCAATGCCTGCACAAAGTTTCAACTACACTAGATTTTTACGCATTTCACTCAAACGCTAGTGTGACGCCTGCACGAATTTTTATCTGAAACATGAATTGTACGCGTTAGACACGCGACGCAGATCCAACGCGGGATAGGCCTGCTCGAATTTTTTTTTAAAGTTTAAAAGGCAGATCCGCCCCTCCCATTCCCATTCCCTCTTCAACTCAAAACACCTCTCCCTCTCCCCTCCGCTCTCAAAAATGAATTCCTCCACCTTCCTTTCCCCAAAATCCATAGGAAACCCACATACAACTTCAAGAACTTGTGATTTCAACTCATAACATCAAGAGGTAAGCACAATCTTTTCTTCTTTTCACTTGTTCTTGAAGATTGAAAGTTGTGAAACTAGGGTTGTTGTGTTTGGTCGAAATTGGGGCGGGGATTGGTATTTCTTGTTTGTTATTGATGTCTAGGGCTAGAAGATGACTCCCATTGCAGAAGGGAGGATTTTAAACCCACCATTGTTGCTTAAAATTCAAAGGGATGATTATATGCCAGCAAGGTGTTCGTAAAAATGCTCGAATGAATTTTTATGTGGAATTGTGAAGTCTTGAGTAGAAATATGACATTAAATAGTTGTACGAACCTTTGGACATCAATTGTTCTTAACAAATTGTGGATTGGGGTGAAAAAAATCATGAACCACCAACCCAAAGTCTTAAAACATGAACTAGTTAGCTTTTTTATTTTTGTTTTCTTTTGATTCTAGTCTAACTTAGTTAACGTCTTGGTTTTTCTCTTTTGTAAGTAGTTTGAATTAAGTGTGGGGTTGGTTCAACTCCAACTTAGGCGTTAATCATGAAAAGGCCCGAAAGAAAAAAAGAAAAAAAAATCAAAAAGATGGGCCACACAACTCTAAACTTGAAAACATGGAAAAGACTTTAAGTGTGGGGATGTTTCACGACTCTGTTGTTTTTTTTAAATTGGATTCATTGTTTGGTATTGTATTGTTTTGCAGGCAAAATGGCTAACACCAAAGGTAAGGGAAAGTTGGCTGCCACTTCCACCTCCCAAGGCATAAAACGAGGGAGAGCGAACCCCCCAAAGCAAAAAAGGCAATCAAATCGCTATTGGGGGGCAGGGAAGCAACTAACCATCCCTATCCCTCGTGCTCCGCCATCCAGGCCCAGGCCAGATGTCCGTGTATATGGGAAAGATTGGTACGACACATTCAATCCCTCAGCGGGGTACATCCATAAGTATGCCATCAATGGCACCCTATTGCAGCGCCGCTTTAGGAATGTGTACAATCGGCTTGTAGACATGAAGTGGGTGGCCATCTTTGAGACACCGGGGCTAGTTAAAATCGATCTTGTCCTCGATTTCTACGCTAATGTCACATTCACTCGACATGTCACATGGGAGCCGACTATCTATTGCAGGGGAAGGGATATACCCATCTCACCATCCCTCTTGTGTGCACACTTGGGAGTCCCTGATTATCCTACCCAGCCGTTGCTGGACTTCATTCACTGGCCTGATTATAAAGTCATTCGGGAAACCTTGTGTGGTGTTGATTCCAAAGTCTCATGGGCCCGTTATGCAGGAAAATATCGGAAGCACAAATACATTAAGATGAGTAATTTCAATCAGGAGGCGCGGGTATGGTTGCTTTTATTGAACTACCAAATCTGGCCATTGGAGCACTATTTTGAGGTGCAAAAGGAACGGGTATGCATTGTATACTTCCTTATGACGGGGCAGCCCGTTAACATAAGGTATTTGATGATGGAAGAGATGAAGAAGGTCTGACAACATACCCCGCCGAGGTTGAGTTTCGGCAGCACTCTCACGGTGTACTTGATGAACTTGAATGACATATTAGCACAGTCGTATGATAGAGTGTTACCACCTCCTGAGGATGCCCTTGACATTTGAGATGTCAAGGCACCAGAGTTGAGCAAGAAGCAGCAGCTCACCCCTGCAGAGGAGAGGGCCACCCAATCCACAGTGCTGGCCCAACTTTATAAAGGGATGACGGTGGCCACTGAGCACTTCGACGTCGATTTGTCCAATGTGTTCGCTGCAGTCCCACACACCTCGTACTCCCGAGCTATTGTGGGTGTAGAGGCCACGTTAGCTGCCGATGAGGATATGAACTCGGCAGACTTGATTGAGGTCGATAGAGTAACTGGTGAGGAGGTAGAGTCCCAGATGGGGGAAGAGAATGAAGAAGATGCTGAGATGGAAGTCGAGCCTGAGGATGGCGAGGCTGATGATTTTGATGAGGATAATTAGGCCCCAGGAAGCATCTCTCGCCTTACTTTTATTTTTATCTTTTCATATGCATCGAGGGCAGTGCATGAAAGTAAGTGTGGAGTGGGAGTACGTCTCGTGATAGAGGATTCTTATGCCTCAGGATTTTTTTTAAGGATCTAACTTTAGTTTATTCTTTCGTTTTAATCATGATTACTTGAAAAAAAAAGATTTTTTTTTTTTTTAAGATTAGGCCCTCAGTAGTGGCATGAGGCATCCGTTAGGGTTTCTATTTTCTTTTGGTTTTTATTTCTTAGTCATAGAAAGGGTTTTTCCTGATGAAGGGTGGATGACAACCTGCTTGAGGGAAAATTAGTCCTTAGGATAGGCGTATTCAATTGCTAGGTGCTTGGGTTAGGTGAAGTATTGGAATATGAGTGATCTTAAAAAAAAAAAAATCGTGAAAGCATGCCTTGAAATTGTATCATTTTTCCTTAAAGCACTTGTAAATTGTTTTTGTTTGACTCGTTATGACCCACTTGGCATTATAGATTTTTATTGTTGTTTGATTCGAGGGACAACCAGATCCCTCTTGCGTTGATTGTGTGCCATGTGTGTGTAAGGTCTTGCATTTGTATCCATGTTTGGTATTGGCAACTAGAACTTGCCCTGTGTGTTCGCGAAGTGAAATGAAGTTCAGTTGAGCCTAGGAAATGATAGAGGCGTTTCTTCGATTAGTCACTAAAAAGCTTGGTTATCCTACCAACTTGTAAATAACACCCTAGTTAACCCTTTTGAGCCTTTAGCCTTTTCATTGATAGCAATAATTAGCCTTTACCCCTTCGTTCTATAAAACCTGATTTTTTATCCAAATGCTCTATGAGCACTTTAATCATTTACATATATAGTGGGAGTTAGGATGTGAATGAAAGAGGGGAAGTGCTTGTTAATTGTAATCCAGGAAGACTATAGGAGCACCGAATGAAAAGAACTAATTCACTTGTTAGTTGGGAATTGAAAAACAAAAATCTTAAAAAGACAGAAAAAAATGTAGCGAAAAAGTTTCCCTTCTAACTTGTATGACTTTTAAAAGAGTGGTGCTTAAACAAAGAAAAATGGGTGAATTGGGAGAAATTTAAAGGTTGGTTGGTGTTTAATAAGGGCTAATGAAGAAATTGTGCAAGAATGATAGAAGTATATGTATTAAAGTGCTTAGGGAGATTAGTCACTATTATTCAAATTATTCCTACCCGTCCCTTAGCCTACATTACAACCCTCGAAGTCCTACTTGATTCTAGGTTCATCTTACTTGTATTAGTGGAGTGGTTACACTACGGGCAAGCCTATGGTACGTCGTACTTTGCATGTGATCTTCGTTGTGAGAGTCAGCGTAATTATGAGTTTATGTCCATTGAGATAAACGTATATGATTCTTGAGAGATATGGACTACTTTCTTTTGGTGAGGTCACATAATTAGCAATAGAGTGGTGAAGTGTTGATTTCTTGACCATAGGATTGCTTACATGCTTTAAAGTGGTGTCGTTGGGTCAATTGGTTTTAAAAGTGGAGTGTTTTCAAGAAGATGGTCATTGTTGCTAAAAAAGAGGGTTTCAAATCTTTAGTATGGCTTTCGTAACTTGGCTCATTGTTTTGGTTTTGAAATCTTTCTTTTGAGATAGCCATACTAGCCGAATCCCATTACAGACCTATTTGAATGAGTTGAGCTAAAAGTGTAGTTGGTTTGTGTTTGCACACGGGCGAGCAAAGTCTAAGTGGGGGTGGTGATATTTGGCACAAATATCTATGTTTCATGTCATTTTAAATCCTATTCTTATGACTTTTATCGGTTGATCTATGATAAAATCATCGTATTTGAGCTTATGTCGTTATATTTCCTGTGTCTAGGTACGATGAAGACAAACGATGGGAAACCGAGCAGTTTTGGTTGATTTTGGAGGTGATCGCGCGACAATTAGAAGAATTTCTGGAAAGAACTGAAAGAAAATGCGCCAGCCCCGCATTGCGGATTCAACGCGGGGTCACAATCAGGCGTTAGCCCCGCGTCGCGGGGCCATGACGGGAAAACCAGGCTGCAGAATATTTGACAATCCATGTCACGCCCGCGTCACGGGCTCAGCACAATTGAGGGCCAAAATCACTGAAGACCCCGCGTTGGACCCGCGACGCGTGGCCAACGCGGGAAGGCCCAGTTTTGTCCGATTTTAATTAGGATTAGGACCCTTTTATCTGTTTAATAACTCTAAACTATAAATAGATGTTTTGTTCGTTATTAATGACGTGTTGGGATTATTCCAAGACTTGTAAGCCGTCATCTTACTCTCTCTCTCTCTAGGTTTATTTTATTTTCCATCTTTTTCAACCCTAGTTTCTTCATGAATTCTTGTTGTTCATTGAGAATCATGAGTAGCTAAATTTCTTAATTCTGGGGTTGTGGCGAAAGACATGATAGTTGGTTTGACGACACTTTCTATTGATTAAATTTCTGTATTTTTGGTTGCTTATTTATTCTTGATCTTAATTGTTTGATTATCTGGCCAATAATTGAACACTATCTGTGGCGTGTGAAATGAACTAGGGATAGGAAATTTGCATGCGTAATAAGAATAAATAGGGCTTTTTCGATATAATTGTTTCGCTAATAAGGATAGGAATATACGCTTTAGCCTTGCTTAGTTGAATACGGAGAAGTAAATGTGTTCTTGTTACCTCCGGCGATCATAAGGATATAGGCGTTATAGTAGCATCTACAGGCTTGTGAGCAACTCGGAAGATACTCATAAAGTTATAATTAACCCGTCAACTAGTAACTCAGGAAATAAGATAGGTAGAATTGTCAGAAGATCAACTGGATTGTCAAAAGCCATGACCCTGGAAAACTCTCTCATCTGATAAACCTTACAACCTTTGTCGAAATATTCTCAGTCACAAAAACACCCATCACAAATTGTTTACTTTTCAGTTTTAGTTTAGTTACAATAAACACCATGATTTTCACTTTCTTGAATAATTTTATTCGAATTTGAATTAGTTTAGCAGTAGAATCTAAGTCTCTATGGGATCGATATCTGGACTTAAAAGTTCTATATTACTTGTACGACCACGTATACTTGCGTGTGTGTTTGGGAGCTACAGTTTCTAAACCCGTTAATGATTTGATGGACCCCGACTAATGGGATGATGAACATAATCCATAATGAGTGATTCGGCTTCTATGCTATGATTGTGATTCGGCTATTTGCGACTTCTATTGTTTGTGTTTGGCCTAGCTACTTGGGAGAAAGGGTAGTCACTATGGATCCTAGTGGGGTTTGCCTAGCCATTTAGGAGGAAGAGTGGCCATCGAGGGTCAATAGCCCCGGTGTGGTTCATGCCTAGCCATTCGGGAGGAAGAGTGGTCATCGAGGGTTGGTAGCCCCGGTAACTATTCGGGAGGATGGGTAGCCATCGTGGGTTGATGTGGTGCTTCTATGAAGTTTAGTAAACCTTAAATGGCTATCCCTTCGTTCTATTGATTTGGACCTGTATTGGCATGTGATATAATTTGGTGTCTTGTGAGTGGCTTGTTGATGATCTTGGGTTCATGATTGAAAAGACTTAACGTGATGAACGGTGTAATAAGTTGAAATTGATATATTTCTATGTTATTAGCTTTTAGTGTTGATTTTACTAAGGTTACTAACTTACTCTATCTTTGGATTACAAACTGTTTCTGAAAGAACTTAAGGTAAGGAGATCGACTTAAGGATTGAAACTGATTATGTCTTCGTCATTGACTTATACTGGATGTTCATGAGATTTTATCAATTGTTTTGAACTGTTTCTCAATACTGGTTTCAATTACACTTATTACTTATATATTTTGATATTAACTATTATCCCCAAGACACTCAGTGAGTAACCAGTACTCAGACATACCACTGTTGTTTTTTATGGCATGTTAGGAAACGAAGAAGAGCAGGTTCGTGATACACGTACGGAGTAGGAGAACTTGCTGCTTTCCAGACTTATTGGTGAACCCACATCCTTGTTCGTGGGACAGCATTCTATCTTTATTTATTTATTTCAATTTCCGGGCTGCGTCCCGAAGATAGATACTCATTTATTTATTTTTTTTATCTTAGAAGCTCCATCTATAGTTGTCAGATTGTCTGTAGGTGTTGAAAGTCTCGTATGACTTATTGAGGCATTTGCCACGTTTTATGATTTAGTATTCTGTTAGACTTCCGCTGATTTCTTTTTTGTAAGTATGAGTATGTTTTCATTTAGCCATAAATGATTATTTTAGCTAAATATTAAAAGACTATTGAAAGAGATTAGATGTCTATTGATTTTATAAGGTGTTTCTGGTGTTGTTCATAGAATCGGATGCCTATTGCGTCCAGGGTGGGTTTTGGGGTGTGACAGAAATGCAGCGGCCCCAATGAAAGGGATGTAAGCAATGTGGAGTAGTGCTCGTATGTGAAACCAACTTAATGAAATAAAGGGACATGGAGAAAAGGACAACCCAACAACATATATGAATAAGGTATGAAGAAGTAAGAACTCTGACATTAGAATAAGCTCAACGTTTATATCATGAAAACATAAGTAAATATTTTAGTTGGAGTTTCATTAATAACCGACATATCCACCATGTGAGCACATGGAGTCTGATTTCTGCGCCATAGGCTAAGTCATCTCATCACCTTGCCAGGATAATGAGACATACATAATCATAATTGCTAGCAATTGGATCCATAAATAAACCCTCGTTGGGGTAACATGAAGAAATCGCCTGAACCTACGGTACATCCTACGTGGCATGCATAGTTTTAGGCGGTTGCACGCCTTTTAGGTTAACAAATCATATTCCCAGAACATTAACATTATACGAATGACTCAGTTCCCATAAACATGTTCATATTTCATTATGATGAGGTTCATAGCATAATTTGCATAAAACATGGTTCATCATATTTAAACCCTTTTTGAAGAGATATCATAACTTGAGTAGTAATCACATTATTGACATGGAACTATTGGATTCAAGGGATGTGAGATAATGAGAACCCAAGAAATTTATGAGAAGTTCTTTATTATCGAAGTGAAACACATGAGCGACACATTATGTTTCATATTTGAAGACATAGCTTGCATATTGAATGAAATACATGAATTGTGGCGCGGGGAAGAACAATTAAACATTCCCACGCATAGAGAGTTAGCCTTACATACCTTAATTTCGTCCTTTAAGCGTACTACAACGTTCGGTCACCTTCCAACTTTAATGTACAACAATATATGTCAAATGGAACCAATATTAGTAAGAACCTTTATGATTTAGTCATCTAAGCAATTTTTCGAACACCTAGTAGGCATGAAGCTCAACAACCTTCATTAATGGTGATTCGTAACCCAACAACCCATCTCCCTGCCAACGGATGATACTACACCTATTTCCACTAACCAAAAATGAACATTCTTTACAGATTAACCTTAACGAGAATTATACTTTCAAATGTGTCCTTTTTCAAATAAATAAGTATTGTAAAAAAAAATCTTTTATATTTTTGTATCCTTCAACGTAATTCTTTACGGGAGCTCCACTTAAATTATTGTGTAACTTAGTAGTCTATATATTCCTCAACGATTTATGGGCTATTAAAATATTCATGCCATTTAGGGATACATTAAACTGCTACACTATCAGTAAATCATAATTATAATTATGATAAATGTGTATAAAAGAGAAATGGATTGTATCAACTGATTTAGTTTAAATATAAAGTGCGAATAAGTCTAATTTTTTAATTCAGATGATGCTATAACAATTGCGTGCCTCTAAATATTCCCTTTCCAACTATTTTTATTAAATTAAAATAAAGTAACCTAATCTTGAGCCACCCCACTAATCTTCTACCCAACAATCACACCAATTCCGTTAATTAATCAACTGGTAATTAATCTAAAAGCCCCACTTCTATCGGATCCACTACAACATACTGACACTTCTTTTAGTCTTTTCCTTTAGTTTCAATTCTAACTACTACTTCCAGAGTTGATGGCCCTCATATCATGTCCTAATAATATAATTTTCAATTGAGACTATTGAATTCACCATATGTTTTGTCTCTTTGCACTTTTCCATTTTATAAATGTACTATTGGCGGCTTACATTAGTTTTGAGTTAAATCCAATCTCTATATTAAATTTAATAAATATATAATACGTGTTTTTATACACATTTTTTCACTTAATATAGATGTAAGAAACTAAATTTTGTTGAGTTTAAATTCATAAAATATTTGAAATGTTTATTCTAAATTTATTTGCCCAAAATTAATTAAATTTTAATAAAAGTCCAATATTATTAAGCTAACTTATTTAGTTGAAATTCTACAAGTGAGTTCATTTTGGTGCAAGTTCAATGATTCATGAGTCTCTCTTGAGGGGAATAGGGTAAAAAGACCTCTTGAATTTTAACTATACGATCAAGAATTTTGACTAAATAAAAAATGATTAAGCTCATTAAACCGTTAGGTGCAAATATCAATATCCGAGAATTTTCACTTTCATTGTCCAAATTTCAAATTCCCTTTCTTCTCTCTATTTTTCTCTTCATCATCATCTTCTTCTTCTTTTTAATCTCCTTCCTTAAATCCTCTTGTGTTTTTTTATTCTTGTGCATTTCCTGCTCTTCTTATTCTTCATTTTCCTCCTTCCTTCTCTTCTTCTAGCGTTTTCATCTTCTTCTTTATTGTGTTTTCATCTTCTTCTTTTCTTATTCCTATTCTTGTTTTCTAATTGGTTGTGAAGATTTGTGGAGAAAATATGTGAAAAAAGATTTTGAAACAGTAGATGGAATCATGTAGTCTATCGACAAATAATCGAGAGTTGTTTAAACAATCACAGGTTATTTAGTTCAACAATTAGGAGTTGTTTAAACATCCGAGAGATATTTTGAACATCCTCAGAATTTTTTAATTAAAACAATCAAAAAATGTTTAAATATTTTTTCGTTTTTTGAAGAGATGTTTAAACATCTGTTAGTTAAGAAGGAGGAGGTAAAGGAGGAAGAGGAGGAGGAGAGGAAGGGAAGGAGGAGGTTGTGGATGGCGCTAAGGGGGAGGAGGAGGGGCGATACTTGAAGTGCTTAAGATATGTGTCATTAGCACTAAGTAGAAGAGTGTCCTTCCTACCTATTTCTTAAAGACTTGAGTTATTGTAACTTAATTAAAAACCTCAAAAATCCCTTATAATTCAATATCCGTCTTTCTTGGAGGCTACTTCACCCAAGACCTTAACTTACGTCTTTGTAAAGAGATTACATCTTTAAATGAGAGTATCAGAAGTCACAATAGAAAATCTAAGTAGGCGTTTGATCATAGAAACCAAATATTTTTTCACATTATTGACATTTTGGAAGTTGAAGTTGAAGCTAGAGTTGTATTTGGTTATTGTTTTTTAAAATAATATTTGGTTGTTTGGATGTACTTTTTCTAAAAAAACATAAAAGATGATTTATATCTCCCAATTTCTAAAGCAAAACCACTCAACTTGACTAATTTACTCGAATTTGCTTTATTTTTTCTTCCTCTATCCAAACCACATTCGTTAACTCTAATCTTTATTATTTTATGCAATATACGAAAATCACATTCGTTAACTCTAATACTTATTATTTTTTTTTTCAAACTGATCAACTCCCAAAGAGCAAGTTTTTCTTATGAAGTTTAGAATATTGGTTAATGGTAGTAGAGCATGCAACAGTTTGGCGGCTGATATACATGGGGTCATTTTTATAAAATAAAAATTTAGGATTAAAAAAATAAATGCAATGGTCCAACACTGAAAATGAAAAACAAAAGATAGGTGTTTTCCGAATTCCAAATACAAGTTCAAGCTAGATTGAGAATTTTTATGGCTAAATGCTGATTTCAAATAATGTGAAAAAGAATTCCGAAAAAATGAATAATTCTCAAGGCCAAATGGATCCTCAGAAAGCTCAGAAGATCAAGGATCCAAAGTTCTCTCTACAAGCTGCATTAAAGCATTTTCACACAAGTTTTAAGTATTTAAAGATCGAGAATGAAGTCGAATCAAATACAAAGTGTTTAAGATAAAGATTGTTTATTCAGGAAATAGTTATTGTTTCGGTGTCCATCGAGACGTTCGTGACAAATAGAGCAAATTCAAAATTAATATTCAAGACAAACTCCAAACCCTTGAGTACAAATTTATTAAATTCAATATTAAGCTCGAAACCTTGAATTCAAATTCATCAATGCAGGAAGTAATCAGCCCTTTGAGCTCAGAGTTGAAGAAAAGAACTAAAGGATACTTTCTCAAGATGTAAAAAATCCTAGAGATTGTACCACAAATTGTATTGGTAAATTAGATATTACAATTTGCTACTTTTTCTTGTCTTTGATTTTATCAAGCACGAAATTTGTTGTTACGCATAATTGATTAGTGTATTTTTTATATCAATTTACGATTAAATTGTGATAAATTAATATTGGTTGGTGTAAATATCTAGTGGATTAGTTCTTTCCGCTTATTAAAATTTTCATTTTGTCATTTTTTTTTTTTTGAATATGTGACTCCACGTTCTAATGTTTTATATGGATGAAAACTGAAAAAAAATGTTCTAACAAAATGACACCATAAAACTATATCTGACATCATAATTTAACATTTTTTCAATTTTTGACTAATTTAAACTAGTGATTTATATTTAAAATATATTAAGAAATATTTTATAATAATTACTTTCTTTCTTATTTATGATTTATATTAACTGCAGAATTTTTATTTTCTATTCGTATAGGATTCTAGGATATTTGCTTAGTTTTATGTTAGGATTTATAAGGTAAACAACATATTTTATTTCGTTTAGTCTTTTATAAATAGTGATGTAGTGTTCGATCTTGATTCTAAAATAAGAAGTAAAGGAACAATGAATTTACATCATTCTCTCTTGAGTAAATTCTACTAGACCCTCTAAACCTTTTAGAGTTAGAAAATAATATCCCTTTATCTTTTGAAAGGGACAATAAGCCCTCTTTCATCAATGACAAAAAATGAATTGAATCATTGCATGGATATTTAAAATGTCAAAAATAGCCCTCAACTAACATGGATTATAATAGGTATTTTTTCAATATTAAAAATTTAAGCAATTATACCTGTATAGAATTTTAAATTTGCATACCTTTATTTTTTCTCCTTTATTTCTTCTTTTGATTTTTCAGAACCTCATTTTGATTCATGGGATATTCTTTTTGTTGAGCTTCAAATTCATCTTGATCCATCTTGTACTATTTTCATTTAAGTTTTACGAAAGGTGTAACTATTTTTTAAAAATTATTTCATTGTAATTTATTTGAAATGAAATATAACAATTTCGAATGATAATACAATTTATATGTGATATAATATTTCAAAAATTTGACATCACCTAAAACATAGTTTTTTATTTCATGCAAAAAATGAATTCATGATGTATTATTTTTTTACCTCAAAAATTTTTAGGCAAATTAAATAACATTGCTGAATGGGTATTTTTAGTTATTCTTTTTATTTTTCAAATAAATATATAACAGGTGATCATAATTGAGGGATATTTTTAATAATTTAAATATACATTCAATGATCCAGTTCATTTTTAGTTGTGGATTTAAGATTAAGAGGGTTTATTATCCTTTCTAAAATCTGTAGCAGGTATTATTTCTCAAATCCAAAAGGTTAAGGGGGTTAAGCGGGATTTATTCTTCTCTCTTTGCAGGCACAAAGTCGCCTATGTTAGGGAGCGCTTTACTCCTAATTTGAAATTTTTTTGCGTGAATTCATATATAGTTGAACCCCAATGCAAGTACTGGGCACCCGGTGAGAAACAAAAAAAAAAAAAAAAAAAAAAACCTTTCTTTGATTTTCTCTCTATCTTCATTTCTTGCTATACCTTCGTTTATTTTCTAACAGTGGTATGAGAGCTTCCATTGATCTCAATGGATATGTGAGTTGACTGAAAGAACAATGTTCTATAATTTTTGGTTGTTACATAATTTCAACCCATTTTTAGCTCATGTTTATTTTAACGAATTTTAACCAATACCAACTTTTAATCCATGTTATTCAGACCTACTTTTAATTTTATCTGTCCATGTCAAGTATCAATATCTCTTTGACTATTTCACAGACCTCTATTGATAAAAATCATCATATTTGATCAGTGAAGATAAAGTTAGAAAGACATTTATACAAGGTATGGTCCTCATTTTCTTTTGTTAGAAAAATATATTATACAATCACTTTCATTCAAAGGTCGTAAACTTTTTATCGAAAAATTGTCAAATATTTGAAGCATGTGATGAAAAAAGGCAATAAAATTTAGTTCAAGAAGAAGAAGAATCAACTATTCAAACTCAAATTGAATACACCCAGCTTAAGTTTAAGAAGGAAAGTCAAAAATCTATTTAAAGATATTTTAAACTAATTACATCTCTTATATTTTAGGATCTATATCAATTATAAAATATTTATTCTTTAATTAATAAGAGTATTCTAGAATATTTACTCCTCTTTAGGTCTATCAATAGTGTCATCGTTTATTTTAATTCAATACAAGAACAATATAATAAATTATACAAGCATTTATAATCATTATCTCTTCGATTTTTTCTCTACTTTCGTTGATTTTCTAACAATTTATCTATAAGATAAAATACAATTGGAATTTACACGCCGCATTAACCTCCCATGTTGGACCAGTCAAAGCTTTGGTGGAACAGTGTCTTTAATGATTTATTCGTCAAATTTAATTTTAAACTTCTTTCATTTACTCTTTGAAGTAATATTTTAAACAAGAGAAGAAAATGAAAGAGCAAAGTGAAATAGAAAAATAATCTGGGAGGAACCAGTTGTTTCTGGAGAAAATAAAAAATGACATTTTTCTTTCTCTATTTGGAGCTAACTGCAAATTTTAATGCACGTAACGTTATAATGAGATCACGTTGAGAGAAGCATGCCAAAACACTAATTATGATAATAAAAAAATGTAGGAATCCTCTATAGCTTTTCATATGCTAAGTGTATTCCAAATAAGTAGTAGGAGTATCAAATCTTGCATTATTTTATAGTATGAGGTTTCTGTTTGTTCTTTTTCTAGAAAAGGCTACTTTTATTTTATTATATTTATTATTCTATTCATGGTCATTATTCATGTTTTAACATATTTTAATTGAAATATGATTGCGAAAAGGGAAAGTGGTCACCTTTCCAATCTAGTCATATTGAATCTCCACCTTTTTAAGAAATTATAAGCTGTAATAAACAAAGGAATAAGTGAATCGACGGGAGTCCTTACTATATGTAGTTTGATTGAAATGTCAAATAAATCCAACAATTGAACAAGTTATATTCTTCCTACCCTGTATAAATAATCTTTGATTGTTGATTAGCCATAATGGTATATAAAAGTTATAGATATTACCATCACTATTACTTTAAGTCAATTGAATAATTCGTCTCCGTATGTATATACTTGATTTCCAATAACACAAATTACTCGTATGTCATATAGTAGATATAATACTACATTGTATGAAGTATCATTAATATATTAAATTGTTTATCAGTAGGTGTTTTAGTTATTTTAATTGAAAAATAAGTAGCCAGAAACAATGCTTATATAAAGAGACAAAATTGTAACAAGATCAACTACTTCGGACGTGTAAATACAACTACATTTACGACATCTATATATTAGGATTCAGTCTTTGCAGTTTTCTTTAAATAATTCAGCCATTTATTTGTTGTTAATTAATTTGGTAATGTTAACTATTTTCGTGGCAAACCATGCATGGGAAGTAACTTTTTTTTTTTTTGCTAAATCGAAGAACTTTGCATAAAAACATAAAGGAAATTTGTTTACCCCGAATTTAGGTAATAAGTTGAATTGATAAGTGAGGTATCGGATATGTGGATACCTTAATCTATTTTGGTTAATGAGGAATGTATATGCGGGTTTGTATATAATGATTTATATATAAATATCTATGTGTTAATGACTTGGATGAATATGTTTTATATTATGGATTTGAGCTAAATATATATGTATATTTAGATGCTATATCTTGTGTGATTGAATCAAGTCAAACAACTCTGCAATCCGGACCAAAATTAGAAAGAAAGAGAAAGAAAGAGAGAGCTTCAATATAAATTCTATTACAATGTTTTAGATCTGAAAAAGTTAACCCTTAAAAGTAGGGAAGTGCCCCATATTTATAGTTTCTCTCTATGGGCCTTTCATGCATCATAATGCCCTTTTAGAATAAAGGAAGCCCTAATATGGATAAGGTTGGGTCGTACGGTCTGACACCCGTACGACTGACAGTATTAGGTGGCAAAATGGTCTTCACACGTGACAATTGAATAACTGATTGTCGGACTAACGGCCACATCAACTCTGCCATGAAGCAACCGTACTAACGGCCACGATCAACTCGGTCATGAAGTAACCGGACTAACGGCCACGATCAACTCGACCATGAAGCAACCGGACTAGCTGTGATAAGTAGTTTGCCCCGGATAAATCGGACCTTACGGTTTTCCTCCGACTTCTTCTGATCAAGCACTACTGATGCAATACCCCCGATCTGAACGCTCGTGCTTGTTTTCTTTCTTTTCTTGGTCCC